>NW_004524734.1:6363280-6365019 GCF_000260255.1 Octodon degus | reverse complement strand
AAACAACATTGAGATATCATCTCACCCCAGAAAGAATGGCTATCATAAAGAAATCACCCAACAACAAATGTTGGAGAGGCTGTGGGGAAAAAGGACTGCAGATGAAATATTTCAAAGAATCAACAACTGGGATATCATCTTTTTAAAAGCTTATGTACAAAACAAAGACAACACACAGAGTGGGAAAACAATAACCAATTTTCCATCAGACAAACAATTTCTATCTAAAACATATAAAAATAAATGGAAAAACTTAGATCAACCAAATTCAAAGACCCAATTCAAAAGTGAGCATGAGAGATGAATACATACTTCTAAACCTGTACTGTAACATCCTGTAACTTAGTGGTCTCCCAAATTTTCTGATCAAGGAGATTATGGGGCTACAGAGGAAAGTGATTGATGATGTATAATGCACCTAAGGAGAGTCACATGGAGAGAAAACATTCTCTCAGGCTTTCACGGAGAGCAAATCAGCCAAACAATGGCTGTGACTCATCTAAATGGCTGACTGACACTGACAAAGGATCTACAAACTGCGGCACAGGGTTTCATGGTAAATCCTGAGGGGACTTGACTGACCTTGTCAGATACAGAAGTTACATTTCTTGTTATATAGGTCTTGCTTTATGTTGGTCTTAACCATCCAGCAGAAATGTATAAAAACAAGATATAAAAGGTAAAGCCAATATAATATGCTGAGCTGTAAAAGTCTCAAGTTAACAACTTCTGACATTGTCAGTCATGCAGATAACCCACTACTATTAGGGACTACTGAACTATATTGGATTATTTTGCTGAATTCATGCACCTACAATATTTAAATGGCAATGGAATAACCATCTCTGACAAAACTAAACAAAAAAGGGAATATAAATGAAGGACCATTTTGTAGTGAGATAGATAGATAGATAGATAGATAGATAGATAGATAGATAGATACATACATACATACATACATACATACATACATACATATAATAGGATAGATACACAGCTACTTTCTCTTAATTTAATGAGAAGAAAGATTTGTACTAATAGTGTTTGGCAGGATATCGTGTCTGCATCTTGTACTATGAATTACTACTATGAAGACAACAATATGCAATGTATTAATTATTGTTACTTTCCTACTAACCTGTTTTGAAACTGTCTCATTGCTATTTGTTTCTCAATAAAATTAATGAAAAAGTGTTGTACACAAAAAAGCAACAAAAAAACATGATTTACCCCTAATGAAATTCTTGACAAATAAAATGATTCAATAAATATTCCCAATGATTGTATCTATCCACAGCCTTAAAATATTTAATCATTTAACATTCAGTCTTCTTGTGTATTTGCTGTTACATTAACAATAAACCCTGGTGATTTAAAAAATACATACTCAGACAAAATAAAAATGTCAAATCAAGAGATAAATAATAATCACTGGTCATTTGACAGATGCAAATAAAAACAACACTGAGATTCCACCTCACTCCAAAAGAATGTCGATCACCAAGAAATCAACTGTATAAATGCTGTGGGAAAAAGAAACCCTTCTCTACTTTTAGTGGGAGTGCAGATTGGTGGAACCACTATGGAAATGTGGAGATTCCTCAAAAACTAGGATTAGAAGTTCCATTTGACCCAGTTATTACCCTTCTAGATATTTTTTCCTGACAAATAGAAAACATACCACAGTGAAACAAGTTTATACCTACATTTATAAGCAGCACAATGTATAATAGCTATGT
>NW_004524734.1:6359452-6363180 GCF_000260255.1 Octodon degus | reverse complement strand
TATATATATATATTTCAGCATGGAATGGTGGCCCACACCTGTAATCCAGCATTCAGCAGGCTCAGGCATGAGGACTACTATAAGCTCAAGGCACATCTGGGCTACACAATGAGTTCAAGGCTGGCCTGAACTATAATGAAACCCTGTCTCAAAATTAATTCATCAATTAACTTCAGTATCTAAATGTCACACAGAAAGCATCTTTAGACCTCTTTGGTGGTATTTGTATGGCCAAACAATACCCCCTGGACTTACACTGATTGACACTGACCCTTTACCTTTTGGCTGCTCCAGTTAGGAAAAAACTCCTAAGGCTAAACTAGTAATGCTCAATTGGAAGTGCCTTATTGTTAGATAAAGCGATACAGATTATCATGCACTAGACCTCAAGTTAGTTATATAAGGCAATTCTCTAAAATTAAAAATCGTGATTCATTGGAACTATTGTAAGTCCAACATGAGACTATTCAAAAGTAATTGAAAACTGTGTTTCTTTTTCTGGTTGGAAACTATTTAAGAGGTTTAAGGACAATAATTTGAGACACATTCTTCCAGACACCTGAATCACTATACTCTATGTTTACCTTTACCAAACTAAAGTTGCACTCAGAATCCTAGTTCTTCACTGAGCAGCCATTCAATTTCTAAAGTTAGAAATAACAAAAGTAATTTTGGATGCTTCTGAAAAAAAATTGCCCTAAGCCATTGCTATTAGAGCCCATGTTCATGACCCTGGAAAGCGAAGTGAAGAGACTGAATCTATATTACAGATTAGGCTCTCCTGATGTTTTCCACTAGCATTGTCTGTCTATATATATATATTACTTTTTTGTGGAACTAAGCCCTTGCGCTCAATATATAATTACTTAGTTACAGTAAAACACAAGACTCTTTCCTGAGCCAGTGCAGAAATAACAATTATATTACATTGCATGTGCCCATTCCATAGATGACTTAGAATTTGTGTAGAAAATGATTCTAAGAGACTCTATAATTCGGTAATGAGGAATACAAGCTTAAGCAAAAGTGAAGGACCAGAGATATTGGCCATCTTGACTGGAAAAAAAAAAAACTGGAAATGATTCCTTAGAACCTTACCTCTACCTTGAAAAATGTTAAAGAATTTTTCTTTTGTTTTTGAATTGTCTTGGAACATTTGACCCATTTGGGTTTCTATTTAGTTTTAAATACATTTAAAACTAAATTTTTGCATATCACGTGCAGTTTAACAAAATTATAAAATTGCATTTATTGAGTACCTACTTTATGTTCATCTCCTTGGAACTGTGAACAAAATAATGAGCAGAATGGACAAAATCTTTTATACTTTGTAATGTATTTCATATTTATTTATTTATTTGATTCAGGGCCTCACTACACAGCTCAGAGTCATAGTGATGCTCCTGTGTCAGCCTCCCCAGTGCTGGGATTACAGGCATACACCACAATGCCCAGTTATGGTGGCCAGCACTGTGCACCCAGGATTCTGGGGCTGGCATGTCATGTTGTATCTGGGATTGAACCTAGGTCTTTGCACTTGCCAGGCAGACACTTCGGCCACTAAACTATCTACCCAGCCCTACATTCCATAATGTTAAACCTTCCCAGAATTCCTGGTGGGAGGGAAACTCAATTTATCTATGACATATATTTCAATACTGTTAATATTTTGTTTGGAAAGTGTGCCTCAGTATTCACAAGAATTAGTTTTCATCATCTGTTATCAAAAGACTGGCATCATGGTAATATTTGCCTTTTTCAATTTGGAGGGAATATTCTATGTTCAATTCTCCAGAAGGATTTATATGCCTTTGCTCTGTAACAATGTATTATAATTTTGTAAATTATTTTGTCTATTCTGCTGTTTTATACTTTGCCTTTTTTATAGGAAAGTGTGTTATGATTTGTGTCTATCTGTCCCCCAAAAGCCTCATGCAGCCATGGGGTGGGGGCTTCTAGAGTTTGAAATTAACTCATGATCCACTAGGATTTTGGGTTCTAGTAACACTGGGATTATGAGTATGAGTACCACACCCAGCCTGGGGTAGATAGCATGAATGCAATTTAAGGAAGACAGACTTTCTCTCGTAGCCGTTGTTTCTTCTACTCCTCCATTTGCTCTTGTTCTTTGCTGCCACCGTGAGCTGCTGCCCTCTGCTATGTGCCACTCTGCTTTGGACCCAGCTGAGTATGGACTGAAACCTCCAATAACTGTGAGCTAAGCAAACCTTTTCTTCCTTCATTTTGAGTGTGAGGTATTTGTCCCATCAATGAGAGAAGAGTAACTGAGACAAGGTGTAATCAATTTTAAATATTGATCCCATTTTCTTAGAAGGTTCTATTTCTCTTTTACTTATTTGGTTTTGTTAGCTTTCATGTCAAGTTATTCTCTACAAATAACTTTTGACATATGATTGTCCATTTTTCACAGTATTTTTATTCTGTATCTGCAGATATATTTCCTTCTCTTCCTTTTCACTTTGAATTTAGTAGAAGATCAGTTTTCACTGAATTAGCACTTTTTTAACTGATTGGAATCAGTCTGATGAATTATTTTGGATTCACACATAAAAAGGCTTAAAATTGTCAAGAAAGGGAAAGGGCTTCTTGTAATCCATCCTTTTAATATTAAACTTCTCACTATTAGAGTATATTGGTCATTGTTCTGCACTCAGTACCATGGAGAATAACCACTGTTTTATTTATGAATTTTTTATGCATTTCTTACTGTCGATCATACCATAATGGTTCATTTGGAAAGCATTTGGTCTTAGGTCTTTATTCACAGGAGCTTCAGTGGGCGAGGTGTTACCTTTAACTCTTTCTCAGGTCTCTTTATAGTGTATCTTTTAAGTTTTTTAAATATGGAATTTAATATTAACCTCTAAAACTACCTGACCAGTGGTATACAAAGATGAAAAAATGCTTTTACAATTCAAATGCCTAATACATTGTCTTCCTCTAGAAGCTTTCAATATAGAGAATGCTATGGCTTATGTGTAGGTGTCCCCACCCCCACCACCAAAGCCTCAGGCTGTCACAGGGAATCTTCTGGAGTTTGTGATGGATTCTTTTTTTTCCATAATTTTATTGAGAAATAAATAGCAATGAGACAGTATCAAATCAAATTGGTAGGAGAGTTCCAATAATTAACACATTGCATACTGCCTTCTTAGTGGTTATTTGTTGTACAAGATGCAGACATGATATCCTATTTACAAACACTGTTAGACAAAATCCTTCTATTCCTTGAGTTAAGAGAATGTAACTATATATCTATCCTAACCATTTTGAATACACAGATACAAAATGGTCACTCATCTGTATCCCCTTTTTTTTGTTTAGTTCCATCATTTAAATATTGTAGGTGTGTGAACTCAGCAAAACATTCCAAAATAGTCCAGTAGGCCATAATAGTATTGGATCTTCCACTTGACTGGCAATGTCAGAAGTTGTTGACCTGAGTTCCCTTACAGCTCAACATAACATCATGGCTTTACTTCTTATATTTCATTTCTATACTTTTCTGCTGCATGGTTAAGACCAAGGTAAAGCAGGACCTATGCAACAAGAGTTATAGCTTTTTGGTCTGATAAGGTCAGTGAAATCCCCTCAGGATATATCCTGAGATGCTGTACCTCAGATTGTAGAACCTTTGTCAGTGTCAGCCATATGGATGAGTCACGGCCATTGCTTGGCCAATGTGCTCTCTGTGAAAGCCTGAGAGA
>NW_004524734.1:6357714-6359352 GCF_000260255.1 Octodon degus | reverse complement strand
TGTTTCTGAATTGAGCAAGTAGATTTTGAAACTAAAAACTTCATGCAACTCAAGAAATATAAAACCTTTCAATGCATCTGGGACTCTAAGATTTCTAGAGAATGTTGAGAGGGTGGAAGGAAAGAATTGACAATAATGAGAATTCCATAAATGATAATTAGCAACCTCACATTCTTAACTGAGCTTTCTTTTATTCATTACTATTTAACCTGCAACATGTGCAAAGTGACGCAGAGCAGTATTGCTGAAGTTCACCTGCACACAGAACCACCTGAGAGCTTATTATTAATATTCATATTATGATTCAAGAAATCTGGATCTGACATTCTACCTCTGATAAATGCCCTCATGATAGGAATCTGCAGATTGCACTTGGAGGAGCAATGAAAGATGTAGACATAATTTGTAGCTCTTGGAGTGCAGAGTCTCAGGAGGTGGAGAGCTAAATCCTAAGAACTCACACTGTACCAGGAAGCACAGAAATAGTATCAGGCATTTGGAAATCTCAGTAGATAACTAGAAGCATGGGTACTTTTTAAAAGTTGACTTTAGATACTTTAAGAAAGAAACATGAAAAAATCCAAAGGGCCTGTAAGAAATCACTAAATAGTTCCCAGATATATAAAATATGTACTCACAGTTTTCTGAGGCTCTGCCTATTAGTTTTCATTACTCCACTGTTTACAAGTATGCATCTGCTTTCCTATCCCAGAGAAAGCAGAAAAGAAAGATGAGCCTCACAGATAGGAAGCTGAATAATACCCACTTCCTTCCAGTCTTGTAATACTTCCTAGGTAGGGATATGCACACCAGAGATGTCACCTTGTAGTGCTAGCACAACTCTCAGACAAACAAAGCAAAACAAAGTCACGTTTGGGCCAAGGAGCTAGCTCAGTGATATAAGTGTCTGCCTGGCAAGTGCAGGGTCCCAAGTTCAATCCCCAGAAGCAGAAAAAAATGACCACATGTTCCCCTTCCTTTTCTTCCTATCTTTTCTCCTTTCCTCATCTCAATTGTTTATTCCTTATCTTCAGATTCTTTCCATTTTACTGTATCTATTGTACCTTTCAGATATTATTTATTCTTTCAGGTTCTTTACACTAGGGAGACAATGTGATGTTTACACAAGTGGATGTGGTTTATTTCAGTTACAAGTGTAGCCTCTAATTGTATCCATTTACATATAAAAGCTTCAAGTTTGTCTTTCTTTATAGCTGAGTAATGCTCCATTGTATAAACATACCACCTCTTTTTTATCCATTCCTCAGTTGGTCAGCATTTGTATTATTTCCATGATTTAACTATTACAAAAATGTGCTGTTATAAACATGGTGATATATATCATATCATATGTGATATGATGTTTTCAATTCTTATAGAAAAATATTCAGAAGTAAATAGCTCTGAATGGGACTTCTAACCTAGAACGTTGAGGGATTTCCACACTGATTTTCATAGTGATTGTATCAGTCCGCAATCCAATCAACAATAGAGAAGAGTCCTTTTTTCCCCACAGCCCCACCAACATTTATTATTGGGTGGTTTTTTGATGATAGCCATTCTTTCTGGGGTGAAATAGAATCTCAGCATTCATTTAATTTGTGCTTCCTGGGTGGCCAATGATATTGAACATTTTTT
>NW_004524734.1:6352525-6356865 GCF_000260255.1 Octodon degus | reverse complement strand
GTTTTCTGTCTATGTGACTCTCCTTAGGCACACTCTACATCATCGATCACTTTCCTCTTTGGCCCCATAATCTCCTTGATCAGAAAATTTGGGACAATACTGAGTTACATGTTGTTACAGTACAAGTTCTCATATGTCCTGAATCTTAATTGACCTTGGAAGGCTAGGGTCCAAATGTTGACTTTTCCTTGTGGCCCTCCTTTTTCTCTAATTTTTGGTCCACAAACTTAGGTTGTTAACGATAAGAGAAGCTTATTGTTATTACCATATAACCTAGGCTGTTGAGCTTATTAACCTCACTATCTGTCTGAATATCAAACATCTTAGGCATAACATGGAACAGGTATTTTTCATAAAGTATTTATATATTAAACTTTAAGTCCCTAAAGAATGACAAAATTTTTTAAATTAAAATGTATTTTAAAAATAGGAATAAAGAATTATATAGGTTTACACATAAGTCCAGAAATCAAACCATATATAACACTGTTGCAGGACAGTCCCGCAACACTCCTTTTTCTATCTCCAGCCTTCATTCACCACCTTTTTAAATAATCATCTACCCAAGAGACAGCGCAGCAGCAACTGGCATGTCATGACAAGCAGCACGTATTCAGATTTTCAAATCTAGCAGTTAATTGGAAGGATTCTCACCCTGACTAACTGTATATACTGACACCTGTGAACTAAGCAACTGCACTGAAGATGGTAATAGTAGGTTCATGCTTGTGATGGATTCTTGATGTGCTGCTGGGATGACAGGTGTGAGGGCTACACCTTGGCCCTGGGCTGGGTAATCCGCATTACAATGTAAGGAGGGCTGTGAGGAGAGCCTTGCTAGCTTCAGGAGCTGCTGCCCCACCCTTTGCTCTCTGCTCTTTGCCACTGTCATGAACAGCTTCTCTAAGCCATGTGCCACTCAGCCCTGGAGCTAGCTGAGTCAGTTTTGAGATGCTTGCAGAAACCTCTACTAACTGTGAGTTAAATAAACCTTTCCTTTCTTAATTTGGGGTGTTGGGCATTTTGTCCCAGCAATGAGAGGAGAGTAACTGGGACAGAGACCGGGTAAAGTGGATGAGTGGACGCAAGGGGAATCCCTTACCCAGAAAGCTTCCTCCTCCCCTCTATGAAGACCTCAGAGACTGCTGTTTCTTTGTCTTTCACATACACTTCATCCACAGAGTTTTCCATGACCCTAAAAAAACTCGGAGCCTTTTCATAGTCTGAAGATTCCTTGTAGGATTGTACTGCTGACATAGCACAGAAACTAAGACAACCCAACCAAGAGACACATTTTGTATTTTCAATAAGTACCTGAGCAAGCTGACACCAATGTCTGTAGGACCAGAAGAAAACTACGTCAAACAGCCCTTTGGCTTAGGCTCTTTTCAATCTCTTCTGTTCTGGCAATGTCAAGCCTCTCCCGATACCACATGAACTTGACTCTGATAAGAATAATAGCTTATATCTTTGTTATCTGTATAATCTCTTCTCTGGAAACAATAATGAAATTTACAGTTCTTTGCACTTGGCAGTTCCTAAATAAGTATGTATTGCATAAATGTACTGATGAAAAACAAGTTCAAGATTGTATTGAGTCTTTGAATCACCAGGTTAGAGGTAAGTTTCCTTTATAGCCCAGGGGATACAGCATTATATGTTTCTCAGCTTTCACTCCACTAATGAAAATGAATTTTAATAATCTTGATTATTCTTGACAAGAGATGACAATTAATTTGCCTTTTTAAGGTTCTGAAAGGGAGAGAGAGAGAGAGAGAGACAGAGACAGGCTGAGAGAGGGGAATTCAAAGAGGATAATATCTCCTTTGCATCAAAAGGTTTTAAGCAATTAGTGCTACAGGCTGTTTAAGTTGGGTTCTCATGTTTCCCTTACAAGATTAAATAGAAATATTTAATGAAAATTAAAGCTTGTTTATTGCTGAAGGGTCAAAAGAAAAGAAGCTAGAAGTTTCCCATATTTTTAAGGCCTCAGTGTAAGTTTCATGTTCAGTTAGGAAGGGATATCTGTATTTCCTACTCTGTTCATTATAAATTAATTTAGCTGTAAATGAAGAAAATAGGATTAATAGAAGCATAAACAAATGGTTTTCTTTTTTTTTCACAGAACAAGTTCAGGGGAGGATGGTAGCTGGCCTTCACTTGTGCATCAATGATATTATTGCAAAGCCAGAAATGTCTGTCCCTTTGTCTAGTGTCTTTGCTGAGATGGCTTTCTATCTGTCACTCTCAGCTCATGATCTCCAGATAGCTCCTGAACCTACAGAGAGACAGAGGACAGGTGTAAGTGGAACAAAGTGAGATGAAAGGATGTGGAGGGGCATCACCCCTGGACTGCCCTTCCCCTCAAGTAGGCAGGAAAGCCCTGTCACCCAACTTGGGCTCACTGGCCAGTAGCATCCCCACTCAGAGAGAATTGGTTGTCTACGGGCATTGTGAGGAAGAGATCATAATGTGGGCCATGCTCGTATTTTTAAAGTCACATCTTCCCCTAGATTTATGCTTTCATGACAAGAAAAAGTCATCTTTTCTCTTAATCTCTGTAAATTTCATGTTCATTTTCCCTTGCTCTGGCCATGAGCAGAAGAAAGTTTTTTCCTCCATGCAAATCTCTGTTACTATAAGAACACACCTCCTCTTGGTATTACGCTCATCCAAAGCTATGTTCTAGGGCCCAGGGCATAGTGGCTCAGTGGTGCAGTGCCTTCTGGGAAATCATAAAGTCCTGGGTTTAATGACTGTTACCCTCCCCTCAAAAGAAGTTATGTTATAATTTATAAAAAATATCTGTCATAGTTGAATCAATAACAAACATTTAAAATTTCCAAAATGTTAAGAGAAATGCATGAAATTTATCAAACCTTGCCAGGTCTTTATCAGTTTAGAATTTAAGACACCAGACATCTGTACCACGTGAGTTTGATTCTTCATGAATTTGATTTTTAACACGAGTCCCCAAAAAAATTTTAAAGTAAAAGTTTTCTCTCTATGTATATTCAGTAAAAAAACTGAACATGAATACTCTCATTTTCTATTATGAAAACTCAGGAAAACAGATGGTTTGTTAAACAAATTATGTATTCTCTTTCCAGATTCTTTGGACAATGAAGTGTGATTCAAATTTAGGATCTTACATAGTTTTATTTATAATATCTATAACTGTCATAGAGAAGAGTTTCTAGAAGATACAGTATAGCACAGCATGTCTTGTAATAACATTTCTTACATTCTTAACTATATATTTTTTTAAATTATATAATGTGCACATGTATATGTCGTATCTGTATCCCAAGGGGAAATCCTTAATATAGAAGGCTATCTACTAAATCATTAACAGTAATGTTTTACAGGTAGCAGAATTAAAATTATTTTGTGTGAAGGAATACAGCCATTATACTCTGGGCACTTTGCCATAGTTGTGCCTTATTTTCATCAAAATTTTTATTACATTATATCACAAATGTTTCAAGATCAGTTTTTCCCATTAGCTATGAATTGTACAAGGATCCAAGGATCTTTTTTATTTCTGTAGCTTTGTTTTCTATAATAGTTTCTGAAAGTTCGTAGGTGCTTATGGTTTCACAGAATGAATTACTGAATAAATGGGCTTGATTTTGAACTTTCTGATTCAAGTCAGTGTCCATCTATTTCTTCAGATGTTCTGATCAAGATCTGATAATCCATGTATTTTCTAGTGGTTGTGCCAATATATTAGAGGCGCTGATTTTTTTTTTTTTTTTTTTTTGTATCTTTTTTAGGACAGGTTCTACAAGGTCTCACTACACAGATCAAACTTGTAGTGATTCTCCTGTTTTTCAGCCTCCCAAGTGTTGAATTACAAGTGTGCCACCACTGTCCAATCTCATTCCCTGTCTCAGCATGCTCTGGGGATGGGGCTGGCACAGCATGCCGGGAATGGAACCCCAGCCACTTCGTCTGCTTAATCCGCTGAGCTATACGGATGTATCCTTTAAAGAGCAAAATGCTAAACTATTCAGTATTCTTCAGGTGCCCCTGATAATTAAATGACTTCATATTTCTAACATGGCCTTAGGTCTTGTGATTGTAAAGTTGAAAGAGCTAATGCTGGGTGTTGATCCACTGTCACCGAGAAATCCCATCGACAGCTGCTCTAAAGCAATGCCACAAATGCCACTAGTGACCTGGAGCATTATTATTTTAATTTATCACTTGGAAGAAAAGCAGAATTGTGCCAACATTTCTTAAAATTAGGTTTTAAAAATATGAAGCTATCAGGTCTTTTTTTTTTTAATTTTTTTTATTTATTTGAGAGAGAGAGAGAGAGAGAGAGAGAGAGAGAG
>NW_004524734.1:6347244-6352425 GCF_000260255.1 Octodon degus | reverse complement strand
TGATCTGAAGGTTTGTTTTGTTTTTTTGTTTTGTTTATTTGTTTGCCAGTGCCATGCTAATTTTATCATAGTAGCTTTGTCTTATAATTTCAAGAGAGGGGTTGTCATACTCCCTGCTTTGCCTTTGTTGCCCAGAATTGCCTTCTCAATTCTAGGTCTCTTCTAGTCCCAGATAAATTTTAGGATTTTTTTTTTCTAATTCTCTGTGATATGTTATAGGGATTTTGATTGGAATTGTACTAAATCTATGTACAATTTTGGGAGCATGATCATTTTCATAATAGATATTCCTATACAAGAGAAAGTAATATCTTTCCACTTTCTGATACCTGCTTCAATCTCCTTTTTCAGAGTACTTTCATTTCAATGTAAATGTATATTAGATACTTCATTAGAATGAGTTCTATGTATTTCATTTTCTTGGATGCTATTGTGAAGGGTGTGACCTCCCTAATTTCTGCCTCAGTGAGTTTGTTGTTTGTGTATATAAATGCTATTCATTTTTGAGTGCTGACATTGTAGCCAGCTATGTTACTGAATTAGTTTATTAAGTCTAGATATTTTTGATGAAGCTTCTGTGATCATCTATGTAAAATATATCATCTTAGGATAATGATAATTTTGCTTCTTCCTTTCATATCCTTATTTCTTTTATATATCTTTTTTTTTTTCAGTACCAGGGATTGAACCCAGGACAATGCACTTGCCAGGAAAGCTCTTATTCTATCAAGCTATGTCCCTGGCCCTATATCTTTTCATTATCTAATTATTCACCCTAATTTTTCTAGAACTATGTTGAATAAGGATGGAGACAGTGTATACCCTTGTCTTGTTCCTGATTTTAGAAAGAAAATCTTTCATTTTTTTTCAATTTAGCCTATTGTCAGCTCTTGGTTTGTCATATATAGCTTTTACTAGACTGAGGTAAAGACCATCTATTCCAATTGTCTGCAGGGTTTTTATCATGAAAGGGTGTGGGACTTTGTCAGAATGTTTTGCTGCATCTGCTAAGATGATCACAGGATTTTTATCCTTGACTCTGTTGATGTGATGTAATACATTTATTGATCTGCATATAATGAGCTATCCCTGCATCCCTGGGGCTGCACCTACTTAGTCATGGTGTATAATCCTCTTCATGATTTGGAATTTAATCCTTAAGGAAAATGGCTGAAGCCTTTTTTAAAAAATGATAATATATCATTTGTTCAAAAGCAATACCTTCATGTAAGTGATGCTATCTTGAGAAATTTTCTTTAGCTGTCGCTTTATTTTCCCAATCAAAACTATAATATTCTGCCTATTTCAAAATGTAGTTTTTCAACCTCAAATTTGTTATATCTTGATATTTTATCAGTGAATTTTTTTCTGCTTGTTAGACAAAATTTATTTATATAAAATCAAAGAAAGCCACCTGATATATCAGCAGCCTGAACTCCAAAACCTATGCACTAAGCCAAAAAATTACATCATTTACTAAAAGATTGTACACTTTGAGTATTAACATATGCAGTTTATCTCATTACCAACCTACCATTTTATGAACATGTGGTCCATATATTTTTTCATATGACTCCTGCCTTCCAAAATTAAATGTGAAAATTATTTCTCAAGTAATAATTATGAATTCACATAAGTATCAGGATTTAAAGTGCAATCATTAGAGAGTTGGGAAATTTAATTGTAGAGCTGATGGGAATTTAGGAGAATATTTTCATCTAACTGTCATATATATAAGCCTCACGATAATTTAACGAAAATATCATATGGCAAATTTAAATATTCTTCCTTCCATTGCTTTAAGACACAACAGCAGCACTGCCTAGATTTCATGCATTGTAGTTAAATCCCACCAACAAAATGCAAATGCTTAAAAAGGCTATAGAAGCAAAATGTACCTTTCTGAGTTCTGCCTTTTTAAAAAAGTGGGCAATATCCATACTGCATTAAGGAGGTGCAGAAGGGCACTGGCTCCTCCAGTAGGAGAAATTTCATGGAAATCAAGCTATAGAAAGTTTTCAAAAGTTAAAAAGATTAATCAATAGTTTAATTTTCTCTGTGCTTCCAAAAGAATATACATTTGCCCAGATGCTTTGGCAAAGGACTTCCTTCTATATTCTTGACTTTTTTGTGTGCTAAATAGAAAAAAAAAAAAAAAAAAAGCAACAGGAGCAAACTGGTCAGGTTACTTGGAATCACATCCTTCTGAAGTAGAGGCTGCAAGAATCACATATTAATGTGGAAACACTGAAAAGAAGCTGTAGCAATGGCCTAGCACATTATTGGAGCTGTTATTCCCCCCTCCCCCAAGGTATGACTAGGTTACAGGAACAAGAGCGGATGCAACACAAATATCACACTGGAAAGTACATATATGAGTAAATAATTTTCAAACAACCGCACCATGTGCCAAAAATAAAAGCATGCATATTAGTTAGTATGTTCCTCTCACTTAGGGCCAAAAGATTCCTTCACTCTGCAAAACTTTTTGGGCACCTTGAGAGACTATGTTAAGCATGTACTTAGCTAAAAACAAAAATGCACTCTGAAGTTTTATAAAACATTATAGGGTCAAAAAACATGACAGAGTCTTTTTATAATGCTGGTGACCCAATCCTACTGAATATTTTCAACTGAAAACCATATACCAAATTTTATCACATATAAAATTTATACTTTATAAATTTAAGTTCCATCAAGCTAAAACCAATTTAGTCAAATTATTGACGATAATTTTTACTGACTGTTTAACTGTTTGAAAGTATTATACATGATTTAAGCAAATATGATAATTCTTACCAATGAGAAGTTTTTTATGAAAATATCTGAAATATTAGAACAATAAAGGTACTGGTAGAGAATATCCACATTAAGCTCAGATGTAATTAATCTCAGGTGGATACAAAATATCATTAGAGAAATTTTTATTTAATCCTCTGAGCATATTCAGAGAACCTTAGGAGCCTTGGTTTTGAGAAGATAGCTTCCTTCGGTGGATATGACCCTGCAAGTGTGTGTGTGTGTGTGTGTGTGTGTGTGTGTGCGTGTGTGTCATGCATGTGTATGGGTAAATATAAAATATTAAATTTTTCTGAAGAAATCGATATAAATATAGCACAATTTGTATGAAGAGGAAATTTTCTTTTTACAAATAATGACGTCTAGAGTCTGCTATTTTAAACAGTTGCAATTTTTATATCCTTTTTAATGCTCATATTCCCATAGCTTTGTTAAAGGAAGCACTTTTTAAGTTGGCTCCTGAGTCCTCTCATCGCTACAGCAGAACATTCAAAATGTACTTGTTATCTGGCAACAAAAGTTTCTATCCAGTCTTGAAGTGCCCCTTCCCCCAAGACGCAAAACATCTCCTAAAAGCATTAGTATCTTTAGCTGAATTTTATCATTTCTCTATGACACCCCTGTGTTTTAGTTGCTTCTTCTTGTTGTTAAGAAAAAAATACTCCATAGTTGAGGTTAGAAAAGGAAAGGTCGTTTGCCTCACGGTTTCTGGAGGTTTCTTTCCAAGATCAGCTGGCTCCCAGGCATGGTGCCAGGCAGAGGAGCAATGTCTCATGGCAGTGGCAGACAATGAAAGTGACAAGAACAAAAAGGAAGGGGAGAAAGAGAAGACTCTTTCTGTCCCTTATGTTGTGTGGAGGCTTTGCTGTCTCTTGGCTGCAGGGGCTGAGTCTGTGGATCTCCAAGCACTCTGAATCCAATTCTGAGCAACACATTCTCTACACGTCCACCATTCTGGAACCTGGTGTGGCTGCTGCTGCCATTTTGGAATACAGTGTAGCTGGCTCCATTCGGGAACAGGGTGTTTTATAGCTTTCTCCTCAAAGCAAAGTCTTTCACTCTTGCAATTTGGAGGATTCAAAGAGTGCGATATTGCTGCTTTTTGTGTTGCCCTCAAACCATCTTTTCTCTTCCCCTGCTCTTCTTCAGCAATCAAGATCTCCTCTGCACTGTCTTCACAGCCCACAGCTTTACTGAAGTTCCTTTCTGGCCAAACTCCCAATGTTTTAAATCATTTTGCTGGGCTTTTTGCTTGTTTCTCAACATAAATCTGGCTAAAAGCCCCCAATAATAGCCATGCCATGGCCTCAACATTTGACTGCCTTGAAATTTCTTCTGCCAGATCAATTAGGCCTCCACCCTTAATCTCATTCTCAGGCAAAGTCTCAGGACACAAGCAAAAGGCAGACCAACTTTTGCGAGGCAATCATATATACTGTCTGGAGTCCAGCCGCCAATGCAGTCCTTCCTAGCAGAAACCTCTCAATTTGGTATGTACTGGTTTTCTGGTCTTCTGAGCTGTGACCAGAGTCTCACAAAAAGAACAGCCCCGGGTACTCCAGCTGTACTCTTTCAGGTGTCCTCACTTAGCCTTTCCAAATTCTTCCCATAAGTCATTCCCGAAGGCTTTTGAACCACACAGTCAGGTGCAGTCACAGCAATGACCTCACTTCTCTGATACCAAATTCTGCTTCAACTTACTTTTCTCTCATCACTGAGGCAAAATATCTAACGCCCAAATTAAAGAAAGAAAGGGGTAGGAGAGAGAAAGCCTCTCTCCTGCCCCTAAATTGTATGCAGGCTGCCCACTCCAGAGCAAGAGGAGTACTCACACCCATAATCCCATCATGAGACCATGAGTCAATCTCAAGCTCTAGAAGTCTGCCCAGTGACTGCAAGAGGCTTTGGGGAGACATCATGACACAAACACCCTATTTGAAATTTTAACTCCTCACAAAGCAACAATTAAACCTCCTTACTTTTTTACTTTAATAAACCAAATAAATTTTTATTATTTCTATTAAAACATATAACAATTTAATTTCTTTTTTTTAATTATTTATTTATTTATGTGTGTGTGTGTGGCCAGCTCAGCCCACCAGGGGGCAGGGCTGGCTGGCATGTGATGCTGGGGATTGAACCGCGGTCCCTGTGATTTGCTAAGTTTGTTCTAAGTAGGTGCTTTAGACCACTGAGCCATCTCACCAGCCCCAACAATTTAATTTCAATTCTGTCTGTTTAGATGATGCATAAATATAACACATAGTTTGAATGATTTTTAATATCTTCATTCTTTCATGATTTCAAACACATTTGTCTTAGCATTCAAACCATATTTTATATTTTATTTTTTTATTTATTTTTCAACAAATAATACACTGC
>NW_004524734.1:6346092-6347144 GCF_000260255.1 Octodon degus | reverse complement strand
AAGTAGGTGCTTTAGACCACTGAGCCATCTCTCCAGCCCCTATCAGGTCTTGATTTGATTCACAAGTTAATAAATGTGCCTATTGTTCTTTCCCAATCTAGTCAACAAGATGAAGCATCCGAGTCAGAACCAAAGGGTTCTATTACTCAGCACAGCAAAGAGCAAGGGAATGGCTATGCAACAGTGATTTCTCTTGCCTTTGAATCCCATGGGGGGACACGGGGGAGCCTAGATAGTTGTTACTCACTCGGAGCTTTTACATCCCAGATGAACAACATCTAGATTAGGCAATCTGCTATTTCTCTAGAATGAAGGAAAAAATATGCCCTTTGTCTGGGTTAAGGTGAAATGCTCTATCATCTTTCAAGATTATTAACTTCATTAAAAAAGAAAAACCTGAAAAACAGCCTGACTGGTGAGAGATTAGGTCTTTACATTGTTGAAGTACCTAGCAAAGCAAGTGGCTTTACAAAAGACTCTTCTACCAAAACATAAATTTAAAAGATCTATTATTATCTAAGCTCAAATCATGAAGCATCATTTTCAGTTGTCTACATTTCTACCACTACTTTCCCTGTAGTTGATAACTTTATATTCAGTAGGGAACATAGAACCCATTTTCAGGTATGCCAGTATCTGGATCCCACTTCTTTAACCATGTCTTCCATGATGGGACCAAGGAATGGGTGACTTAGATAGAAATGTGGCTTTCTAGATAAGTTGGGGGACAGAGGACTTTATACCCCATGATTAGAACTTCATACTTATCCAAAGAAAGTGGTAGGTATAAAATAGGTTAAAGCAAGTGAATAAAATGATTTGATTTACATTTCAAATAAATGGCCTTAAGTAGACAAAACTATGGGCAAGAAGACTAATTACAGACAAATGAAAGAGTGTAGGCCACCAAAACAGGAGTTATAGTGCAGGGAGATGGCTCAGTGGAAGAAATGTTTGCCTGGCAAGAGCAGGGGCCTGAGTTCAAACTCCGGTTCTGAAACAAAAACAAAAACAAAATATTTTTTATTTTTTTTTATTTTTTTTTAATTTTT
>NW_004524734.1:6342215-6344660 GCF_000260255.1 Octodon degus | reverse complement strand
CCTTTCCCTCTCTTGATTAGTTAGTCCTTGAGATCCTGCCTTCCCTTTCCTTGTATTATATCTTTCTATTTGTAATAAGGATTTTTTTGTTGTTGTTGTTCCTCGAATGGCTTCATGGCACTTTAAGCCAGCGGGAGAGTTGTGAGGTTCAAACTCCAGCAACCTGAGGCTGAGAGCTTTGTGGAAGCAGCCACTTAAAGGCCTGAGCTAGGGCCATGCCCCCCCAAAAACAAAATATTTAAAGTGTGTTTTAAGAGTCATAGGTTCCCAATTTAGAAATTAATTGAATGAATGAAATGAGGTACAAGAATTTTTAAATTTGTTCAGGTTTCTCTTTTGAGCAACCAAGTGATAATAGGAATATAGGAAGCACAGAATAGAGATCAAATGCAAGAGTGAAAGAGTGTGGTTCTCTGGTGGCTGTCTGGACACTGAGACGTTCAAGATATCTAATAGCAACTAAAATGCAGATCTGCTGCCTTGGGGGTGAGACAGGCTTGTGCCACAGAGCTAAGCGGTAATTGAAATTACCAAAGGAGATAGAATTCTCTGTAGAGTATATGGAAAACAAGGAGGTTGGAAAAGGCTCAGGCAAGAATTCTTAGAAGCAACCACTTTGTTTTTGTAGTATTGAGGAATGAAGGTAGAACTTTCACAATGTCACATCCCTAGTGCTTACTTTATATTTTTATTTCTCAAGACCAATGGTTGCACCTGCTAACTTCCCAATATAAATATTATAACTTCAGGAAGAGGAAAGAATCTACTGCCAACCTGTCTGGAAAGGAGAGTGATAGAAGAATAAATATTCTGGCCTCACAGTTCTTGCTCACTAAAAAATTCTGGTGACCTCCAAGGCCAAATCCAACCTGACAACAGAAAAGGGGTTTATGTAGGTCTGTTGGGTCAATCTCTTAGGACATAGGTAGAAGAAAAATAGCAGAAAGTGCACACAGACAGTCAGAAAAAATTAGCCAACCCAAGAAGCTGGAGGGTAGAGAAAGATTTTTCAATTGAAACAGGAGAGAAAAGAGTAGGTGAGTGTAGCTACAGGATCATTTGCATGTTAGAAGGAAATTAAGAGCCTTCCTATTTAATGAGTATTTTTCTTTTAGTCTCCTTAGAATAAAGTCATTGTAAGAGAATGAAGAGTACGGTTGGCACAAATAAAGCTGAATGAGTTGGAGTTTCAAGGAAAGAGAAACTTTAGAATGGTTCTTACAGAGAAACATAAAGGAAACTGACCAGATAAATCAGAGGAAGACTTTTGGCTTGGGGAGTAGACAAATTTAAGTGAAAAGAACCCAGATTCAGAGTGGAATTCATCTTCAATAGAGTTTCCTCTACTGTTTTTCAATAAAATGATGTTCCTCCCCTGCTTCCACATGTTGCTTCCTGAGAGACTGAGTACTTGACAAAACAAATTTTATAGGTCAGGGATTTGGAAGACACTCTAATTATAGGAACTAAAAAGTAACTTGCAATTTCCCATTTTAAGTTTCTTTTATAAGTCATAAAATAGAACTGGATAATCTTTCCCATAACAGTGAATACCAGACAACCCAAATTAGTCTTTCTCAGCACCACTTGTGTTCATCATTTCTCTACCAAAAGCAATCTCCAACTTCCTCCTTGCTAAGATGGTGTCTCGCTCCAGATTCAGCTGCAGTCTTCCTTCTTTCATGACATCTTCCCCAGTCTCCCTACTATCAGTCGATTTACACTATATCTACAAGGTTACTTATGATATAATCCAATATTTATGGATTTGGTAATTCTGGACATTTCATTTAAAAATGAGTAGCACATTTTAATATTTTCTTATCAGAAAAAGGAAGAGAGGCTAAGTCATTGTAACTGGAATGAAGCAGCTTTGTAGAGTAAGATTTCTAAGGTTCCCTAACTCAACATGTGAATACATTTCATCTTTGATCTATATATTTTGTAATTATTATCAAACTTAAAATCACTTGTTCAGTATATCAAATGCTGTCTTAGTTCTGAGAAAAGAGTAAAACATCATCCAGCAATATCTCATGAGAGTAATAGGAATATTTGCTAAATATCAACTGGATTATGATACATAATGAGTTAATGAAATGAATTTCTTGCGTTGCTTCATAATTTAAGATGTTAAATCATTTTTCATGCTTTTCAGCTGAGCTCCAAAATGTACTAGTAAAATAACAAAAAAAGGAAAGACAACTGTTATTTCCAAATAGATTTGTTTTGCAGGATACACTCAAGCAAACTGAGCAACAATGTACAGTGGTTTTGTGCCACAATCAAACCACATTATCTCTTAAAGAATAGGTTTTGAGCTCCTGTAGCTAACTGCTACCAGCACTTTTATTTTTATGGACTACTTTATTATACAGAACTTTTTTCTCTTTTTCTTTTTTCTTTTTTTTTTTTTTTTTTGTTTGTATTTTAGGGAAGGGTCTA
>NW_004524734.1:6325097-6342045 GCF_000260255.1 Octodon degus | reverse complement strand
CCCCTGTGCCTGCTTACGGGTGCTTTAATCTGTTGAGCTATTTGGCAGGCCTGTACAGCATTTTAAGATCTATAAGAATAACATTTTTCTAAAGCCACTTTGTCCTACTTGAATCATTTACATTTTCCAAACTTTTTTTTATTTTATTGAGAAACAAAGAACCATGAGACAGTTTCAAAACTGAGTAATAGGACAGTTTCAATAATTAATACATTGTACATTGTTACTTTCTTAGTGGTTATCCATAGTACATAATATTATAAGAAAGGAGCAGCAGGTAAGTGCCATATAAGATATACTTCCAATAATATGCAATGTCTGGAATAGACATATCTAATGCACGGAATAGTGGTTGCCAAGGTTTGAGACACTAGGGAGGGAGTAACTGCAAATAGTTTTGAGGTTTCTTTTTGGAGAAATGAGATGCATTAAAGATGCAATTACACTGGTAATTTTTATACAATTCTGCTAATGTGTGATAAGGCATTAAATTATATATTTATATTTTAAATGATGGAATGTTATATTTCAATAAGCTTTTATTAAAAAGTAAAGATTAGGTCAGTTTTTCAAAGTTACGCAGATAGGCAGTAAGCCCAGGACTACAGTCCAGCTTTTCCAAACTGTACAATATTTTCATTCACTTGCTACTGTCTCATGTGTAAAACTGCTGGCTTTTTAATCTCTGTTTTACAGAAATGTATGGCACTTGACTATCATTATTTAGTTCTCTTTCCTTCCTCCTATTTTTCAATTTCAAGAGTTTATACTGCCCTTATCCAACTGTTAAGTCAACTACATTTTAATGTCCACAACTCTGCTTTATTTCTTCTTTGGCTGCACTTCAGGGTGACTTCTCTCACTTTTGATATATTTTTCCTCCTGAAGGGGATGTAGGACTCAGTAGATGGAACTTGGTGGGCCACACTATGGGGAAGATGGTTTTAGCAGCCTATGAGCAGCAGGAGGGAAACCACTGAACGAAAGAATGATTCTGTCGCGGGAATCTTATTACACTCATAGCAATGAGAGATGGCAAAGCTTGTTTAACTTGATACTCTTACCAGGGAGATTGACTTGCAGCCAGCGTGTGAGAAATGCCATTTTCCAGATGACTTCTCCTGTTGCAAGGTCTGGCTCTGGCTGCCTGCAAAGTGCTGGATCCTCTCCATGTTTGGGTATCTGTGACACTTGTCTTTCTCCTTTGGGCTGGATTTTTCCACTTTCCTTTTTTTATTTTATGTTTCCTATGATAGGAAGATTAATTATTCCCCATTGAGTTTCATGTTTATAAAGTATGTATGTAGCTATTG
This sequence comes from Octodon degus, assembly GCF_000260255.1. NCBI lineage: Eukaryota > Metazoa > Chordata > Mammalia > Rodentia > Octodontidae > Octodon > Octodon degus. Next base: position 6,340,732 of record NW_004524734.1, on the reverse strand, counting down.
TGATAGTCCCATCTGAGATGAGAGAAAGCTTAAGGTAAATGGCAGTTCACACTATAAAAGGAAGTCATGAGGCAAAACATTTTCTCTCTCTGCAGGGTATGATTGGATTATCTTAGTCCTATTTTTAAAATAAACAGACATCTCCTTGTCCACCACAACCAATCTCTAAGAATGAGATTGTTATTAACAGATGGTTTCTTCTTTGTTTCAAAATTAAGATATCAAATGCTGCTTTCATTGCTTTAATTTGTAAATTAGATTTTTTTCCATTTTTTAAAATATTGTCTGGTGAGTTTAAGCAGGTTTTTCCTCATATCTAAAGTTATTGTTGACTTTTCATTAATCTCAAATTACTTGGAGAAGTTGTGAAACATTTGTGAGAAAAATATATTTGCATTGCATGGTAGATTCACTGACAGTCAGCTTGTGATACCCAGCTGAAGTGAGTCAGCATGGTTTTGGTGGAAGGCCCACCTCTGGACTCTTGCCAACACCAGAAAAGAAGATCTAGAGGGTAAGGAAGATGGTTAATACTGATCTTCCTGAGAAGCTCATCACATGGACTATCCTGATAAAAACTTAACTGTTATCATCAGAGAAGCTTAGGACTTCATTGTCACTGAGGGGTCTGTGGTTCTTTTTGGGTGGAGCTTCAGTGTTGCTTCCTAGCTCCAGTGTGAATCCTCAGCCTGCTGGCCCAGATCCTTCATCCCACTGGCACAGAATTTCTAGTTTCCACCACTGACCTTTGGGCTTTCCCAATGCATAACCTTGATACAGACTTGCATAAGACACTGCCATGGGCTCTGGGTCTTCAGCTGGTCTTGTTCAGAATATTGCCATGGGATCCAGGCCCTCTGTTGGATCCAATAGATCTCTAGTGTGTGGACAGATCTCCTGTACTTTTTTGCATTTGACTCTTTGGATGAATATTATAAAGTAATCCTATAAGTTATCTGTCCTGTATTAAATCTTTTCCCTTGTAAACCCTGACTACAACACATGGGTGAGTTCTGCATCATTCAACTTAACATATAGTAGCAATTATATAGCAGGACTTCCTCAGATCACTGGGTGGTGATGGAGAGTTGACTTTAGAAGTGAACATTGTGATCATGAATAGTCTAGGGGAAAGAAGGGAAAAGAAAGTAGTTCCGTCGGTGCAGATACAACAGATATAAAACTCCAGGGTGGAGACTTTCTCCAACACTCATGTCTTACATGAAAGGGAAGAATCAAATGCAACTGCCATCAGTTTCCTGCCCCATACTCATCCACTCCCTTCTCTTTTGTCAGCGAAAATATAATTATCAAAATGTGCCTAATCACAAACATTGAATTATGGTTAGTCTCACCAATCATGATTTAATTCTCCCTTTTGTTTCCCTATACTCAAGTGATAATGTGTTACAATGATACTTAGAATATAAGAAGTCATTAATAATATTAAGTATATGGTCATGTATGCAGCTAAGAATTACTGTGCACCTAAATGTATCAGGGACTGTACTAGGCACTGAAATACTGAGTTAAAAGGCAATGTTCCTACCAGCAATGTCCACAAATGAAAAGAGAGGAAGATGGTACGATGTTTTTCGTCTTCCTGAAGAAGCTCATCACATTGGGTTTTTTGATAAAAACTCAACTGTTCTTATCATCAGAGGATCTTGGGCCCTCACTATTGCTGCGGGGGCTGTGGCACATCGTACCATCTTCCTTTCCCTCCTGCACCATGGAAATTGCACCACATTGTGATTGAACACTAGCACTATGGTTTGGGGACAGAAAAGAACATTTCAAAACTCAGTGGGGCTTGTCTGTGAAGGGTTTGGATAGCAGAAAACTTAAATTAAATCTTAAAGGACTAATTGGAGTTTTCTAGAGGAGACAAGGACATTTGCCATCAGGGACTGGATATGGAAAGACTGTGTCAAAGTGCCTGTCAAAGATAAGGCACTTGAGACTGGGAGTGCAATAGTTATTTTATGAAAGGTATAATTGGTGTGAAGGGTCTTTGTGATAAGGAAACAGCTGACAAAGGAGACTACCTTCAAGCTGCACTGAAAAGTTTAGTTCCTAAAGTGTTAGGCATAATTCAATGTTTGTGATTAGGCACATTTTGATAATTATGCTTCTGTTGACAGAAAAGAAGGAAGTGGACAAATGTGGGGAAGGCAACTGATGGATTTCAGAAATAATCATTTAGATGGTTTAGTACAGGAATGTCATGGGCTGACTCTGAGGGGCCCAGGGCTGAAATAAGCAATTAAACATGCAGGTTTGAGGACTCCAGTCATGGAAAAAGAATTTTCAGCACACCCCTGTAAAAGAGGCCTGAGAAGGATTTATTAAAGCTAAATATAGGGCTTCCTCAAGAGAAGAGTGTGGGCACTCAATGAAATGTAGCAAATACCCTTGGGAAGTGGAAATCTTTGTCTGTTTTAATGGGAGATGAAAATCTGAACATTTCCTCAACTTGAAAATTCTACGTTGGGCCAGCGAAAAAGCTCAGTGGATTAAAGCACCTGCAAGCAGGCACAGGGACAGGGGGCTCCATCCCTGGGCTTGCTGTGTCAGACCCACACCAGGAGCAAGCTGAAAGGGCAATTGATACTGGGCATGGTGGTGCATGCCTGTGATCCTAGCACTTGGGAGGGTATAAACAGGTGGACTACGAGTCCGAATCCAATCTAGTAATGAGACCCTGAACACCCTGTAGACTCTTCCCTAAAATACAAGAGAGAAAAAAAGGAAGGAAGGAAGGAAGGAAGGAAGGAAGGAAGGAAGAAAGAAAGAAAGAAAGAAAGAAAGAAAGAAAGAAAGAAAGAAAGAAAGAAAGAGAGAGAAAGAAAATCCTCTGCTTTTCAAAAATGAGGCTTTGCAGCACCAAGGAAGTATAGAATAAGAATGAGAATCAAGGATAAAACCCTAAGCAACAATGACACTAAGAAAGATGTTCTTAAAAAAATGAATCCTCCAAATGAGGAAAATAAACAGAGCCATTTAAGAGAATTTTTCAAAGAAATACATTGTCTTTTATTGCAAATGTGAAATTCTGCATCATTTCTAATAGTTTGTTAATATTATTGTATTATCTTTAAAAATATATTCCAAATGTAGTAGAGAAGTAAATATAAATTAAATATTAAATCTATATTTTTACAAATTCAGTCCCCAAAATTATGCATTGCATCTCTTTATAAATAAAGTACATGGGCCAAGGATATAGAATAGTGTCACAGCACCTGCCTGGCAAGCATGAGTTCCTGAGTTCAATTCCCGGTGTCAAAAATAAATAAATAGTCCATAAGCAATATATGATAGCCCTCCAATTGTTTTCACATGATCAGCAGCCATTCAGTTCCTACAATCATGAATTTACTCAGTTACCCATGGGCCTAACCCTATTTGCGTGTCTAAAACCAGTCTGAATTTCTTCTGGATTATTCATTCATTGTAAATTACTTAACCTGGATTACCTGAGCAATTTGATTTTACCACTTAAACTTACTACTAAACTAAATCTTCCAAGATAAAATCAGCCTACACCCTAATTTATATGTGAGTGTCTGTGCTGCTGGCAAGGTTCATTTAAGTAGTACCAACTTTTTAAAATGTAACTTGTAATTTAAGAATTTGGCATATACAGTATTATGCTTGCTACAATCTCATAGTTTATTTCATATACTGTCAATTAAAAAGATGCTTATAACTAATTTCAAAGATTTGAAATACAATTTATGTATAATGCCATTAGGAAGAATTGATCTACAAATTTTGTGCTTTGAATAAGGAAGGCAATCCTTTGCCTGAAGTTAAGTTGCTTCCTCTTGTCTCATCAACAAGACAAAAGTAACCGACATGGAATTAGGTAGCAAGTCCTATAATAAATTTCCAATCAGTAATTCTTCACTCATTATGTTACAGTCATGAGCTTCTTGCTACTGAGTTCCAAATTCTCTCCTTTTGTCTGTTCTGACAAGATAGTTATGAGTCCTTGAAATATTTTTCCTTTTATTTTTTATTTTTTTATTTATTTTTTCCATAATTTTATTTAGAGACAAATAGTAATGAGACAGTTTCAAATCCAACTGGTAGGACAGTTCCAATAATTAACACATTGATACTGTACTTCCTAGTGGTTATTTGCTGTACAAGATGCAAACATGATATCCTATTTACAAACACTATTAGAACAAACCCTTCTATTCAATGAATTAAGAGAATGTAGCTGTATATCTATCCTAACCATTTTGAATACACAGATACAAAATGGTCATTCATCTGTATTTGAAATATTTTCTGTTGTTAGATTCTCAAGGTCAAATTTTTGCCAAGAAAGTGTGCTTGAAAGACAAGAGAGGACAAAGGTTTTGTGTGGTGGCCTTGTTGTGCTCGCACAACAGAATCCTGCAGCACACGCGGTGTCTGGTTCCCTGACAGGCGCAGGTAGCTGCCTCAGGACCAAGCTCCCAGCATTCCCGGCTTCTCCAGTGCCCGGCTCTGGCTGTGCGTGATGACTCCCCCCACCTTTTCTGATGCGCACCTAAAATACCTTCCTAGAGACTCATGCCCCAGAGATGGGGCTTCGGAAGATGACCACACCTTGGGGCCATTACCTTCACCTGAGGATGAATCCTGTGTATTACACTGTACCTGCTCTGATTACTCTGTGATTTTCCTGTCCTAATTTGAACAAGACTGAAATTTTTTCGATTTACCTTTATCTTTAATAACTAAACTTAGATGAGAATAACTCTCCATGAGTTACAAATAAAATAACATTACAGCTTTAAAAGAAACAGGTCAGCATGGGTAGCTTTCCCAATAGGTACTTTACTAAGCACCTATCACATGGTGGGTATTCTATGGATCTCATTTTATTTCAAGCCCCACACTAGCCCAGAGAGCAGCATGGGTAGTATTAGTCCAATCTTATCTATGAGTGAAATGAGGCTTAGAAACATTCAATAATGAATCAAAAACCAAGCACCTAGTAAATGGCAGAGGTTGGACTCAAAGCTGGCTGTGTCTAATATGAAACTCTACACAGTTCTCCACATCGTGCTGTGCCATATGGCTTTTTGGTTCAAGCTTTCATCTTCCTTGCCCTCAGCTGCTTCTTTTTTCTCTTCATGCTTCAGAAGAAAGAGAAAACAAGAAATAGTTACCTCATATTCAATCACTATTGAATGCGGGCAAAGAAAAGACCTTCATGAATATCCTACCTCAATCCAAAAGAAGTATTTTTTGCCATGTAAAAAGAATAAAGTTTAACTATGCCTTTTCATCTTTCAGTCTAAACAGCCTGTTTAAACTGCAACTACATCATTAAATTTTAACACTGAGGACTTTATTTCCTTTAGTATGTTCAGTAATTTGGGATTATATTTTAGCACACTTTTAAATACTGAAAGAAAAAAAACTATCAGTTACAAATTTTATACCTCAAAACAAACATATATTTCAGTTGTGAAGGGAGCACAAAGAAATGCAGAAAAGCTAGGCTAATCTATTGCCCATTGACGACTTCTTCTTCTTCTTCTTCTTCTTCTTCTTCTTCTTCTTCTTCTTCTTCTTCTTCTTCTTCTTCTTCTTCTTTGTATTTTAGGGAAGGGTCTAAAGAGTGCTCAGGGTCTCACTCATAGGCCAGACTCGTAGTGATCCACCTGTTTACAGCCTCCCAAGCACTGGGATTACAGGTGCACACCACCATACCCAGTCTTAATTGCTATCTCAGTGCACCCCGGGGGTGGGACCAGCCCAGCAGGCCTGGAGATTGAACCCCTAGCCCCTGCACCTGCTTACAGGCACTTTAATCCCCTGAGCTATTTGATCAGCCTGTCACTGACTAATTCTTAAAATATACCTAAAAACAGAAAGTAATTAAAAGGAAGAAGCAATTTTACAAGAGGTAAAAACAAATACAGTATAATAGATGATGTTTCTTTTCATTGTTTTTGTCTAGATGTCCCCAGAAGCCTCATGCAGCCACAGTAGGGTGGGCATTTTGGAGGTTTCTGAATCTCATTTGTAGTTCACTTGTGGTCCAGCGCTGGGATTAAGGCTGTGAGAGCTACATCCATCCTAGGCTTGGTAGCCTGCAGACAGCAGGGGCCTGAAAGAGGCTTGTCCTCAGTCTCTCTGGTTGCTTTTGCTGTCATCCACCCCTATGAACTATTGCCCCTCTGCTGTGTTCCACCCTGCCTTGGAGACACCCAATTATGGACTGGAAACTCCAAACTCTGAGCAAAGTAAATCCTTCCCCTTTTAACTTTGGTGTAAGGTATTTTGTCTCACCAACAAGACAAAAGTAACCAACATGGAATTATGTAGCAGAAGTAGTGTCCTTGCTGCAACTCTGCCTGGCCATGTGGTTCAGAAGCCCTTGAGAATGGCTTTGGAGAAAAGTTTGGAAGAGTTCAGAGATTCTGAAAAAAAGTTAGAACTGGAACCTCTTAGGCTGTGCTATCTGGGAAATTTGGGTCAAAGCTGAGAAGACAAGAAGGCTGATAAAAATCCTGATAGTAAAGATCAGGCTTGCAGGGCCAGCAAGATAGTTCAGTGGACTAAGCACCTGCTTTGGTAAGTGCAAGGACCAGGGTTTGATCCCCAGTGCCCTAGTACCCACCCTGCCCCCAGGGTGCGCTGAGCTGGTGATCAAGTCCCGCATGGTGGTGTATGTCTGTAATCCCAATGCTGGGAAGGCTGAAAACAGGAGAATCACTATGAGTCTGAGCTGCATAGTGAGACCCTGTGCCACATGCATAGTATAATAGTAATAAAAAGATCAGGCTTGGGAGATTTCTGCTGGGAAGGAAGACTGTATTGACTGCTGGACTCCATACCATGTAGATTATGGCTTGGATGAAAGTTCTCCTGTATTTTGTGTCCAAAGACTTTGCCTGAGACTAAGTTTAAGAGCAGCAGAGTAATGTTACAGAAGAAATTTCAAAGCAATCTAATGTTGAAGGGGTGACATGGCTAATGTGGTGGACTTTTAGTCAGATTTATGTTGACAACCAAGAGCAAAAAGCCAAGTAGAATTATTTAAAATGTTGTGAGTTTGGATAGAAAAGTAGCTCCAGTAAATCTGTGCAATGCAAAGATAAATCAGAGCAGACTTTGATGGTTCTTGTTCCCCAGAACAAGAGAATAAAACAGATGGCTCGAGGGTCTCACAAGAAGCAGAAGGCCTCCCTGATTTTCAGCCTCAAAATCACAAAAGTGAAGGACTTTGCTTTGAGAAAAAAAAAAAAATCCTGAGAAATTGAGTTCAGAGTGCTCCGTGATCTGGGGGTTTGACCTTTACAGCCAAGAGAGAAGGAACCTTGGCTGCTGCTCCTGCTGGCATCAGACCTTCGCAGCATCTATGTGGAGCTGGTCTTAGGTGCATGTAGAATGGAAGAGCTATGGAGTTAGAAAGCCTTCTGCCCAGGTTTCAGAAGGCCTGGGAGACCAGGCAGTGTGACCCGGAGAGGGCAGTGTGTGAAGCTCTGACCATGAATAAAAGCTTCTCAAAAGCTTCATGGAGGGAGCAGAACTGGCCCAGTAGAGAAGCCATGGGAGCTACAACCACTGACATGGCCATTTGGGGAGAGCCACGCAGGCCCTTTGGAGTTCACGACTCACCACAGATTTCTGAGAATAGACATGGAAATGTGGAACTTAATGTTTGCCCTGATTGGATTTTGGACTTGCTTTATTCCCATTCCTTTCTATCCCCCTCTTTGTACCTTTTGGAATGGTAATGTCTGTCTTATGCCATTGAGTTTTGGAAGTGTTTAACTTTCTTTCCATTGGCACAGAGGCTTTCAGCTAAGATTTTACCTTAAATCTCAGAGGAGACTTTTGATGCGGGATTTTCAGTACTGCTAAAATTTTTAGGATTTCAGTAACTCTTGGAGATGCACTAAATGGTTTTTGCATAAAGGGGTGTGCATAAACCTTTGTGGATCCAGGTTAAAATGTTATTCTTTGTGTCTAGATGTTTCTCCAAAACTTCTAAAACTTATGGCAGTGCTCCTGCCATGGCATCAGACCTTGGCATCATCTATGAGGAGCTATGAGATTTCAAAGATTGCTCAACATAGTTTGTGATTTATTCATGGTCCAATGCTGAGATTAAGGGTTTGAATGCTGCACCTGCCTACAATAAAGGGAAAGAAAAAAAATTGTATTCTCTCTCTCTCTCTCTCTCTCTCTCTCTCTCTCTCTCTCTCTCTCTCTCTCTCATTTTTTGCTGTTTTCCACCCCCATGAATTGTTGTCCTTCTGCCATCCTGCCTTGGATCCACCAGATTATGAACTGAAACTTCCACAAACTGTGAGCTAAGTAAGCCCTTCCTCTTTAACTGGGGGTGTCAGGTATTTTGTCCTAGCAATGAGAGTTAAGTGAATAACATACTTCTCTCCATGATCTTTTTGATCATGTTTGATCCATAAGTTGTAATGCCATGTGATTATGTATGATTCAAAGTATGCAGAGGAAATAACTTAAAATTTGGAAATGTTTCTATAGTTAAAGTAATAAAATATCATTTCCAGTAGATTTTTAAAGTTATTTATATTCATTGTATATTGCTAATTTGACTTCTATATGCCTCACCTGTCAAATTCTTTTTTATTGCTTGGCAAGTTTTCTGCCATTGCTTCTGTGAACAAGTTTTTTATATCATTTGCACTATTTCCCACCTTCATCTACCCGGAATATTCTTATGTTATTCTTCTTTGCATCACTTAGCAGCTGCTAGTTTGACTTTTCATGATTCCTTGCTATTTTTAAAAAATCTTTCATGATTGCTAACCACAAATCCGTGTTCTAGATCTGATATACTGTCATCATATGGTTTCATTCTGCCACATATACTTACAATAGAATTTTTGATCTGGATATGTTTGGATCTGTTTCATGGATTCCATTTCTTGCCTGTATTGGGCATCCATAGGTTCCATCACTTTCCTAAGATCTTCTTTTTTAATATATATCTACTCTAGATTTACTATCCATGTCATTCGTTGTGGTTAACATTTCTTTAGTTAACTAAGAAATAATTTCTAGTTTGATATTTTGTACCATCTCATTCATTTCATTTGTTATCATCTTGGTTACTTTTTCTTATATCTGGGACAAAATACCTGACACCCAAAGTTAAAGATGGAAAGGTTTATTTAACTCATCATTCATAGAGCTTTCAGTCCATAATCAACTGGCTCCAAGGCAGACTGGAACATAGCACAGAGCAGCAGTTCATGGCAGTAGAAAACAGCAAAAGAGTAACAGCAAAAGGGAGGAGCATTGGCAACAACAGCAACAGAGAACAAGTCTGTTTCCCTTATATTATACTCAGTCTATGTGCTCCAGATAGGATATAGCACTCACACTCATAGCCCTAGCAGCACTCACACCATAATCCCAGCAGCACTCATATACATAACCCCAGCATTAGATCATTAATTAATTACAAACTCTAGAAGCCTGCCCCAGTGACTACATGATGCTTTAAAGGGACACCCAGATACAACCATAACATTCTGCCCCTGGGCCCCCAAAGACTCCTGTACATCTCTTTGTTCAAAAGGAATTTTAGTCCATTTTTGAGAGTTTTCAAAGTCCTAATGGTTTCAGCATCATTGAAAAGTCCAAGTCCCAAGTCTCCTCCAAGATCTAAAGCAAACTCTTAGCTGTGAGCTCCTGTACAAATGAAAAGTTAAACATTTCCAACATTCAATGACACAGAGGTTCAAATAGGGGAATAAAAAGCATTGGGGCAAATGCAAGTCCTAAATTCCACAGGGTAAACATTAAGTCCTGTAGTTCCATGTGAAACATCTGAAGCAATCTGTGGCGAAGTGTGAACTCCACGTGGCTGCACCTCTATGACTCTTCTGCTGGTTGTAACTCCCATGGCTTGTGTCTTGGGCTAGCCTTGCTCCCTCCTTGCAGCTTTCTGCAGACAATCCACGTTCCTGGATTTTCCAAACTTCTTGGGCTTCCACTGCTCCCTAGGCTTCACACACTGCTGTCCCAGGGGCACACTGCCTGTCTTCCAGGACCTCTTCTAAAATTTAGGTGGAGCCTTCTTAACCTCAGAATTCCTGCATTCTGCATGCACCTAAAATTAAAGCCACATGGATGATGCCAAGGCCTGCTACCAGCTGGAGCAGTAGCCAGGATTTCTTCTCTCTTTGCTATAGGAGTAGAGTGCCTGGATTACTGATCACTATGACCCTGATTCCAAGGAACAAACTCTCTATGCCTCTAACATTCTGGAACCTGCTGTGGCCACCACCACCATTCTGGAACATGGCATTCTGCAGCTTTCTCCTCAAAACACAGTCTTTTCCTTTTGCAGTTTGGAGGCTGCACAATATTGAGACTTTCTACTTCCTGTGATGCCCTCAGGCCATCTTTTGTATTCTCCTGTTCCTTCTTAGCAATGAAGATCTTCTATAGCTCTATTTTTGCAAACCACCACTTTATTGGTGCTTTCTTTCTGGCCAAACTCACATTTTAAATCATCCTGATGGATTCTTTGTTCTTGATTCTCCACATAAATCTGACTAAAAGCCACAACAATAGCCATGCCACTGCCTCAACATTCAACTAACTTGAAGTTTCTTCTGCAAGATTAACCAGTCCACCACACTTAATCTCAGTCTCAGGCAAAGTCTCTGGACATGAGCATGCTGCAGGCAAACTTTCTACCAAGCCATAACACACATTGTCTTAAGTCCAACAACCAATGCAGTCTTTCCCAGTAGAAATGTCCCCTGCCTGGTCTTTACAGGAAAGATTTCTATCAGCCTTCTGGTCTTCTGATCTCTGAACAGAATCTTCAACATAGAACAACAGAAAGCATTCAAGTGCTTCTCTTGTAGGCAACATCTCCAAACCTTTCCTATCTCTTCTCATAAGCCATAGCCAAAGGCTCATAATCAACATAGTCAGGTAGTCACAGCAATGACCCCACTTCTCTGGTACAAAATTCTGTCTCAGTTATTTTTCTCTCACTGGGACAAAATACCTGACACCCTAAATTAAGGATGTAAAGGTTTATTTAGCTCACATTTTGTGGATGTTTCAGTCCATACTCAGCTGGCACCAAGCCAAAGCCACATGGCAAAGGGCAGCAGTTCATGGCGGCAGAAAACAGTAAGACAGCAACAGCCAAAGGAAAGAATAATGGCCACAACATTAACATAGAACAAGTCTGTCTCCCTTAGGTTTCATTCAGGCTATCTGCTCCAGGCTGAGTGTAGCACTTACACTCATACTGCCTGCAGCACTTACACCCATAGTCCCAGCATTGGATCATGAATTAATCACAAACTCTAGAAGCTCACCCCAGTGACTACATGAGTCTTTTGGAGAACACCTAGACACACACCATAACAGTTATGTCTACTATTATCCCTTCAGAGAGTTAAGGTGGATGGCTTTCAAATCTTTCCATCTCACTGCACCCAGCATTTGACCTGAGTGAGCTGGAAATCTTTGGGGGTATCTTGCTTCTATGTCTTCTAACTGTCTTTCTTTAACTTTGATTTCTTCATTGATGCTTGTTAATTTCTTATGGTAGGTAGTTTTTATTTTTCAGTATTTTGAATTCCTTGGGAATAATGTATGTTCAGAGATGTCTTTGAGGTGTAGTTGGATTTTCATCTTTCAATCTGTTGCAAGATGGTACCACTTCTAGAAGTTGCTGCCCATTTGTGATACTCCTGGCTCTTTGACCCTGGCTAATAGTATTATTTATGATCTCCAGGCAATCTCAGTTTTGGCATACAAGGAAAAACAACTGATTAGAACTATATTACCTTGTCTAAACTAGTGCAGTCACTAATAACAAAGCCCCAAACATAGCCTAGAAAATGACAAACTGTGGAAACTATTAATTTGCCACCTTTAATCATATAAACAATATTTTAATTGTATAACAAATTGTAAAGAAAAGAAGAAAATTGTATGCAGTCAATGTCCCCTCAATAGAGTGAGTTCACCCTTCAGGAAGAAAATTTAAAAGAGACTGGAAGTTAGACTGAAAGACACAGTAAGATTATATAATATTTGGGAAAACTGGTGAAAAAGAAAGGAAGGAGAAAAGAAAGAAACAAACAGGAGCTGAAGAAAGCAGCAATATACCAAGTACCAATGTTAATACTCATATAAAAACATATAAAAATCAAGGGAAAAAAGAAAGAAAATGCAAAGAAAAAAAGAAAAGACAATAACCACACCTCAGGGCCTTTCTCTGCTATCACTATTAGATAAAGGCACAGACAGAGCCCAGATCTGTGCTGGTTGGCCCCACCAGGCCTGCAGTCCTGTCGTGGGAGGAGTGGATAATCCCAGCAAGCCTGCCACTTCAAGTGCACTGAAGGGCAGGATTATCCTGTTTTCTGGCTGTGAGGCTGGGCCCCAAGACGTTCAGCCCAAAGCATTCTAAGTGTCGATTGCCAAACTGAACTTGGACCCCCGAACCTGGAGGTCACCCACAGCTGCATCTCACCCTGACACTTGGAGCCCAAGATGGAGCTAAACAACGGCTGCTCTGCATTCCACATTGAGCTGGCACCTTTCCAAAATGAGAACTGGCCAGTCACCTTCTCCTGAGATCATCTAATCCAAAAATCAACCCCCTCAAGTGTCTGTAGCCCACAGCATCTACTCCACTGCTCTGGTCCACTGGTGTGCTTCTCTATGGAGGCCTCTTGTGTCCCTCGTAGTCGCTGGGCCTCAGTGGGTTCAAGCCATCTATTGTGCTGTGAACCAAGATTCAGGAAGAAGGCATCATATGCCACCTCCCTCTTCTGTGTTAAGGTCCCTTTTCTCACTCTTTCTGTGGGCTCCAGTTCTTGCTTCAGGTCTTTGTTGGATGCAGGGGACACACTGCTCTCCTTCTTCTTTTTCCTTTACTATAAGATTATAGCATCTGTACTAATAATCTCAGAGATGCTGATTTCCTGCCACTCACCACTTGGCAATCCTCACTGAAAAATGGGAGTGACTGAATTCTATGTTCATTGTAATTTCCAAACAACTAGGAAAACAAAACATCTAAAAATGATCAAGTAAGGTAGGACTTTTGTGTCACCTGTTTCTGTCTGGAAAGGTTATTCTACAAGAAAGATGCATTCATCAACCAAAAGGACAGGATGACACCCTCAGTCTGTCTTCACCTTCTCTTGTGCAGAAAGAGAATAGCCACAATGTTAGCAACAGATCTATATGTGGGCCTGTCAGTGTGGGCTCCACCCGTCTAGTTATCAGTACCTCAGAGAATGTAGTCTGCCATCAGTATAAAATAATAATATGGTATTATTTTTTGTTGTGGCCACCCAGACACTTTTTGGAAAGGCAAATATTCCACCTGTTTGTCCTGGACATCAGGAATGTTTTTACCTTTCCTGCCTTGCTTTCCAATGAGCACAAGTAGCAAAGGTTCATGGAATGTCTAATTTTCCATCATGGAATCCTGCATAATAGTACCATGAAACAAGGTACCATGGCACAGCACAGGACAAGCAGTTATGGTCATGTTACTGGAGAATTCACTGCTCCTCCCACATACTGTGCCTACAAAGCTGTGGGCACCTTAGTCCTAGAAAGGGCTCTTTGAAGATGCAGCTGAGGTCACAGGTTGTGGATAGTAGAAAAGCTGGTCCAACACAGGGAATGGAGGCAGTGACAGCCCCACTCACCATCACTCCCACAGACCCAATTGGGAAAATCTGCATATTGCCCCATATTTTTAGGCTCTCTATATATTTCTGCCAAGCACACAGTAAGAGTAACACTCACCTTAAAGAAAATATTGCTGTCTATTCATTTCTTTCAATACTTAAGCTAGTAGATTAGTGAGCAAAGGGTCATTATACTGAAGAGATCATTGACCATGACTGTTATGATAGGTAAGAAGCAAAGCGTTAAGCACTAAAATGAGTTATTTCTACTTCCCTTCCCATTGTAGCTATGAATGATAAAGGCTTGCAGACCTCACAGAAACATGTAAGGGTAGTCCTGGCCCATCCCAGCCTGACAGGTGGAGGCAGCAGTTCATAGGTGCTATTGTCTCTGGGGAATGGCCCACAAACACAAACAGCCTCACCAACTGCTGTCATCCCGCCCCTCCTCAGGGAAGATGCTGTGAATGACTCACACGGGTGGGAGTGATTTTGTCGTGCAGCTTATCCTTCACAGCTTTCCTGTGGGATCTTTCTGAAATTGCTTTCCAGCTGGGACTGCATTCTGGCTCAGTAATTTTAGCTTTCTTTTATTTCTTTCCATCCTATCTTATTTTCCTCAATTCCTTTTCACCTGAGTGCTTTCTTGACCAATTGAATGAGAATTCCTACCATCCTCTACTTTCATAAACTCAACCTAAGACACTTATAAGTCCTCTGACCTTGTTGTCCTGCACATGTCTTATAAAACTCTATAGATCTACATCAAATCTGAAACTTGACAGAAAACAGTTAAATTTAAATCTATGTGTAGCACAAATTATATGTCACTGTCTGCATTTTATATTACATGAGTGAGAACACTAGGGCTTATGGTAAACATAATAAAAGTCAATTAATTCAGAAGAGGCAGAAAGCTTTCTCTTTCTGCTTTGAGGGTGCTTTCACGAAGCATTACTCTGAGGCAGGACACATGCAGTCACAGGGGAGGCTTAATTTTCAAATTCGTTGTTTTGTATGCAAAAAATACAGCAATAGACCTACCTACAACCGAAGGAAAATACTTTCAAAATAATATTCACTATGTTATAAAAAAGCATTGCTTGCTATTAATTATATTTGAGGCAATTTTTACAGAAACACAATTTCTAAAATTCTATCACAAAACACATCACAATCCAACACTCACTGTGCTATGGAGGAAAATAGTTATGGAAATTATATATGTCATGGATTTAAACACACTAAATTGAGGAAACAGAACAAAACAAAAGCATCACAGAGAATTTAAATTTCAATTCACAAGCAGAGTCAAGCAGAGAGGTGCATGCTTATGAGCCCAGCACTTGGGATGCTGAGGCAGTAAGACTGTCATGAATTCAAAACCAGCCTGAGCTACGTAATGAGTTCAAGACCAGCGTGATCTTCATAGCAAGATTCTATCTCAATAAATAAATAAATGAATAAATTAATTAATAAATAAATTCCTAAGCCCCTTTATGATGCCACTAATCAAGAAGTTTTAACACAGAGTGGGCCTGCCCCTTAGCTCAGTTCTTTAAGAGGCTGCTTAAACAAAGCAGTCAGCCTCAGGTTGCTGTGGTTCCATCCCCAGGACTCAAACCTGCCCTGAAAGCATTCAGAGGAAGCCAAGAAAAAAACAAGAAGTTTTAACATAGGAACTAGTTAGATAGAGTTCAGTGGTGAAACATGGAGAGCTTAATTGGTAAACGTACAGTATGGAAAATCCAGTAGACAGGAATCTTACTTTCACCTCACAAATATGAACAGCTAAAGGCAGGATGCTTAGCTAGTGATAACAGAGGCCAAGGAGTGTGAGTCTGTTAGGCCAAAGGGTATGGAAAAGATTCCAGGGGATCAGACAAGAATCATGCATGAAGAACAGAACTTGGGAACATTTGTTTTATGTCATATCCAACAAGAGCTGCT
>NW_004524734.1:6310811-6324532 GCF_000260255.1 Octodon degus | reverse complement strand
TTATTGTACACCACCAGATTCAGTGGGCAGAACTCACTGGCCATCTTGGCTAAGGGTGGAGGTCAGCTTGGAATGTGGTCCTGGGAGATGGCAATGAGAGACACTATGACGTACAAAAGACACGACTAATCTCATAACCATACAAACCAACTGCAGTCTTTCAGCACAAGGATGATGGGTACCAGGGCTGCCACTCGATGTCTGTGAAACTGAGGTTAAATCATCCAACCTACCCTGATCTCAATTTCCTCATAAGTAAAAGACAATGTTGCTCAATTGCTTGCCTAAGGCTGTATGAAAATCAATGCAGTGAAGAATAACAATGCTTTATAAACTAAAAAGCAAGATAAATGTAAAAATAAGAATTAGGTAAAATTATACCAATTATGCCAATGATTAGTCTTTCTGCATGCTTACAGAACATAGGAACAAGAACACATTGTTTATCTTGGGATTGTTGCTTACCAGATTCTCCTTTTGTCTTATATGTACCTACCTTGTCGTTTTATCCTTTATATAGAAAACCCTAGGGCTAAAAGCTGTGTGGTCTAATAGGAATTGTAAAATGGTGACCCTCACCCATCCTTTGTTTTTGGCCCTCCTGACCATCATTGACTAGGTCATGTGAGTAAATGACTCCCTATAAATTCACCTGTATTCTCTCTTCTGTAGCTATTGGGATTATGACCCCTAGGCAAGAAATAGCATGAACTCTGGACAATGAAGATCTATTCATTTAAATGCTGGCAGCAATAGGTTTTTCAGAATTGTCTGATTAACAAAACGGATTTGTAGTCTATAATAACCACAGATTTATTTTTTCATGATGTATACGCAGAGCTATAATGGTTCACGGACATTTTTGTTTGCAAACAATTTGGTTCACACACAGAAAGGTTTAGCAAAATGTTGGTTTTGTTTGTGAACTCTGATTCAGGTGATGAACACACCTGCAGCTATCTTTCCCACATGAACACAAACATCTTTTCCAGAGTTGTGGAACTGAAGTGCCACTGCATTTGGTATCAAAGTGTGAATGTTGAAGGTCTCTGGGAAAAATAGTAATGGAGATCATTTTTAGATAATTATATTTGGTTAGAGCATATTGTAATTCATTATGATTATGGAATTTTTATAGATAGAGTGAGTGAGTGAGTGAGTGAGAGAGAGAGCCAGTATATATACTTGGCTCTATACCAAAGGGTTCCTTGTGGTTTTGTCTGAAAAATAAGATGTCTGTTATTGAAATAGCAGCATCTTTCTCCAAAAGTCTACTAATACTTTATGAATGAAAACTGGAATCTACAGGGACTTATTGCTTTGGAAATGAAAGAGTAAAGTTCTCCAGGCATCTAAAAGTCAGTGGCTTGGCTTAAAATCAACTTTGTATTGATTTCTGCGCCTCTCACCTGACTCTGCCTTGGGCTATTTGAAAGGCCACGGCTAAAGTCCATCCTCTCCTCTGACCACTTCCTGCCCAGTAATTGTGTACTTCAGCAAAATTGTTGCAGCCTTCTTTAATGACTCTCAGGCATAAAGAGCAGCTGCAGTAAAAGTACAGGAGAATTAAATGAAACAACCATGTCACTAACAAAATTCTAAGTTGATTCTAGACCCCTAGAACACATTGGCACAGGCTCTGCCAACTTCAACACGTTCCTATGCATATAGATCAATGTATTTAGCAAAGAGGTATTTAACTTTATCAAATGATTTTGTAGCAATTGAAATGGTCACATCATTTTATTTTTTCTATTAATAAGAATTCTGGTTTTTTTGTTTTTGTTTTTGTTTTTTGCACAACCGGGAACTGAACTCATGCCCTTGCACTTGCCAGACAAGCATTTGTTCTACTGAGCTATCTCCTCGGCCCCTATTAAGAATTTTATCAATTTCATTTATGCTACAATCTCAATACAATTGCATGATAAATTTGATCTGAAAAATGAGTTCTTGTTTAACAACTAAGTGCCTGGTTTTCCAATGCTGAAATTATAATATTGGATTATGTATTTACAAATGAAATTATGTTTTTCTTTCACTTTCTTTATCTGATAATAGAATCAATATTACACTGATGTGATTATAGCTCTTCTACTTTTCTGGGGGAAATTGTATTTTCCTAAAATTGTAGAAATTTCCTTTGAAACAGACTAGAGTATGCAAAGTTTTGCTGTAGCAGAGGTCTTTGATGTCTCTATTGCTTTTTTTTTTTTGGCCAGCTCAGCCTATCCTGAGGGCAGGGCTGGCATGGCATGGAGTGCTGGGGATCAAACCACAGTCTCCTGCACCTGCTTACGCTTGGTAACCAGGCTCTTTAGACTGCTGAGTTACCTCTTGGTCCCTCTAGGCTTCTTAACCTATTCAATTATTCTAAATTTTTTCTGAATACTTTTATAAATTATACTTTATATTTTTCAAAATATTTTATTACTATTGTATGTTATCAAGTATATACTGATAGCTGTACATAATATTATGATTTAAAATCTTTGGCTTTATGTTTCTTTTTTTCTTAATTTTCTCAAGCACTTGTAGTTTTGAGGGAATTTTGTTTTTAGTGTTTTACTTTATTAACTTCTCTTTTAATTTTATAGCATTAAGGCCTCATTTCTTGCTTTTCTCACTTAGTTGTTTTGGATTTTTTGCATTGAATCTTCAGCTTCTTCTTCTTCTCTCTCTCTCTCTCTTTTTTTTCAGAACCAGGGATTAAACTCAGGCCCTTGCACTTGCCAGGCAAGTGCTTATTCTACTGATCCATTTCCCTGGCCCCTTCAGCTTCTTGAATATGCAGCTTCTTTGTTTCAAATTTTTAAACACTCTGAATCATGATAAATATATTTTGCATTTATATCAAGGTACAATTTCAGCTGTGTCTTAAAAATAATGATGTGATCATTGGTCATTTGAGAAATGCAAACTAAAACAGCACTGAGATTCTTACTCCAGAATGAATGGTTATCATCAAGAAGCCAACCAAAAACTATGACAGGGCTGTTGGGAAAAAGGAAACCTTCTGCACTGTTGGTGGGAGTGCAGAGTAGTACAACCACTTTGCAAATCAGTGTGAAGTTTCCTTCAAAAGTTAGGCTTAGCAATCTCATTCAAGACAACTATTCCCGCCTGGCATTTTTCCAGAAGAAATGAAAACATCATACCACAGTGATAATGTGCACCCATGTTTATAGTAGCACAATTGCTCATAGCTAAATCCTGGAAACAACCCACATGCCCAGAAATTGAGGAATGGATAAAGAAGATATGGAATTTTTATACAATGGAGTATCACTCAACCATAAAAAAGATGAACTTGAGGGTTTTTTGGATTTGTTTGTTTGGGTGTTTTTGTTTTGTTTTGTTTTGTTTTTGTTTTGTTTTGTTTTTTGGCAGAACTGGGGATTGAAGTCAGGCCCTTGTGCTTGCCAGGAAGTGCTTATTCTACTGAGCCATCTCCCCGGCCCCTAACTCAAGGTTTTTATAGGTTAAAAACTATAGATGCAACCATAACTCTCAGTGAAATAAATCAGGCCCACATATGCAACATGGTATCATTTCACTAGTATAAGAACCTTGAAAGAGTAAATAAAATCTGGAAGATACAAGAGAAACTATTAAAAAGAAAGAATCTGTTCAAAGGGAAGGAAAAACTGGGATGAAGAACAGGACAAAAGAAAGAATGAAGGAAGGAGAAAAGATATCTTTATGTATATATACAGGATAGCTCGGGTAATTATATTGCTGATTTCTGCTGGCCTACTGAAAGGAGAAGTTAATGCTTAATTTTTCTTCTCCTTTTTAATTTCTTATAACTTTTTTCTTTCTTTTTCTTAACCAATTTTGCATGCATATATCTGGTAAGCTAAACTATTTTTCTTTTTATTTCGGTACTGAGGATTGAACTCAGGACCCTGTGCTTGCCAGGCAAGTACTTATTCTACTGAGCTAACTCCCCAGCCCTAAAGAAGGAATTTTTTTTTGCTCAGTCTGCCTAAAGGGCACTTCTGGTAATGCTGGTGGAGGTAGGGTTCAAACCATGGAATCCTGCGCCTGACTGCATTTGCTTGAGCAGGTGCTTAAACAACTGAGCTAACCAGCAGGTCCCCCTAAACAACTAATTCGAAGACAACATTATGCAATATAGCAATCATTGTTGAATTTCTATTATTTTGTTTAGTGAAATTCTGTATTATTTCTTTTTTTTTTTACTATTTTGTATTCTCTTTTAAAAATAAAAAAGATGTGAAACAATACTGTTGTTTGAATACTAAAATTTTATAATAATTCCCTTAACTAGAACAGGGGAGATGACTCAGTAGAATAAGCGCTTGCCTGGTAAGCAAAAGGGCCTGAATTCATTCCCTGGTTCTGCAAAACAATAATAATAACAACAACAACAACAATAATAATAATTTCCTTGACTATCTCCTTTAAACTGAAGAATTATTATTAACATAGAACATTTAGGATACTATTGTAAACTACACTTCATTTTTAAATTTCTTGCATTAATAGATTATGATCAAAGAGCATTGTCCGTGTGATATTGATTTCTTGGTACTTACTGAGGCTTCTTTTATAAATTAGTAAGCTTTCTTACTAATTTATAATGCAGAAAGACATTTTGTAAATGTGTGTGAGAATTTGTGTTTGGCGACTGAGTTGTGTTTGTATGCCATGTGTGTCTGCATTTCTCTGATCTTTTTAAGGGGTGCAATTCAAACAGTACTCACAGCAAAAAGGACTTCACAGATATGCTTAAGGCTGCTGACATAGGGTTAGTATCCTGTATTATGTAAGAGGTCTGGTGCTACCCTCAGGGTCACGATAGATAAAACACACACTGCTGGCTTTGAAATTGGGAGAGAAAGAGGCCACAAACCAAGAAATGAAAGCAGACTACTGAAACTGGCCCATAAGAAACAGATTCTCCCTTAGGGCCACCAGAAGGAACTAGCTGCTGCCAGCTGGGTCTTGGCCTTATAAGAGGAATTTCACATTTCTAACTTCCACTGTGAAAAGAAAATAAGTATACTGTTTTAAGCTATTAAACTTGTAATAATTTTTCCAGCAATAATGATCGTCATCATTTGAGGATATTTATCATGCTAATTTTAAATTCCTGACTTATTTGACACATAGTTCACATTATATGGTATGTAATGTTTTATTGTCTATCATTTTTGAACTCTTCGAAAATCTAATTATTTTGGGTTGTGAGCATGTGGCCCCTGGGGCTGTCAGCTAACCTATCTGATAATGTGTCTTTTGTCACTTTTCTTCTTGCTTAGGCAAAATACCTGACATCTATAACTTCAAAGACGAAAGGTTTATTTTGGCTCAAGCGTAGCCCATGGGCCTCTGCATTAGAGGTACACTACATGGCCTAGTAGTAGAAGGAAAGCTTCTCACATCATGGCACTCAGGAAGAATAGAGGGAAGTGCAGGGGGAAGATCCCCTTTCAGGTCAGGTCCCCAGTGAGCTGTCTCTTCAGGCCAGACCCCCAACTCTTACTAACTATATTGCCACTATAATATAAGCACCTTTTGAAACACTACCTCTGAGAGCCAGCAAGATAGCTCAGAGGACTAAGCACCTGCTTAGGCAAGCACAGGGACCGTGGTTCAATCACTGGCACCACATGCATCACCAGCCTCACCCTCAGGGCAGGCTGAGCCAGCCAGCAATACTGGGAGGGGTGGCATATGCCTGTAATCCCAGCTCTGGGGAGACTGAAAGCAGGAGGATCACCACGAGTCTGATCTGCATAATGAGACCCTGCAACAACCAAATACATTAAAAATAATAATAATAAATAAATAAATAAATAAATAACACTGCACCTCTGAGCACGCAATGATCTTGGGGTAAATCTAGATGTAATTCAAAACATATTTACTTAAGCATAGGAGGAAACTAGTTCCAATTTGCTGTCACTCCAGATGATTTTTAAACAGGGGACCAGAAATTAACCCAACCCCAAAGTAGAGAGCATGGGCAAAATCTCCATCAGGAAATTTTCCTGTACCAGGTCTTGCCTGGAAACTCAGAACAGCAATATATAGGAAAGAGCATCTTTTGATTGCAGCCACCTGTCCTGGGGCCTGAAGAGGAAAGAAAGCACAGGGTTAGCAGCTCGGCCAACCTGTTTGCATCAGCTTTTCCTCTCAGGACTTGCTGGCATGCACCAGACGCTCTAGGGGACCCCGTGATCTTGCTGTAAGCCCCTGTGGCCTGGAGGTAGATAATGAATTTCCAGAGGCCTTGTGAGTGAAGGCAAGTGAAAGACTTCTCCCTACTCTTCCTGTTGCCTGGTTATCCCCACCTATGTTTTTAGTACTCATATATTGAGTTATCTGGGATTTTGTCCTAAAATATGTCCTTAGAAAACATTTTTTAGAATCTTCAAAGCAGCCGCATGAGGAAGGAGCCGCTAACCCGTGTGAGGGTTCCGTCTATCATCTTTTCTACCATCTTCCACAAAGCTGCACTGAATTAGGCTGTCTCTCTGGAAGTTTAAGGGCAGTAATGAGCTGAACGCACAAGAGGACAGGGCAAGAGCGTGAGCTCCGTGTGGGTGTGTAAAGCACTTGGCCATCAGTGTGGCCCGGGAAATCCAGATGCCCTCAAAAGTTAGGGCCCTAGAGTTAGAAACAATTTCTTTTAAAATAAGTTTTCCTGTATCATAAATAACTTTTTTCTCACACTGTTGGCTTTCTTGCCTTATGTTTTCAGAGGAGACATTTTATGAATCAGTTTCGCCCAGAGGTTGCCAGCCAGCACCAGCCCACTCAGCTCCTCTACTTCACGCATGGTATTTGAAAATCCCTTGTCTTTTCAACTCTCTTGTTCATATTCTGTAAGTAATGCTATATCCAGTCCACTGTAAAAATTTAAAAAATTATTTGTAACATAAAATTTTGGGGGAAAGGAAACTAGCTGAATGAATATCTACCATGTTTTTCTTCAGATAATTTGACATAGTGAAGGACATTTGTACAATGAAAAGCAAATGTTTAGAAATCCTTTTTATTTTTGCTTTAAATAATTTATAATTTAGTAAAGTATTTCTTATTTCAGTTCTACAAAATTAATGCATACCATGGCACATATATTCACTCATGGGATAAAATGAGAGTCCTAATAGTTAATAAAAGAAAGATACTGAACCAAACAGCACATACTTCTAAATCAGAACTTTTGGAACAAAATAATCCAGAATTAAATAGAAGCAGATGTCCTTAAGGAGATAGGGAAGGAAAATATGAACTATATATAAATCTCCTTTCCCTCAAGTTCTCCCTTCTCTCATCACCAAACATAACCCACGCTTTAAGTCTTTCCCAGTGCATGCTGGCTCACTGTTATTTTAGTAATAGTAGTGGTAGTAGTAGATTTATCATATGTAATGATCACAATCATCAGAGAATCTGAGCTTGTGCATAATTTTTCTTTGTTCATCATTTTCCATTCCACCCCTTCTTCAACCCTTCTTCCCCTCTCCATTTACGTGAGCTTTGTTTCCATTTTTTCCCTTTCATTCTCTTTTATTAATTCCCTTTTCTCTCTCCTTTCCCCCTCCCTGGTCTCCCTTTCCATTTGAACATGTTCTTCCTTCTTCCCAATATCTGACTCCATCTTGCTCCTCATTTACCCATTAAGTTTCTCACATAAGAGAAAAATGTGATATTTAATCTCATGTGTCTGATTTATTTCACTTAAAATTATGGTCTTCAGGTGCATCCTTTTACTTAAAAATGTCTCAGGTTTTTCTCCTTCTTGGCAGAGTAGTTCTCCATTATATAAGTGTCATATTTTCTTTATCCATTCAGTCACTGACAGGCATCTAGGCTTTTTCTAAGATTTAGCTATTATAAACTGTGCTGCTATCAACATGAATATGCATATGCCACTGTGGCATGATGTTTTTAACTCTTTTGTCAAGGTACCTTGAAGAGAAATAACTGGGTCAAATGGAACCTCTAGTTTAGTTTCTTGAGCAACATCCATACTAATATCCATAGTAGTTGCAGCACTTTACACTTGCACCAACAATGGGAAGGGTTCCATTTTTCCCACAGTCCTGAATGACTTCGTATTATGTTTGGTTCAGGCTAGGCAATATTTTTATTATCTGTGCATATGATTACCAAATCCTATAATCACTGGGAAGCCAAGCCCACCAAAACAAAAACTGTCAGTCCTACCAGGAGGGGAGCAAAAATGAAGGCAGCAGGGGCCCTGAGGTCATCCTTCCTATTTAGCGTTTTTCCAGATATTCATTACATCCTTCCATCATGTTGAGTAGCACATTCTGAGTGGGTTTGTTTGTTTGTTTGTTTGTTTGTTTCTTTTCTGAGTGTTTCATGAGCATAGAACACTTCCCTCCCTTCCACATGGAAGGTCATGATCCTTGTGTCTTTGTAGAGAAGTAGAACAGAAACAGCATAGATTAGGGGTCAGAAAACCTAGTTCTAAAAATCCTGTTTCTTCCATGGAGTGATAGTCATTAAATTAACTTCTCAATGAAATGGAGATAGTACCTATATAGAGTGCAGGTGCCAGAACTCCTTGTGGCTATCAAAATCCGTGGACACTTCAGTGCCTTATGTAAAATGCACATAGAGATGGGCACAGACCCAGTGCACATTCTCTCATAAACTCAAAGTCATCTCTAGATTACCTTCACTTAACAATATAAGTGGTATAAGCAGTTCTCACTTTGTACTGATTAGGGAATAATGACAAGTAAAACAGTCTGAACCCGTGCAGTGCTGAGAGAAATGTTCCCCCAATTAGTTTAATTCCAAAGGTTGGGGAACCTGCATGGCTGAAATCCATGACTGGAAAGTCAACTGCAGAAGACCACTGCAAACACTCTCTTTGGGATTGTTTTAAGATTATTTTCATCCTATAAACTCTCAAAAAACATAAGGCCTATGAGAGAATCTTGTGCAGTTCTGTAGCTATTGAATGAAGAACTATTAGAATATTATTTTTCTTGGGGGCTTGCCAGATAGCTCTGTTGTTTAAAGTACCTCTTGGGCAAATGCAGTCAGGCGTGGGGGACTGGGGTTCGATCCCCAGCTCCACGAGCAGCACCAGACCCACCCTTAATGCAGCCTCAACGAGCCAAAAAAAGAAAATCTTTCTGTAGAATATGATTTTCTCAAGCTCCCTCCATAAAATAATGAACATAGTCAATTCTCATCAATGGCTAATAACATCACCCATATAAAAATAAGCACAAATATACATTGTCTAAGACTATTCTTTACAAAACAAAATGGCACCTAAGTTAGATCAATCCACTAAGCCAAAGCCCTAGATTTAATTACCAGTTTCAGGGGGAAAATGCATTTTAAGGGTTAAACAATACTATAAGAATGTAAAATCCAAAATTCAGGAAACTTCACAAGATAAAAGCCTTGGCTTCTTCAGGGCTTCAACAAATTGCAAAGATTACAAAACAGAGAAAATCTGAAGATTAAAAGGTATTTAAGGATCAGCCAAATAGCTCAGCAGATTAAAGCACCTGCATACAGGTGCAAGGGCCAGGGGATCAATCCACCGCTCCTGGGCACTCTGAGAGGGCAATTGAGACTGGGTGTGGTGACGCATACCTGCACTCCCAGCTCTTGGGAGGCTGCAAATTGGTGGATCACTATGAGTCCAATCTAGCAGTGAGACCCTGAACACCCTGTAGACCCTTACCTACAATACAAAATAAATAAATAAATAAATAAATAAATAAATAAATAAATAAAAGATTTAGCACACATGTGAGAACAAAAATATGAGAATTTTGCTTGGAAGTTGATTTAAACAGATTGAGATTAAAAATTATTCTGAGGACACTTGGAAAACTTCAAATGCTAGCTGGATATTTATTTATATTTAAAAATTGTTACCAATTTTCAGTCATGAGAATGGTATTATGGGTATGATTTAAGTAATGTGTTATTTTTAGAGATATAATCTAAATTAGTCATGTTGAAAATAATACAATGCCTGAGGGTCTCCCTAAGATAATCAAAAGGTTGGAGGAAGGAGCTGAGGTAGAAGTGAGTGGGAAAACCAGGAAATAAACCCAAAGCAACCTCGGACTTGATGATTTACCAGGGATTGAACAAAGGACCTTTGCCTGCCAGGCACACACTTCTGCCCCCAGCCCTGGGCATGCTGATTGCTACAGATGGATGAAGGCTAGGTGGGAAGGGAGGGGCCTCGATTTATAGCTCTTCTCTAAAGGGTGTTTAACTAGTAAGCACCTGTTTAAATTTTTTTTTATCTGTAAATATGTAATATTTCACCTTGCATTCTGTTGAAAAAATATTTTAAAATGATCTCTCCATTTTGGTAATTTTTCATATCGTGAAGTTTTTCTATCCAAAGTACAATAGAAAACACAAAATAATATGTATGTAGGGATGGGGGAGAGCCAGAGTGTGTGCGTGCGTGTATGTATGTGTGTTGGATTTTCACACTTACTCAAAGCGATGCTCCTGACATATGGTTTACACCTGACTAGCATGAGGAGCAGCATCCTCATGCTGCAGCGTCGAGCAGGGCGCGCTGGTAGCAGTGATCTCCCCTGAGCAGCACTTGCTTGCAGGCCGGCACGGTTTCCAGCTGCGCAGGCTCACGGTGTAACGGTCCGGGCCTTGCAGACGCTGTCTGGGCCTGTCTAATACCCCTCCACAGATTCCTTTGCTTCTTAGTCAGCGTGAATCCTGTTATTTGCAGCTACTAAAGTGCGAATCACATGGTGCCCCCAAGAGATACAACTGCTGCGAAAATTCAGAAGAGCTGGTGTCAGACTTCTCTTTGAGAAAGTGATTTCTTCAACCGGCTTTTGAAAGGATGAGTAAGATCCGGAAAAAATATTGGGGTAACAAGTGCGAACTCTTGTGAGGGGCACAGGATCAATGAAAGCAGGGAAGCAGAAGGTGTGAAGCGTGAATATACGGAGAACTCAGCTGGATAGCAGCATAAGCAGGACGAAGATGAGAAAAGAAAGTCCTATAGGAGAAATGTGTTGGGGACAGATCACGACAATTACACAAATACTAGTCTATCTAAAATAATAACTCTGGGGCCAGCCAAATAGCTCAGCAGATTAAAGCACCTGCAAGCAGGCAAAGGGACTGGGGGTTCGAATCCCGGCCTTTCTATGCTGGCCCCACCCCCGCGGTGCGCTGAGACAGCAATTGAGACTGGGCATGGTGGCACACGCCTGTAATCCTAGCTCTTAGGAGGGTGTAAATAGGTGGATCACTATGAGTCCAATCTAGTAGTAAGACCCTGAACACCCTGTAGACCCTTACCTGCCTGGCAAGAACAAGGTCCCAAGTTCAATCCCTGCTACCAAAATAAATAAATATAAATTAAATAAGAGTTCTACTGATTAATATGCTATTTATTTATTTATTTTGTATTTAGTACAGGGTCTACAGGGTTTCACTACACAGATCAGACACATAGTGAGCCTCCTGTTTATAGCCTCCCAAATGCTGGGATTACAGGCACACCACCATGCCCAGTCTCAAGTGCAGTCTCAGCAGGCCCTGGGGGCAGGGCTGGCGGGGCAGCCTCAGGGTTCAAACCCCCTGCCCCTGTGTCTGTCTACGCAGGCACTTTATTCCACTGAGCTATTTGGCTGGCCCAATACGCTCTTTACGTGATTTTGATTGATCTCTTACCGTATCCATAACAATTCTATGAGTTGTGATTTCTTATTTTTCTTTGCATTATTGTTTTTGTTGCAAACTGAGAATTTAAAGTTAAATAATCTGGCCCAAATTCTTACACTGCTGCTAAGAAAATCAAGACCTGAGTTGGGCAAACTCAACAGCTTCACGCTGACTTTCCCTTTGTATATTGCTTCATTATTTTAGACCTCAGTTAGGGACAGGGAGAGTCACAAACGATCTTTCAGTAAGCAAACCATCTATGCTTCAAGAATTCTCAGTGAGAGCAAGATACATAGTGGATTCCTTGAGGCTATATTATTTTTGTATTCTGAGCCACTGCACAGTATCAATTTCTAGAGCTATACTGTATATCAGTTATTATATTATACTTGCCATAAAGAAATACAAAATGGAGAGAAATAAGCAACACATCCTTGGAATTTTATTGTATATTTTTAATAAATCTTTGATAACAGTATGTTTTCTTATGATATATGTGTCATCAAACAATGAGATATAAGTTATTTGAAGGTCATTTAGTTTCAATTAAATAGAGGTACCCTTGACACTGTAATTATAATCATTAGATAATTGTTTTTCTTCAGCTGCCGGTCATCAGTTCTACATTGAATTGTAGAACTGATGACGGGCAGCTGAAAAAAATATTTTCATGGTGTTTTAATTTCGAATGTCATTCAAATCCCCCTGACCACTTCTTGAGCGCAGGTCTTTGTGGACATTAGGCTCCACTCTCACTCCATCTCTATCAAGGCCTACTGCCGGCTCCACTGGTCCTTTCTGTGATCTGAGCCAGCACTTCCTGTCCTGGAGGATCTAGAGCTGTTCTTCCATTAGGTAGGGCTGGCCATGGAGACCTGACTCTTCCTTTTCACTAGGGTTACACTTGTACAGTCATGTCTTCCAAATCATGCTTGGCCTTTTCTTGGCCTGTGGTCCCTCTCTGCTCTTTTTCCTTTTTTTTTTAATTAATCTTGTATTTATTTGGTATAGACTCTCACTACACATCTCAGACTCATAGTGATCCTCCTGTTTTCAGCCCCCCAGTGCTGAGATTGCAGGCATGTGCCACCACACCCTGTTTCAGCAGCCAGCACAGCAGACAGTACTAGGATTTAACAAGCCATTGCACTCACGAGGCAGGTACTTAGACCACCAGGCCATTTCCCCAGCCCATCTTTTCCTTCCTGTAGTCCAGTCCCACCTTCCCTGCTGAATTTTTTGACCTCTTTGACTCAGTCACTATTCTCTTTATATATTTACCTCCATAATGCTTACATAATAACTCAAAATATGGTTTCTTTTTGTGTCTCTATCTCCTTGTATGTTTCCTTTTAAAGATCCTATATTGTCTGCTATACACTCCTTTGTTACCTGCTCCTTCTCCAAGCATCAGGCAAAACAACTTGCACACAGGAGTAAGCAAAACTCTAATGAATATGTGATTCTTTAAGCAATGGCAGCACCATAGGAAAAGAATACTCTTTACCTAATTTAATATATTCATATAAATATTCCCAATTTTTAAAATATTATGGAATATGGTATGTACATTAGATGTTACTTATTAGCGAACCCAGACCATGAGTTAAATTTTTCAATGGTAAGTATAATAAGTACATAGGATATCTGCCACTTGTAAAATCTCAAACATTTTCATTCTCCATGGAGAATAAGCTGATAGTCAAATGTCACAAGCATTATTAACATTATCAAAAGTTGTAGGTGCGGAGAGTTTCCTGCTACCCTGCGCCGGCGGGACCAGTCCCAGCCCAGGCGCAGAGTGGGCCGGACCCTCTCCCAGCCCCTCGGGCAGCCCCCCACCACTCTGCAGTGCCTCCTTCACCCCGCCCGCCGAGTAGGATTTTCTGCCAAGTTCCGGGAGCCCCCAGACCCAGTCCTAGCCCAGATCCGGTATTGCTGCCGACTTCCGGGAACCCCCAGACCCAGTCCTAGCCCAGGTCCGCAGCAGGAAGGAGCTGAGCACAGCAGCCAAACCTAAGCCAGACGCA
>NW_004524734.1:6294062-6307241 GCF_000260255.1 Octodon degus | reverse complement strand
GGCTGGCTTGAGTTGTGGGGATCGAACCACAGCAACCTGAGGCTGACTGCTTTGTTGAAGCAGCCACTTAAAGAACTGAGCTAAGGGGCAGGCCCCCCATTCAATTTTTAAAAAATCATTTATTTATTTATTTATTTATTTATTCATGCATTCATTCATTCATTTGGTGCAGGGGCTCACTATGCAACTCAGACTCAGAGTGATCCTCTTGTCTCAGCCTCCCCATCACTGGGATTACAGGTGTGTGTCACCACACCCAGTTTCGGTGGTCAGCACGGCAGCACAGCATGTGGTACTAGGGATCAATCCAGGTCCTTGCACTCGCCAGGCAGGCCCTTAGACCTCTAAGCCCCACATCTCCTTAGCCCCACATCCTTCAATTGTTTTCAAGATGTAATTAGAAAAGTAAGGTCTACTTTGTCAACAGTTGAAGTCTTAGGAATTCTTGTGAGAGCTATGTTTGATAACCATAATTTTTTTTTTTTTTTTTTTTTTTTTTTTTTGTGGCTGGCTCAGTCCACCACAGGGGTGGGGCTAGCACAATATGTGGTGCTGGGAATCAAAATGTGGTGCCTGTGCACTTGCCTACACTTGCCTCAGCAGGCACTTTAGACCACTGAGCTATCCCACCAGCCCAACAACCATAACTTTCAAAAACAAAGTGTTCTTGAGGTATTTTTAATTTTTTTTTCATTTAAAAAGAATTTTTTGTGGGGTATTCTTTATTTTTAGATTCCCTATGCCTTTGACCACACAGACTACACAAATATCTCAGGTGCAAATTATTTGCACTGCTAAACTTCAAAGCCTTGAAAAATTTCCATACCAATAGAAACTATTTTAAATATTAGATTTCTGTGAAGAAAGATGAAGGCAAATTACACACCAACATTTCTGACTTTAGCAGTTCAAAAGCCATAAATTAACTTCTAGGAACTTCAAAGCATCTTGGCTTTATATAATTTCCTAAAAAAGATATTAGAAAATGTGGGAATAATTTTTATGGAGAAATAAAAATTCCTGTTAATATTTACCTTCAAGAAGGTAAATATTAGAACCCAACCTCAGTAGAACCCAACCCTTTTAAGTATATATTAAATGTAACAGAAAAGTAGGGTGAATGTCTAAGTTGTTTTTAATTTATTACAGTAAAAGTCACATGGCTGTGAATCCTCCTCCAAGTGCATCTCTACGTACACTTATCCCATTGTTCTTACAACTCTATGTAGGAATTCTGTTAGTCCTCTTTGGTGAGTGTCTCTAGTTGTGCTATCATGCCCGCCTCAGTGTCGTGAAGGAGCATGGTACAAGGTCTAGTGAATAACTATAAGGATGCACCATACTAATCTTGTAAGCCTGATTTTCCAAGCAATGATTCACAACAGGACAGCCATCACTTTTTATCACTCCCCCCCCCCAAGGGTACTCATGAAAAAGGACTTCCAGAACTGCTTAGAAAGTGGCAAGAATGATGTATCTGCAGCAAGGGGAAGAGTTTGAAGGAGCTCAAGGGCAATGTGTTGCTTGCTGTATCCCATTTTTAATTAAACATTCACTGTGTATTTTGATCACACCTCAAACACCACATACCGCTCAGTCTCTCAAAACCCACAGGAGTTGCAAAAGAGTTCTCTCATGGGATGTTGTCCCAGACAAAATAAAGATCAAATCTCAGAGTCATTCCATGTCAGCCACATAGTACTACCCTCCACTCTGTAAATGGTGAGAATTGTATTGTTTGGTAGTGCTGCTATAGCAAAGCACCAAAAATTGAGTGGTTTAAACAACAGGAACCTGTTGTCTCACAGTTCTCCAGGCTGGAAGCTCAAGTTCTAGGTAGGATCAGATTCCTCACTTCTTACTGCCATCTGGGTTTTCTTTGTCATATAGAAATACCCCTTGATCTCTACCTTCACCGCCATTTGGTGTTCTCCTTAAACGTGTCACTGAGTCCAAATTTTCCATTTTCATAAAGACACCAGTCATACTGAATTAGGAACCCACTCTACTCTGGTGTGACCTCATCTTAACTAATTATATCGGCAATGGTCTTACTTCCAAGTAAGTTTACATTCAGCGACATAGTAGGTTAGGGCTCAGCAAAGGAATTATTTAAGGAATAATCAGTTAATGAGTATCATCCCATTAATAAAATAAGGAATTATTTTATTAACTCCTTATGAAATATAGCCTTGTGAACATCTTTTACCTTACCCTTAATCAATCTTGCAAATTAGTAAGGGAAATGATGATATTAATAAAGGAATCTGAAGGTTAGAAATTACCTTGTAGCTAAAGGAAATATCAAAAAATACTTGGTCCCTCTTCTAGCTTTATACATCATGGAAACCAAAGGTGCAACATAGTGATTCACAAACTCTAAAAAAGATATCTAAATTTCCCTTTGTGGACTTTATTAACCAGGGATCCTTAAGAATAAAATTTAATAGTTTTCTATTTCATTTTTCTCACATCTACTTTATGGAGTTTTTTGCTTATTAAATGTGTTAATACCCATCAGCACTTTAGAATAATGGCTGGCCCTTACTAGGCACAAACATTACCTATTATGTGAAGTATATAGTTAAACTGTGAACTAATTTTTATGGTGCTAAGTGTTAGCAATGTATTTCTCAGTTGGATTGAAGTGGGTAGTAGAAAAGCTGGGCATAAATTCTATCCAATGTGTACTCTAAAAACTGGAAACACTTATCTCTTCCCTGGTAGACCAAGCCGCAAGAAAGATGTTCACCAATCATTCTGACATTGTCAGGTTTGGTGAAGGGATCATTCTGCTAAACATTAGAGAAGCACCAGCAGTGTACTATGCACTCATGTTTCCAAGACAGATCCCTTCTTTCATTCACTAGCATGCACCTGCTTCTGCCAGACAGAGGACAGTGGGGATCACCATCTGCTAGGACTTTCTCACTATATCCTCCAGTTCAAGGGATGGGAAGCATCATATTGTATTGTGCCCAAAAGCTTGTATGCAGATTTCCTGATGGTAGCCACAACCAAAGATACAAGAACCTGAAAAATACTGTGTAACAAAGTCTGAATGAAACCAAAAAGCCCTCAGCCACTCTAAGGTAGACCTTAAAATGGTCATCAGGTTTAGCCACTCAATAAATGTTTATACCTGTAATTGCAAAGCAGGAAGTAATTTTAGAAAACTCTAATAAATGGTCATGAATTATAAATTCCACAAAGTATTATGGGAAAGCAAAGGAGAGGAATGACGACTCCTAGGGGGAGGTAGACAAAAGAATAGAATATAGGAAGATTCTATGGAAGAAGCAGGATTTAAACTGGTCTTAAATAAGCAACAATGATTGCAATGTATTTTCTGCCCTAGAAATAGTAGGAAGAGACCCAGTTCCACCATCTCACTTTAGCAGTGACTATCAGTAAACAAAATAGAATCAACAAGTAAGTTAGAACAATAGTCACAATAGCTTGAAAACATTCAGTCATTCATCCACCAACCCCTCCCCCACCTTCCAAAGCACTGTAGAGGCAACGGAAGAGATGATGAGAACAGCTCAGGTACGTGTTTATCTCTCTGATTAGCCTCAGACACAGGATCAAAATCTGCATGGATCAGGCTACAAAATAAAACTTGCGTTACACAAAAATTAACACATATGATATTTGTAAGAGACAAAATATCACACATTTGAATATTTTCATAACATACAGTGTCATCTTTTAGTCCTAACCATGAAGACTTTAATTCTGTCTAGAGATGAGTGTGTGGGGGCTACTGAGTCGATGACTTTCATCTGCCACTTGATCCACTGTGTTTTTCATATCCCATTGTGATGAAATGTGATGATGCCACCTTCTTCTCTTCTCTTTTCTTGTCACTCTAATGAACTTGCAGGGTCAAATATTAGTAACACCACTCCCAAGAAGGTATTAACTTTCCTTGACTTGCAGGAATAGCAAACATTTAACTGTGGAATTAGTCCCTGTGCCCATGTGTGATGAGGATGATTAGAACAAATTCTCAGTTTCAGTCATGTGCCTGGTAGTGGCTTGGACACTGCTAAAATGCAAGAGAAAGGTATTATGTGGCATTAATTCCCTGCTTCTTTTTTGTTTTTCTTTCTTTTCTTTTCCAGTACGGGGGATTGAACTCAGGACCCTACGCTTGCCAGGCAGGCACTTATTCTACTGAGCTATCTCCCTGGCCCTGATTCCCTGCTTCTTGATTATAATCTAGCTGGATAATTAGGACATGCATTTTGTAGTACATGCAAGATTGCCTGTAATTGAATGTCAAAAGAAATGCTAGAAGACATAGTACTAAAGAAGGAAGTGACCATGCAAATAATATACCTTATCACAGGAAGTGCATGGAGACTAGAATTTGAAAACTTGGCATTATTTGCATTAAAATGAAAAGAATTCCTATGCACTCAGGTTAGAGCTGAGAAGCGAGGCTAACTCAGAATAACTGTCTCTACAAAGTAGGATAGAGTGACAGAGAGGCCAAGGATAAGGGTGGAATCATACTGCTGGTGCAGAAATCTGAGTCTCTTCCTATAAAGAAGAAAGAGCTACTGATGTCATTTGCTTTGTCTTGTGCTGGAGCAGCTTTGTCTCTTTGTAAGAATTGAGCGTAATTGTCAACTCGAGTGGTTTGGGAATCCAGCACAGTAGTAAATCACAACTCTGGGTGTGACTGGGTGGGTCATGGAGGTGTGACATCAGAATATACAAATCCCAATCGTGCCCTCCTCTCTGGCACAATTCCCCTGCTATTCTTCCCAGTTCCATGAGCGAACAGCTTTGCTCCACCACAGCCTTCTGACATGAATTCCCCCCAAACCGCAGCTTCTGTGAAGTTGTTGATGTCTCAGTGACTGGAAAACTGCCAAATCTACTCTTCCAGAAGATATGAACAGCACATGACCAATAAACCTGACACACAGAATATAAAGCAGAGAGGTTTCTTTTGGATCACAGTGCCAGAAGCTTTATCCATGGCTCACAACCTCACATGCAGATATCGAAAGGTGGGAGGGTCTGGCATGGAGAAAAGCTCCTCCAATCACAGCATCCAAACAGCAGAATGAGAAAGAAGGATCTTGGCAGAGCTAGACCTGTCCGGACCATGCCCCACCACTCCCACCTCCCCACGGGGCCCTATCTCTGGATGACAAGTCAGCTATCAAGCCACCATGATCCACTCACCACCCAAACAAGTGAGGCTTTGGAGGCACTCAGATCTGAGCCATCCTGGTCATATACAGGCCATTGCGACTTCAAGGACAGTGTCACTCTCTGCTCTCGGCACACTGACTTCTGACTTTCCTGAAAGCTTCATGCTACACAAAATAATGATATTCTGAAAGCTGAATTATCCAGGCTTGGAGTTGGCTGAAGACTGAATCCTCCATGAAAAGTAAAAGAGTAACATCGGTCCCCTATTGTAAATGGACTGTATAGCTAAAATAGTACACGGGTAGTTGAGCTCGTGCCAACTGTAACCACTCCTTTATTCATTCAGAAAAACTATTGATATCATCTTTATGCTAACTGATAAATTCTGACATACACTTTTATGACAATTTTTATAATGAAAAGTAACTACCTCTGATGCTTATTGATTCTTCTTAGAGCATTTCCAATGTAATATAGATAACACCCTAAGCTATAGATTATATTTTTTAAATGTACACAGATAGCCTTGTTTGTACTGAAATGTCCGTAAGGCAAATTATATACAAAATATTGAGGTCCTGGGTTCTATACATTCTTTGCCAATAATTGTTAACCTATACAAAATTACTAGGCCATCACTAGGATAATTAAATATTTATTTTAAAGATGAGAAAAAAGATACACAGAAATTCATTTATTATACTACTTTTGTGACCTTGCACAACTGTTTAACCATCTACTAAGTCTCAGGTTATCATCTGCACAGTATGTCATTATGATTAATATATATCATAATAGATATAAAATGCTTTCTTCAGTTCAAGGCATTCAGGATGGATTCAATCAATTATAGTTTTATTATCCAAATTAAATATAAATGAATTGAAGAATTTTTAATCTCTTGATTTAGTATCTGATATTACGGCCACTAGGCAGTAATACAATTTTACTGCTAGAAAAGTTTAACAATAATCCAACCAATTCTGGAGCTTATCATTTTTAACTTGAAATGGCATAAAAACTTTACAGCTGAATCCTGATGAGGGCCTAATATCAGAAAAAAAAAAAAAAAAACACGGCCATCCTATTGATAAATCTTCTTCACATTTGAATTAGCATAATCATAATCAACATGCCACATTTCAATAATCCATTCCAGCTACCGATGTTTCTTAAAAATTATGTGAAGTTTTCCAGGTCTCCCTGGAGATTTTCCACCATGATTCTTTTACATGATAGCAAGAGATAAGTGACCTCATTCAAGACAGCTGCCCAGTGAACCCACCTCTGGCTTTACCCTATCATTTTCAGGCCTGACCTAAGCCCCATTTTAATCCCATGCTGATTAACCAGTTGGAAAGAACCAATGTGCTTCTATCTCTGGAAACCATGAGAGATGTAATGAAATAGAGATATCAGTGACAAAGCCCAAGCTCAAAGGTTCACATTTAACCCATAGTGCATGGCTCAATTTTTAAGAGATACTTACAATAATCTTAGCATATGTCATTCTTGGAGCATCCAAAGGAATTTATAGTCCTTCCACAATTTCTGACATAAACAATGCATTGAAAGAATATTCAATCATCAAAGATTTTTTTTTCTATTTCTAAATCTCTAGCATCCAAACTCCCTTACTGGAGAGCTTATTTGGAGGTGGTAGCAAAGGAGCGCAGCTACTCATATACCCTTGACCAAAGAGGTCCTCCTTTGTAGGGGGTGGTCACACTCTTGAACCAAGCAGCTTTGGGAGGGATGCACATGGAGCTTTGAGGGACAAAAAGGACACCCACCTAGCCAGCCAGGGGTAACAGGTGTTGCAGTCAAATCACCCTCACATCCCCAGATTCCTTTTCTGAAGTCTTATATTTTATTAGCTATCAAAGGCTCTAATTCATCCTTCCAAATAATATTTTCCTTTATATAATTCACATTACATGGCAGCCTAGTACGTGTTTGACAGAGCTGGTTATTGAAAAGTTCTTAGCTATATTCAAGAGAAATATGTCTGTCTGAAACTTCCAGGTGCTGACCAGAAAATCAATCCTAACCCCACAATGTTTCAAATTTGGCCAAGAATCTCAAGATTGTGTTTTTCTCTGGAACTTCTCCAAGAGAAATAAAATTTCTCCTGAATCAGATGTCTTTTTCATATTAGAGCCCAGATTAGTTAGCTTTTGTTGCATAAAAAATGTTCACCAACTAACATTTATTATTTCTCATAATTGTAGGTATCAGCGAGAAGAGTCTCAGACTGGGGCCAGCGCAGCTGTAGCTGGATGGCCTAGAGCCACAAGGTTCACATGTTTGGGTTACATATACCCTCACCCCAATGCATGTCGATCTCAGTGACCTCCAATGACTTTGTGTAGAAATAGAATTCTTGGAAGGTAATTTCAGAAGGCCATACTGGACTATGAGCAATCCCAGAAATTAAAAGAAAGGCACAGAACAGATTCTTCTATGGACACTTCGAAAAGAACATCATCTGGCCGACACCTTCATTGAGAACAATTTTGAGAACTATGGGAGAACAAATTCCTGCTGCTCTAGGCCACCCAGTTGGTGAAAGTTTCTATCTCTGGAAACTAGCTTTTTATGGCAGCCTGAGAAAATAATATGTGGTCAAGTGGTGACCAAAGGAGCCGGCTGCCGCTGGATAGGAGAATTGAAAGGCTGAATTAGGGAATAACAAGCATCCGGGATGAGAATTGTGCATGCTCTCTATCTACGGTGTGGGACGCTTCAATGCAATTCCCTCATATCAACTACACCAGGGTAGTTTCAGCCCGGGGTTTCAGAGCCCCTTGCACTTAGGTTACTCTCCTAGTACTGCAGTTCTTCCATGTTTGTTTTTAGAGGCAGACCAGCAGTTTATGACATGGTACAGTTGTTTTCTCTCTGATAGTGCTATTCAGTTTTGTATTACTCAAGTCGCCTTTGGCTGCAAATAATATCTGAAGCTAGTTAGCTTATAAGGGAAAGAGGTTTGTCCTGGTTCATGGTCAAGATCAAGAGGCTATATCCTATGATCGTCTTCTGTGGTAGAGTCCCAAGGCAGCACAGAGTAGGACATGGTAAGAGAAAAGGCATGTTCATGTATGTGTCTTTCTTGGTCTTTCTCAATCTTCCTCTAAAGCCATCAGCATTCAATAATGAGGCCTTAGAAAATACATAAAGTACATAGGGGAAAATATTAATCATTCATACTCAGAGAAATCTAATGCTAAAATCTCATATCATCTCCCATTTCATAGACTTTATAGTAAAGACATAGTAATATATAACATGTACAATTTTTTTTTATGTCTTTGGTACAGGGTCTCATTACGCAGCTTGGACTTCTGGTGATCTTTGTGTTTTCAGGCTCCCCAGAACTGGGATTACAGGTGTGCAGCACCATGCCTGATCCCATTGGCCAGTTCAGTGCACCTGGGGGCAGCACGTGGTGCTGGAGATTGAGCCAGGTCCCTGCACTTGCCTAAACAGGCACCTAGTCTGCTGAGCTATCTCATCAGCCAGCATGTACAATTTTTAACTTGATTCTTTCTGCTAATATGTGAAGCATTTCACTTGGAATGTAAAATTGTACAGTCTTAGCTTTTATGCTACATACTTTTCAAATTTACAGTCATTCCATGAGCGTACCAAAATATATTCTCACTGTCCCTAGTGTTGAATGCTTTGCATCCGTCTCCTATTTATAGATAATTTTACAAGAAACAGTTTTGTATATAAGTGACTTATAAGCCTATCAGTGCTATGTATTGTTCAGGGAATATTGGCAAGAAAATGTATATATTCAATACAGATGCAAACTTTTTACAAAAAATTTCACTCCATAGTTGGATAAACCTGTAAGATTTTTATGAATATTTTCATCACATAGTTAGTTGAATGTGTGGGCATGGAACACTTACATGTCACCAAATCTTGAAAGCACTAACTTTGCTACACTGAACTCTTTGCAAACTTGACAACAAAAAATAATACTTTCTTACATTAATTTTTATGTTTCAGTTAGATTGAATACTACTCACTTTCAATTTCTTTATATATCCTCTTCTGTAAATTTTCTAGTCATACCTTTGGAGGATACTGTGTGAATGACAAGAGGAATAGCTTATTATAGGATTAATTTCAGATCAAGTACACCCAGGGCACATCTTCCCTGACTAGCAAAGCATAACCCGACATCACCCCAGATCAATATCTGCATTTCCCCAAAATGAATCCCCCTAGTGAATGTCATGGAATAAGTCACCTCTCAGCATATTCCTAAAAATTCTTATATGTGCGAGTTGGTGGTTCACAGGAATCCCAGACATCTCTTATTGAGGAAATCCAAAGGAAGGAAATGGAGGTAGGCAGAACACAGCCAATCATAAAAAATAGAAGTGAAAAAGTTCCCTATTTTATTGGATGTGAAGAAGACACTCTATAAAAGAGAGCAGATCCTTGTTATTGTTTGGGGTTCTGCAAGGGAAAACAGTATAATACA
Organism: Octodon degus; assembly: GCF_000260255.1. Lineage (NCBI taxonomy): Eukaryota > Metazoa > Chordata > Mammalia > Rodentia > Octodontidae > Octodon > Octodon degus. The sequence continues at coordinate 6,297,568 of NW_004524734.1, read as the reverse complement.
GGACACATTTTATAATATTATTTTATAACGAATCATCCAAAGAATCATATACAAGAAGTGCAGGAAATCTATCCACACACTCAAGACCAAAGAATCCAACTGAAGGCCTGGATCCTAATATCTTACTTGAGTCCAGCTGAAAACCCAGAGCTCATAACAATCCTTCCCCACAAGTTCAACTGGAGGGCTAGAGCCCACTACAAAGTCTCATGCAGGCCCGCTTCATGGATCTGTACTGGAAATGCCCAAAGGTCAGTGGTGGAAGCTACACAGTCTATGCCAGCGGGACGAAGGATCTTTGTTAGCAGGCTGAGGGATCTGAATAGGAGCCAGGAAGCAATGCTCAAGCCAAGAACCAGAGCTCCCTGACAAAAGTACCCCAGCCATCCTCAGCAACAGTGAGGTCTCAAGCTCTTCCAGTAATGAGAAAAGATGAGGTCCCATCAGGAAAGCCATCATGACAAGGTTCTCCATGAGGCTCAGCAGTGCACCATCTTCCCCTCCAAAGTCAGGAAGTGATGCTCAAGATGAGGAACAGCGCTCCCACAAAATGAGCCATAGCCATTCTCAGTGACAACAAGCTTCTAAGCTCCTCTAGCGACAAGAACAGCCAAGTTCACCAGGAAAGGCAGCATGACAAGATCCTCCAGCAGAACAGCCCGAGAGAGCCAGCAGCTTCCAACAGCTCCCACAGCTTCTCCAAACAGCTTCCCTAACAGCCTCTCTACACCTACTCCAGTTCTGTCTCTTATGCTGCTAGCAACAATCCTCAGGTGGGCCTCCCACACCAGCATTATGCTAGTTCAGTTCAGCTGGGTGGAACAAGTTGACCAGTTAACAATCCACCACAATCCTTCCTAGAGCAAGATAGCCCTGTATCTCTATGCAATAAAAATCTGCTCCTTGAAACCTCACTGTCAACTTAGACTTACACTCACATAGAAAAATATTATTCTTTGTCTAGAACTAGTTTTGAAAAAGTAAAACTTTGTGTAACAGCCTCCTCCAGAAGACTGTGAGACAGAAACTATGGTTTCACCTAACAGGGAAACTAAAAACGAGTAAAAATTAAAGGTGTTAATGTCTGAAATTTGAACAAATTGTAAAATGATAGGTTTGATCAACTCAATGAACCAAAACACCTGGGATCTGATTAGCATCTATGTGATCTGGGCAGCTGTCATCTTAGGATTTCCAGATAGTCCCCATAACTCCTAATACCATGTCATTAAACAACTATGTTCAATGGGATATTTTATCAGGAATAGTATTTCCCAGAAGCCCACACCAGAATTTCTCTAGTATTGAATTGGCCAGAAACCTCACCCTAAACCATAGCAAAGGGGACTAGAATTGCTGTAATGAACATAAACCAATCACGACTTGTGCCAGGGCTAGACTTGCTGTTTCACTACCTTAGTCAGCTTTCTGTAGTTATTACAAAAGACATAAAAGAATCAACGTAAGTGGGAGAAACCAACTGAAGTGGTGCTTTTCTTTGGCTCCCAGTTTCAAAATGTCACTCTGTGTTTGCTCAGCCCTGTTTCTTCAGGCCCATGCAGTTCACTCTGTCATGGTGAGAGCATGTGGCAAAGGAGGTCCCCTCACCTTCTGCATGCCAGAGGCACAATGAGAAAGAGAAGAGAGAGCAGAGTCCCCTCATTTCCTTCAAAGACACCACTCACAGTATCACTTCCTTCCACCAGACTACACCTCCTAAAAGTATCATTCATCATCTTCCAAGAAGTGTCACTGGCTGGTGACCAAACCTTTAATTTATAGGCCTTTGAAGGACACATTAAAACTTTAGCAGTCATGTACAGACCAAATCCAAATTCTATAGGCAAGAAAAAGCAGAGGCATGCCTATATGTGGTAGCAAACACATCATGTCTTATCAATTTACATTCCCCAGAATCTAGTAAAGTACTCATACATAGTATGTACAAAGCAAATATTTGTAGCCTAAGTTAGAAAATGAAAGTCAATATTTGGAATACCTTTGTTAAATATCACCAGTGAATTCTTTCTTCCAAGATTATTCAAGAATAACAAAACAGAATCTCCTTTTGTAGAATATTAAAAGATAACCTGAGCTCAGTTAAATAAATTCACAGTTGTTTCCTTGAATTAAGAAATATCCAGAATTTAACAACACCAGAATTCTTCAAAATTAAATAAGCAATTGTACCCCTGGCCTGCTGTGCCAGCCCTCCCCCTTGGGTGCACTGAAATGGCAATTGAGACTAGGTGTGTAGGTGTGTGCCTGTAATCCCAGCTCTTGGGAGACTGTAAATAGGCGGATCACTGCATGTCTGATCCAGTAGTGAGACCCTGAACACCTTGTAGACCCTTCCTTAAAAGTAAAAAAAAAAAAAATCAGTTGTACTAAACTGACAAATTGGGACAGAATAATTTAGTGGGTATTTTTTGTTTCTTTCTTTCTTTGTTTTATGTATTTGGTACAGGCTCTCCCTACACAGCTCAGACTCATAGTGACCCTCCTGTTTCAGCCTCCCCAGCACTGGGATTGTAGGCTCTGTCTCAGTGGCCAGCTCAGCACACCCAGGGGCAGGGCCATTGTGGCATGTGGTGCTGGGGATCAAACCCTGGTCCCTGCGCTTGCCTAAGCAGGCACTTAGTCTGCTGAGCTATCTTGCCAGCCCTAGATTAATTTAGACAAAACATTTCTATGGAAAATATTGACAATTGTATCACCCTATCTTTACCTTTAAACTGACATAAACATTTGTGCTGCTTTTCTATTTTCAAGTACTTAAGTTACCTAAGTTAACTTTACTTGGCAAAGTAAAGAATTATTAGGCTTGCTGCCTACTGGCCTAGTTTCCCTCCCTTCCCTCCCCTGTAATGTGCCACTTGTCACATAATATAGCCTATAAATTGGCCCTCTTGCCTCCTGTTTGAGTGCAGAGGCTGGTCAGTGTGTGATGACTTTGTACAGAGACCTCTGCAATTCCAGTAAAGAGTAACAGGTATTTGGAAAGTACTTGCCCAAGACCCATTTGCCAATCTGTACCACACAGCTTCTGCCAGTCTCTTTCACAATGTCTCCCAGTTATTAAGTAACTATCTCTCCACTTCAAACCCACACACTTGTAAATGCCCTGTTTTGCCACATAGCAGCTGGCATGTATCACTTCAGAGACAGGCTTAAGTGCTCCTGCCTGCCTGGTTCTGTTATGTGAGCCTCACTCAATGATGCCTCTTTGCTTAGACAGTCACAGCAACTGAATTCAAATGGCAGGATTTTATGAAAACAAAAACAAATAATTTTATAGTAGAATAACAATAGTTAATACACTGTGCATCATTATCTTCACTGTAGTACTCAGATACAAGATCTCCTCATCAAGCTCCACCCCATCCTCAAAGAGCCCTGCTTGGCCGAGCACCCCACTCTCTCCCAAATCTGCCTTAGTCTGTGTGGAAGACTATAAGAAACAACCACAGACTGGGTGTCTTCTAAACAACAGAAACTTGTTTCTC
>NW_004524734.1:6277604-6284187 GCF_000260255.1 Octodon degus | reverse complement strand
ATATCATGTCTGCATCTTGTACAGCAAATAAGCACTAGGAAGAGAGAATGCAATGTGTTAATTATTGAAACTGTCCTACTAATTTGATTTGAAACTGTTTCATTGCTATTTGTTTCTCAATAAAATTATGGGAAAAAAAAAAAGAATGTGGGCAACATAAAGAATCAGTCTGTGGTGAGCACTTTCCACTGAGCTGAGACGCCAGAACCAGCTGAGCAGGATCCTCATCAAAGGTACAAGTTGTGAGGCCAGCGAGATAGCTCAGCAGACTAAAGGGCTTGCTTAAGCAAGTGCAGGGACCGTGGGTTGATCCCCAGCACCACATGCTGCACCAGCCTCACCCCTAGGATGAGTGGAGCCAGCCAGATTCCGAGAATAGTGGCTCATGCCTATAATTCCAGTGCTGGAGAGGCTGAAAGGAGGAGGATCACCATGAGTCCAAGCTGCATAGTGAGACCCTGAAACAACCAAATACATTTTTTTTAAATGGTACAAGTTGTAAACCTTCAGGGTACATCTTCCAGGACCACTCACCTTGTCTTTCATCCTAGATGCTTCCTGCAATTGCCATCTCTAGGATACTTTAGAGCACTCTACTGACCTCTTCTGTTACCTAGTTAACAACTTCATGACAATTTTTATTAAAATCTTTCTGTTAAAATCACTTTTTCTTGTATAATTTACAAGTTCCCCATTTTACTGATCTGCAGCATGAAGCATATACACCAGATAAACTAATACATTGACACCTTATACTAGGCAAATGTTGTTTAATGTTAAATATTAGTTTGCAGAGAATTCTATAGATTAGCTGTGCTTCTATAGGGGGTAGGGAGAGACTAATGGCAGCTCTTAGCCTTTTTTCTATAGCCTTTTTGTTTTATGTATTTTGTGCAAGGTCTCACTATGCGGCTTGGACGTGTAGTGGTCCTCCTGTTTTCAGCCTCTCAGCACTGGGCTTACAGGAGTGTACCACCATGCCTGGTCTTGGTGGCTGGCTCAACACACCTGAGAATAGGGTCAACACAGTGGTTCCAGGAGTTGAACCCTGGTCCCTGCACTTGCCTAAGCAGGCTCTTAGCCCACTGAGCCATCTCATTGGCCCTTCCTTATAGTCTTAAAATAGCCAAATTCGCATTAGAAAAAAATTCTTACACTTTCCTGGACTTTTTTCTTTTCTTTTCTTTTTTCTTTGAACCAAGAATCAAACTCAGGACCTTGCCAGATCATGCCTGCCAGATCAGCCTCATGAGACTGAACCATACACCCAGCATCCTGGACTTTTTTCTGAAAAAATAATTTTGCTATTGCCTATCATTACTTAAATGTGTCCCTTGGGTTATCTCCCTTTCTCATCTCATATGCCTTATGAAGCACTCTGTCTGATAAAATTCATATAAAAGAAATTCCAGCAATCACATTTTTCTTCTCTTGCTTAGTTCCACTAGGAGTTCAGCACCATGAAAACCAAAGTATAGAGGTTACACAATTGGCTTGTCTTGCTTTCCCCCAAGATCTCCTCCCAGACCATCAGGCTCCTTACCTCTCTACAATAAACTAATGCTCTGATCTGATTCTGATTTGGAGGTCTCACAATTATCTAGAGAACAAATGCAATCTCTAGCTTCCTTTCTTGAATTGTGTTGGTTCAAAACACCCAGGAATGGCTTGTGAGCACAACCAAGTCTGAAAATGAAATGCTTCCAAGAAAACTTCATTCAGCAACAACATAGTAATGAACTTTCACAATACACCTACACAATTTGGCTTTAGCCAGCTAGCCTCCCAAGGAGTTCACTACACTTTCAAGACACAATGCTAGTTCTTAAGGACATTAACACAAAAGATTTGACAAAACAAGTCATTCAGCAAGTAGTAACAGAAAACAAATTCAGCGGTCAAGACTTACAAGTATTGTAGTGCTTGGGAACAACACAGAGAAATCAAGGCTCAAAGCTACCCATTCACTCATGCCTAGTACCAGGGTAAGAAGAGTGTCAGCCAGTGTTGTCCAACTTGTATCAAATTGGACTAAGAGCAAAATGTTTTAAGTTTTGTCTTAATCTTTCTTCAAAACGACAAAAAAAATTGAAAATTTAAGCTATAGTCTAGCACCTTCAGGGAGAAGTCTGAAAATCTATTATGCAGTTTTGCTGGGGATGTTGGCCAGTGCTTTTAGAATACGCCAAATCTTACATTGATTTTCAACTTTCTTGAAATTACTTCCAGTGTCTCTAAGCAATGCGAAAGTCATACCATTTGCAAAATGTACTTTGATTGACATGATACAGAGTTCCAAAGCAGAGTAGCACAAAATAGAAGGTATGTAGTAGTAGTAATAGTAGTAGTAGTAGTAGTAGTAGTAGTAGTAGCGCGTGTGTGTGTGTGTGTGTGTGTGTGCGCGCGCGCGTTCATGCATGCCGATACTGGCCCTGTATACCTACTGATCTGACCTTCACTCACCCTGCAGGCCTTTCTTCAAGCTTCCTTTTCAACTTTCTGCCATTCCTGTGTTTCTAGATAAATACAAAGATGTTCCCATTTTCTAGTTTATGATTTGCTGCTATATGGAAGGAGTCCTGTTAGGAGATAATCCTGCCTTCTGTGACCTGTCCCTACTTAGTCCATTGACAAAGAATGGAATGGTTTTTATTGGCGAATGTGGAAGGAGGAAATTGGCTGGGAAAGCCCAGCCTCTTCCTGTTCCCTTTCTCTTGGAGACAACCCACCTTCAGCCACATGGTGAAAGGGTCTAGACTTACAGGAGAGGCTTACATGCTTTTAAGGCTGTCTGCTGCAAGAAAATACATCTGCCCAACCTTAACTTTTGAGATTAGGAAGCCCTGCTTCTCATAGATGTAACCCCAATTCTGTATAATAATAAAGATAATACTTTATTTTTCAATCTCATCACTCTTGTTTCTTGTGTCTCATTTAGTCCAGATCTCAAAAAAGGGAGAACACTTTTACTGGAATACTTCAGGAATCTAGCAGGTATAATATCTGCATTCATCATATTCTAATTAATTTATTCCAAACTTATTAGATCAATTAAAACAATATTAATTTTATAGCCTATAGCATATCCAAAATTATTCTAAATTCTTTACATAAACTTAATCTTCAGAACCATATAACATGTGTTACAAATGGTCCTTAATTTATGACAGAGTTATAACCTGATAAACCTATCATAAACTAAAAGTGTTATAAGTCAGAATGTATTTAATATGCCTGCTGTGGTTGGGATGCGGTTTGTCCTCCAAAGATTCATGTTTTGGGGAGTTGGTCCAGGGCAGCAATGTAAAAGGTGGTGGAACCTTTACGAGGCAGGGCCTTGTAGAAGGCGATTAGACAATCGGAGATGCTGTCCTTAGAAAGGATTGTTGATCTCATGGAGTTAGTTCTCACAAGAGTAGCTGTCATAAAACACTGGTTGGGGCTCTATCTCTGTCTCTCTCTCTGTTTCTGTCTCTGTCTCAGTCTCTCACTCTCTGGATTCCGGTAATTCTTTCATTCTAGATTGCAATATGAGATCTCTTTAGCTCCTACCATTGTGACCCAAACAGGAGCCAGCCCCGTGCAGAACTATCACTACATAAACCTTTTTTTCCTTTACATATTGACCAGCTTGTTATAGCAATGGAAGACAAGCTAATATGACCTAAATGACCAATATAGAATGGCAGTTTTTATATCAGTCAGTGTTCACTAGAGTAACAGATTTGATAATATATATTATTAAATATAAATAAAATATAATATAGCATTACATATAAATGAAATATATTATCTAATAATATAATATAATACAATAATATGTAATATATTATCTAATATAATATAGTTATATACTAATTAAAATGATGTTAATAATGTGTTTATAATATCCTATTAAAACAGTACCATAATAATATATTAATAATATAATAAAATACTGTATAATAATATAGTATCTATATAAATAAAATCATACATGTATATGATGTACAAGATAGGCTTACAGCAGTTGCCTACAGAGTCAGGTGTGGAAGAATGTAAAGGGGCCATCTGCATGCTGGTGAGCTGAATGACGTAGTCATCAAAAGCGAAAACCCTGGAACTCACTTCAGAGTCTAGTTGGGATCTGGATCAGCAAGCACAAGTGTCCACAGTGGAGGGGTAAAGAGTCTCAGCTGGAAAGCCGAAGCATCTCCCCTGAAGCCTGGTGGTGGACATGCAAAGGCACAGAGGCTGGAGCGCCTCTGGAGAAACAGAGACAGAAGTCCTCCTTCTTCCCCTTTTCACTCGATCCAGGCTGCTGGCCCGTTGGCTGGCACCTCCCACGCCCTGGTGGGTCTGCTGCCTTCAGAAAGGCCACCACCTGGTCACATCCAGAACACTGTCAGGCCAGTCAGCTGGGTGTTTCTTGTCAAGTTGACACAATAGTTAATTATCACAGCTCTCTACCCTCATGAATGCTTGGCTTACTAGGAACTGGGGCTCACTGCCTCTACCCCTGCACAGCATCATACACTATTAAGTGTGCATCACTGGCCCAGAAAAAGATCAAAATTCAAAATATGAATCCTACTAAATGTGTGTCACCTTTCTATCATCGTTAGGTCAAAAATTATAAGTTGAACCATCATACGTCGGTGACCATATACAGTGTATTAAAACTCCCATTTTGCAGCCCAAACAACTAAAGCACAAATATTGCATATAACTTGTGCAAAGCCACACAGATAATCAGTAATACAATCAGTAAACCGAATTCAAAACTGGGCTGCTAATATTCTTACATTATTGAAAATGTGAACTATTTCACTTTGTATAAAATATATTTTCCTATGGCTTTCAGAAGGGGGATCATTTTTATCTTTGAACAACAGATCAAGCTAACTATCACCTCCTACTCCCTGAAATTCTGGCACTTACCTGCCCTCCCCCTAAAGCTTCTGTCTTTGCTTGCGCTCATCAGCGTCGTCCTAGTCCTTCCTTCAGACCTGCTCACCTACAGTCACCATGAGATTCAACAATGATTTCCCAGCCAAATAGGAAAGAGAAATAAATGGATGCAACTAGCTAAATTACTACAGCTGAGGCTTTTGGAGCCGTATCAATGTGCAAAAGCCAATACTACATTTTTAGGAATTTTGTAAGACTTGGAAATCATAAAAAACTTAAGTAGAGCACAGCACTAATAGATAGTAGAGTAGTGGTACATTAGGTAGATGCAGGCAGACATAGCACATACATATATATGTAGATAGCTCAACACTATTTTCCTTTCAGAAATACCTTTGTAATTTTTTTTTCTTTTGCAATACCAGGGATGGAACTCAGGACCTTGTGCTTGCCAGGCAAGCACTTATTACACTGAGCTATCTCCCTGGCTCCACCTTTGTAATATTTTTTTAACCTTTGTAACTTTAAACAAAAATTTGTATAAATCTTGTAAATCAATTGTATAATGTATACATCTCATTGGACTATATAGAATATGATTTTGCACAGGCTATGAAAAGTAAAACATAAATAATCCAAAGGGCCTCCTCTGCTGTGGACAGACCGCAATGGAGAAAGGGAACTACCAACAGGAACTGAGCAGCCCTGGCACAGAACGCTCGCTGAGAAGTTGGGAGGGAAGTGCTGGGCAGGCAAGAGGCACAGCGAGCACACTTGTGTCTCCTGAATTGTACACAGTCAGCACAAACATTCTCTGCTGCTTGGGTGCACTGAAAAACCCCTTCTGTAAACAAGAAAAATGATATTTTAAATTGTAGTGAAGGGTAACCTTTAAATTCCATGAGAACAAAATGAGGTAAATTTGCAAAACGTGTAGAGCAGGGAGCTGAGGGCTGATTTGTAGGGATCTTTTCTCCAGTACCACTCTAAGGCACAAAAGAACCTTAATGTAATTGCACTGTGTACTTAAGGGTTTTATTTTAAAGCTAGTGACAAAATACAGTAGTAAGTGAAGTTTGAGATCTTAAAGAGCAAGAGCAGTTCTGGTTGTTTTATTCTATGCAGCTCATAGGTTTTACATATTTGGGAATATGAAATACTTAATACAAAAACTTTAAATGAACACAGCAGCTGGACCCAACCCAGGCACATCAGGACAAATTCAAACTTCGTAGATCTGCACCCAGTAAGCTGAGGCACTTTGCTAAGCCCAGATCTATAAGAGCATCCTCCCTCTTTCTCTCTTGACTGAGAGAAGGGGCAAAAGATAACCAGGGTGAGATAGCCTGACTGGAAGATACCAGGTACATCAAGGGGAGGTGATCAGACAGATCTTAGGTGAACTAACTTAACTACAAGATTATTTCCCCAGGGCTACCCGCTGCAAATATTCCCAATGAAGTTGTAAGGGTACGGCTAAGTGTAACCTGGAAAACGTGTAACATCAGCTTGGATTACAGACACGAGCACACTTTTAATAATCCAATGGCTCTATCACTAGTTGACCTAATCTTTTTCGCCTAGAAAGAACCTAGGAGATACTTTTCTACTTGGTTCAAAAAAGATGTTGTATTGTCTCCCTAATGTAAGAAACTGAAAGAATAAATAAGATCCAAAAGGTACGGTAGATAGT
>NW_004524734.1:6265269-6268684 GCF_000260255.1 Octodon degus | reverse complement strand
AAAGAAAGATAGTCACTCTGGTACCTTTAAAATATATTGTCTAAGGCCACTGAGATAGCTCAGTGGACTAAAGTGCCTGCTTAGGCACGCTTAGGCAAGCACAGGGACAGGGGTTCTGTTCCTGGCACCACATGCCATGCCAGCCCCAGCCCCAGGGCGGACTGAGCTGACCACAGAGTCCAGGCTTAGTGGCACAGACCTATAATCCCAGCCCTCGGGAGGCTGAAAACAGGAGGATTTATAGTGACAAGTCCAAGCTGCACAGTGAGACCCTATAACAACCAAATACACTAAAAAAACATTAACTAAACAAAATAAAATAGGTTGTCTAGCCAGATACACAGTATCTTAAATAATTTAGAAGATTATCTGGTCTATGGTAAATATGTGCACAAATCCAATACAACCATAGAGTACATTGCAATCAAATTTAACTCAATAAATAAGAAGGGTAGTTGATGACATGACACCTATCCAGTCACCCTAGTACAGACCTCCACATCAGTCCTGACTTTCTGCATTTCTCCCTACACATAACTATCCCTGTTGCTAGCTAATCTGCTGGAAAATATTACTAAATTTAGTTTTCTTTCTTTGGTTTCTGCCACCTCTATCCTTAGAGTTGTGCCACCTCTTTCCTAGATGTGAGAGCAGCATCAGGTCCTTGCCTCCGTCCTCCTTCACACCGACCCACTCTTTGCAGAGATATCAGCTATCTCCCTAATTTAAAAACTCAAACTATTCTCTTTGTGCCCCTAATCCTGGGATGGCTTCAATGCGAGTGTAAGTCATGAACTTGATACTCTCAGCTGAATATGTGGTGGGCAGCCTCCAAGTAAGGACCTGACCTCCATTCTCTGTTTCTGTCACCCAGGATTACCTTTACTTTCAAATACTTATGCATCTTTTTCCCTTGGATTGTTTGATCCACAAACACCTCTCTTTCTGTTATTATAATTAAGAGGAGAAAAGTTGTAATGCAGCCACAAATAATGAATTCCTTTTGGACCTATTCAGTTTAAAGTGCCTGCAGGACATTCATGCAAAGCAGAGCTTTCTGAATTCACTTTTTGGAAACAGTGTTTCTATTTTTCTCAAGCCTCAAAATGGTAATAAGCATGCTGTGCAGGACATCCAAACACGGTAAACAAAACTTCTCATCATATAACACACACTACGGCAAAACATTCTGACACCAGAAATACAACAAGATAGGTTGGAAATATATCTTTTGGTTCTTTATTTGTACAATTAAAGAGACCCTAAAATTTGCTCAAAAGCAAAAACTTATTTAATAAATAGCAGTGATTCATAGTGACCACGTGTTGGGGGGGAAATGTGTGGATTTAGAGCTGTACCTCATATTGTGCACCAAATCAAGTTAAAGAAAAAGATCTAGAGCTCAGGGTAGGAATATTTTGTATTGGAATGGAAAATCCAATGGAAAAATTGTGAAGTTTAGATTAATAAATTTAACATGTATGCATGTCTAATCTCACATTCAATAAATTCTAACTGGATTAAAAAGACATTTAAAGTTGTATACATTTCAAAATGCATTGCTGCTATTTATAATCATGAAAATGAGGGCTGGCCTAATAGCTCAGCTGACTAAAGCACCTGCTTAGGCAGAGCTCAGCGGCCGGGGTTTGATCCCCGCATGCCATGCCAGCAAGACTCGTGTGACTAGTGACACATGCCTGTAATCCCAGCATTTGGGAGGCTAAAAACAGGAGGATCACTACAAGTCCGATCTATGTAGCAAGATCCTGTAGACCCTGTATCCCATGTACTAAATGCATAAAAAAAGAAAAAAAAAATTATTTAATGATTTTATTGAAAAACAAATATCAATGAGACAGTTTCACAACCAATTACTAGCCCATTTTCAATAATTAATGCATTGCATATTGTTGCCTCAGTAGTTATTCATTGTATAAGATGCAGACATGATATTCTGTCTCAAGCACTATTACAACAAACCTCTCTATTCATTGAAGTAAGAAAATGGAGCTGTATATCTATCCTATTTTGAGTATACAAATACAAAAGGGTTGTTCATTCCTATCCCACTTTTTTGGTTAGTTTTATAGGAGAAAGGCATTCCATTGTTATTTAAATATTGTAAGTGCTTGAATTCAGCAGAATCTCCCAATAGAGTCCAGTAGTCCATAATAGTAGTGGGTTTTTTTGTAAGACTGGCAATGTCCAAAGTTGTTGACTTGAGCCTTTTACAGCTCAGCATCTTAATGTGGCAAAAAAAGAAATTTAAAAAATCATGAAAATGGCAAACATGTTTAACAGCACATGACGGCTCTTATAAAAAATGATCTTGGGGCAATTTCTAGACCTTGCTGTTGGAGGGGAGGAATGTACCCACTCCTCCTTTCATTCCATTCCTGCCGGCTGGAACATGGTCAGCACTAATAGAGGGAGGCCTTCCCACTGACAACAGTGGATTCACACAACAGAGCCTTGGTCCCGAGCCATCCAGAGCCTTCCCACCCATAATAGCCCACAACACCACCTCATGCGGAGTGCACTGCTAACTGCAGCCCACAGAGACCCACTCGGGCAGTATCCAGGTGACAGCTTCGTCCCTCCATACTCAGATCCCTACAGAAAAGAAAGCTCTGTTCACTGATTAAGCTCTGGCACATCTGCGTACCAGAACACATGAACGAGAAACACCAGCACATAAATCTGTGCCCCATTGTTTTTACACCATTTAAGAAAATATCCTCCTTTCTTATATTTTAAAACAATGTCATTTTTAAAATATGTTGAAATATTTTAGAAAATGAACCAAGTACTTAAGGAGAGTTTTCTGACTTTGTTTAAAGTATACAAATTGACAACTGTGCCTTGTCAATATTGATAAATAAACCTCATATGAGCAAATTATTTAAAACTTCTGACCAGAGTGTTAATTGTCTCCCATCATTCACTTTTCCTTACTTTTTTTCCCTTTTTTTCCATAATTTTATGGAGAAACAAATAGCAATGAGACAATTTCAAACCAAATTGGTAGGACAGTTTCAATAATTAACACATTGTATACATTCTTCCTAGTGGTTAATTGTTGTACAAGATGCGGACATGATATCTTATTTACAAACACCATTAAAACAAATCCCTCTATTCATTAAGAGAATGTAACTATATAGCTATCCTAACCACTTTGGTTTTTTTTTCTCCATAATTTTATTGAGAAACAAATAGCAATGAGACAGTTTCAAATCAAATTGGTAGGACAGTTTCAATAATTAGCACATTGTATGCATTCTTCCTAGTGAGTGGTTAATTGTTGTACAAGATTCGGACATGATATCCTATTTACAAATATAGGAAGTAAAGCCTTGGTGTTATGTTGAGCTGTAAGGGACTCAGGTCAACAATTTCTGACATTGCCAGT
>NW_004524734.1:6264703-6265169 GCF_000260255.1 Octodon degus | reverse complement strand
GAATAAATAAGATCCAAAAGGTACGGTAGATAGTATAATTATCCTCCTAATTTCTATTAGGTCATTGAAAGAAACATTTAGTGCATATATTAAGGGATCAGTTTTGCATACCTATACTTGGTAATCTGAGATACCAAGATAACAGTCCACAATATAATATCATTGTTAATTTCCTATCACCTTGTTTTAAAATTCTGTATCATTTCTAATTCTTTTCTCTTTAAAATAAAAAGGACACCATAAAAAAGACCATTTGTAACCCTCCAAATTTAAATCTTTGATCAAGAAACTATGAACCAGGTTATAATTACTATTACCTCTATCCCTAAGGAAAACCAATCCTGCTTTTGGTAAGTCATCCCTGCTAAATCGGGTCTGTACTGAAACTGCAGGGACATCTTATACTCAAGCTTCTGAAACATCATCCCTTCAGTTTGTACTCAAAGCTGCCATTCCAAGATGCCAT
>NW_004524734.1:6255828-6258543 GCF_000260255.1 Octodon degus | reverse complement strand
GCAGAAGACCCAATACGATTATGGGCTACTGGACTCTTTTAGAATATTTTGCTGAGTTTACACACCTATAATATTCAAATAACAGAACTTAACAAAAAAGGGGGATACAGATGAATGTTCATTTTGTATCTGTGTATTCGAAGTGATTAGGATAGATATATAGCTACATTCTCTTAATGAATAGAGTGATTTATTCTAATGGTGTTTGTAAATAGGATACTTTTTTGGTAATAGAGCCACTAATTTTTATCTGGGAGCACAGTGAAATGACATTTGCATTTCGGTCTTCCTTTGAGCTGTACTTGGCATCCGAGTCAATTCTGGCCAGTAGATTATAGGCAGAAAGGAGTTCACACACCAAGGAATGTTCTCCTTCAAGGAAGGACTGCACCGGGCCTGCTCCTTGCTGAGCAAGTGTACACGCAAGGTTTGTGTCCAGAGGAGCCGCTGGGGCCTCGAGTTGGACTCCATGTGTCCAGAGGTCAGAAGGATCTTATTAAAGGAACCCAAGTCCCTGTGATCATGACATTTCCAAGGATTGCCTTTGTCTAACACCAGAAATCATTGTCTTCTTATGCCATTCTTTATTCTGAACTTCCTGTCACTTCTATCCAAATGTAAATATTACAAAGACCAAAGATGTCTCTTCCTTCTATATTCCCCTCTAAAATTAGAAGAGATACTAAAAAAAAGTAGTATGGAAAAATAAATGCATAAACACTGGGCTTTGAAATGGAAATCTGTGTCATGGGTCAGCAATATTCATGATACCTCAAAAACTAGGCTGTTTCATTCGGTTCTCCAAATAAAAAAATCCCAGATCCATTAAAGTTCCTCAGTCATAGTCTTCCTGCTGACTCAATAAGAAAGCAGGGAAATTACTGCTTTGTTATTTTATACCCTACTTTAAAGAATTAATGTAGCCTCCTATATTATAAGAGAAAAGAATGAAAGGTAGGCACTTTTAAAAATCAATAATAAGGCTTTACAGTGCCACAAAAATTTGGCAATGGGCCCAAGTTGAAATGTAGTGACTAGTTCCTTATAACCAGAAAAAGATTCCCTAGTTGAACAATATTAGAAGAAAAGGAGCTTATCTCTGTGTGTTTGGGTTTCAGAAAGAACTTACTTGATTTAAAAAAAAAAACTAATTTCAAGAAGTTTAGTGTTATTAGTTGCAGTCACATTTGTCTCCCAAAGATTATAGATAATGGTAGAAACTAAATATGTCTCCAGGGTAGCAAGTTAGGAGTTAAAGAAAAATAAGACAACTGGCCCATCTGGAGTGGTAAGCGGGCATCTGCAGGCCTGGGCAGTGGGGAGAGGGTACGGGGCAGTCACGACTTCTGGGAAAGCACAAAGTCTTCAGGAGACTGATGGAAACTGACTAGTTATCAGTGACTTATGCATAAAAAATTTTCCACTTACATATATATAAGAAAAAAATTAGCTCAATGAGCAAGACTCAAAAATTATCTATGGATTGGCTACTTACAGTAACTCGCTGCCACTTCTCACTTCTCCCCTTAAGAGATATAGCTATAAAGACAATTAAATTACAGGGAATATTTGGTAGCTATTTCTATTATCAGCAACTACTTTGAACAGTAATTATAATAAAAATTCATATAAAAATAGCTTAAATAATGGCCTCAGTAGTGAAGTCTGATTTAAAAATTAGCTAGTTGACTGTTTCTTTGCCTTTTCCTTCTTTCAAAGGAATATTTTTTCAAAAGCTGTCAGAAAAATAACTAAGTAAAGTGAGAATCAAAGTACTAAAACTAATTAAATAAAAGTGAAGTGAGAAAAGATTTTGTTTTGCTCTTGGTTTTTTGTCTCCTAATCTTTTTTAGTTAAGCTTTTAGGGTTTTTCAAAAACTATTTGTTATTTCAGGATGCCCCACTCTGATTTCAGAGTAAAAGAACATAAAATTTTAAGATGGTTAAATCCCATCAGAGAGGATATTTTTAGAAGTATTCCCTTTTGAAATTCTAACATCTGAAGAACTCAAACTCAAAATACATCTCATCAAACTAACGTTTCATTAATAGCATGTTATTTAACTTGCACACTAGAAATGCTTCATTAAACATACATAAGCACTATTTTTCACTGGAAAGATCTTGAAAGACAACCTTTCTCATCTGGAAGGATCAGAGAAGATAAAAAGTTATAATCAGCTGCCAGTGCCCGCTGTTTCACTGGGAGTGTAGCCTCCACCCGCCCCTCCCACCTTGCGTCCTCATACTGTACTGTGGAAACTTCTCCAAAGAACAGCCACGTTGTTTCTTTGGCCAGAACTGACCAAGCCATGTCCATTCTTCACAGACATTACAGAAAGGACCGAGTCTTTCAAGCCTGGAGAAGTATCTTGTCATGGTGCAGAGCTTGGCACTGAGTGTGGCTTCTGTTTTCCTCTTGGCCAGGAACTGGGGTGCAGGGTCCGCCCTGTACCTGAAGGACCACTATGATTTGCCTCAAATTCTTTTGAAGAAAAAAATGAAAAGTTGAAGAAAAATGGAAAGTTTTCCTTGCTCTGATGCTGCTGCACACTTTAATGAAGAATCGGGGGGAAGGTGAAATAAATAAATTCCTGGGAGGGGCTGGTGAGATGGCTCAGTGGTCTAAAGCACCTACTTCGAACAAGCCTAGCAGAGCACAGGGACCGCGGTTCAATCCCCCAGCACCACATGCCAGCCAGCCCCACCCCCTGG
>NW_004524734.1:6248261-6255433 GCF_000260255.1 Octodon degus | reverse complement strand
TGTGTGTGTGTGGCCAGCTCAGCCCACCAGGGGGCGGGGCTGGCTGGCATGTGGTGCTGGGGGATTGAACCACGGTCCCTGATGCTTTGCCAAGCCTGCTCTAAGTAGGTGCCTTAGACCACTGAGCCATCTCTCCAGCCCCCTAAATTATTTTTCTTATGTTTTCTCTTTCTCTACACATATTTTTAAAAGAATATATTATTAACTTACAAAATCAGGTCTAACTGATCATAAGTCAACTATTTTTTGTTTAATTTTAAGATGGTATTTTAATCTAAAATAGATAATAGTCTGAGTCTTTCTAGTATAATTAGTGCAACTAGATACTCTGAATACTCATTTGTTTGCCATACGACAAAATTTATTTTCTCACAGTTCATTGTGCTTATGTTTTACATGTCTCCTAGTGTCTCCTAAAAGTTAGGAGACACACTCCCAATACCTGTGGTCTGTTTTTTCACTTTTATTAAAGAAAAAAAAAAAAAAACAGATCATTTGAGTCTTAGTTATTTCTTTTCCCCTTAGCAATATTAAAATGTGGTGATGATTCATGTATCAAAGTAAATATGGAGGTTCTTTGCTCATAAGAACCAAATGTAGGGGCTGGGGAGATGGCTCAGTACAATAAGCACTTGCCTGGCAAGCACAAGGGCCTGAGTTCAATCCCTGGTTCCAAAAATAAATAAATAAATAAATAAATAAATAAAATGAATAAATAAATAGTATTACTTTTAAAAACCAAATGTATGTGAGTGTACCCACAAAGCACAATAATATAATATATTCACATTGGCATGTATATAAAATAGATCCAGAAGCCTACTAAACTAAAAGAGATGTAAAAATCTGCCAGAGACCAAACTTATGGCTCAAATTCTAAGCACATTTCTCTTAAAAGCAGACTATACTTAAAGACTTAAAAAAAACTTCAAACCTAAGGGATTCAGTTTCTCCATCCTTCCTCGTTCTTCCCAGAACACCTTAAAGAATTTGTAAGGAATGAGTGGCCAAGAAAGGACAGGCAATCCCTTCAGATGTACAAATTACCTAATCTTCTCTTTTCTATTTTTATAAATAAGCCAAAGTCCAGTGACAATTAACACCCGCCATTGAGCTAAATTCTTTTTCTTTCTTTCTTTCTTTCTTTCTTTCTTTCTTTCTTTCTTTCTTTCTTTCTTTCTAATGTCTTACTGATTCAAAAGTAAATAATATATACTTACAATGAAAGTAAGCATTATGTCGTAAACAGGAACTAAAATTAATAACAATAAAAATGAAAATGGGTGGGGCTGGGGAGAGAGCTCCGCTGCCTAAGCCCCTGCCGGAGGAGAAACAGAGAAAGGGAGAGAGGGCAGTGGATGTATGTGGAGGACCACCTGAGCAGCTCTCCTTGAAAGAAGAGCGACTGTCTCCATTCTGACTGAGCCTGACCCTATTTCCTATGGACAGAGCCGGCTAGGACTTCTGCTTATCAGTTGGCCTTAGGTACATGTAGGCCACCCACCTAGCTCAGCTCACAGTGATCACCTGCTTCCCACAATTCTCAGTCAATCCTCCTCAAGCCACTCCCCCACTGAATAAAACCGGGTGAGGCCCTGGGTCGCTCTCTTGGTTCCGGAAAGCCATCTTCGTGGCTGGACTTAGAGCCCCTTGACGCCCAGATGATTGAAAATACAATTTAGTGTCTGTATTTTTGCCGTGGGTAGCATTGTAAGTGGTAGATTGGAATCAACTTGATGGGATTCCAATAACGTAACTTTGGGATTATAAAGTTACATTACACTCCTACAGGTGGGAAGGAGAAGGGGATTAAAAATGAATCAATGCAGCACTGAATAGCTCAGTTTTGTTAATATTTTCAATCCAAGAGCCAAATATCTATTATTTCTCTTGACATCTTAAATTTATGGGCAATGCTGAACATTATTATTTTTATTTTCCGTTTTATGAAATGTTTCTGGTACTTGCCATATATTTTCCATTTTTCCTCTTAAAAACTGATGTAGAGGCTGGGGAGACGGCTCAGTGGAATAAGTGCTTCCCTGGCAAGCACAAGGGTCTGAGTTCAATCCGTGGTTCCACAAAAAACAAACAAACAAAAAAACTGATGTAGAGAACTAGTTGTTGATATCATCTATTTAGTGGTTACAAAATCATATGCTATTTTTGTCTTAGAATTTTATCCTTTGTAAAATTTCCAAATATAGTCTATGTAGTACTTTTATATTTCACTTTTTGAAATACTTCTTTGTTCCTTTAAAAAATAAGTTTGACTATATGGATTAGAATTTTTTAACATAATACTTCTTTTACTATATTTGTTCTTAAATTTTATTCATATTTAAGCCTATAATAAATATTAACAATTTTACTCTGTGGA
The DNA here is from genome assembly GCF_000260255.1 of Octodon degus. NCBI lineage: Eukaryota > Metazoa > Chordata > Mammalia > Rodentia > Octodontidae > Octodon > Octodon degus. Next base: position 6,253,053 of record NW_004524734.1, on the reverse strand, counting down.
AAAAAAAAATGAATCAAGCAGGCCAGCCAGATAGCTCAGTGGACTAAAGCACCTGTTTAGGCAGAGGCAGGACACAGGTTGGATCCCCTGCATGCTCTGAGGTGCCCTGCCAGCCCTGGCTCCCAGGGTGCGCTGAGACAGTGACTGAGCCTGGGTGTGGTGATGTGCGACTGTAATCTAAGCTCTTGAGAGGCTGAAAACAGGAGGGTCACTATGAGTCCGATCTGTGTACTGAGACCCTGTAGGGCCTGCACTAAATACATGGAAAAAAAAAAAAGCCAAGCTGCACTGTGCACGTGCACTGACTCCCAAGATAAGAGTAAACCTCGTGTACTTCAAACATGTACTAATAAAGTAAAAAATTTTAAAATAAATAATAGATTGCAGAGCTAGAGATATTAAAAACAATACTAATGTTCAGAATGTTATCAAAATAAATAATAATCGCACATTTATACATACACACAAAATAGGAGACATTCCAGAGGCTCAAGCAGGAGACATAAAGTTGGAGCTCATTTTAGACATTCTAGTGAGACCCTGTCTCAAAATTTAAAAATTATTTATTTTTATGTATTTAGCACAGGGTGTACAGGGCTCAGCACACAGATCAGATGATCCTCCTGTTTTCAGCCTCACAAACTCTGGGATTACAGGCAGGCACCACCACGCCCAGTCTAAATCCTCGTTTTAGTGCCTCCAGGGGTGGGGCTGACAGAGCCACAAACCAGGAACTGAACCCTGGTCTCCGCACCTGCCAAAGCAGGTGCTTTAGTCTGCTGAGTTATTTAGCCGGCCCTCCTCAAAATTAAAAATATTTAAATCAAGGACTTTCCAGTATGGAAATACAATTCAGTGCAAAAGTCCTTAATTCACTTCTCAGTATTGCAAAGAAATTGGGGGAGAGACAGAGACAGAAACAGAGACAAGAGACAGAGAGAAGGAAAGAAAAGGAAGGGTTAAAGGAGTCTGTACTAGAAAGCCAGTTAATAAATGAAGTAATATATTCAGAAAAATCACTACTTTGCAACCCTATGTGGGAATTGTCCTCTATATGAGGATCCTAAATAGATGTTTAAAAAAATACATTTTAAAAAACTTTAAAACGTTTTAAAATTTTTTTAAAAATGTAAAAATGGACGTTAAGACATATAGTGAAAAATCATTGAGCCTTATGACTCCAATGATCATAAACAAACAAACTGCTCTTCGCTTAACAGCGGAAACAGCGGCTCTGCACCGCTGAGATCTGGAGACATTCCTGACTTAGGGCTGACCTGCTCACCATCCACAACAGCGCCAACAGCAAGGTGTCTCTTACTGTGATGGTTTCAGAATACACAAGCGGAAGTGGGATGTTCTCTGAGCCAATTAGCCACTGTCCAGAATTGCTAAGGCAGGAAAATAACCAAACCCCCTGGAGGAGTGCACTAGACAATGGTGATTTAAAAGATTTGACAGCAGAACTCATTGAATAGGGGTTTTTTTTTGGATCTTGAATGTTTTTAGAAAATTATGTGGGACTTTTCTGTAATAACTGAGGAAATTTGAATACATTTGATTATGCAATTGAACCAATGTTAAATTCAGCAGTTGCACAAATAATATTGTGGTTATGTAAGAGAAAGTTCTCATTCTTAGAGATGCATTCTGAATTATTTACAGGTGAGTTGTTTTAATTTAATATCTACCCTTACTTTCAAATGGGAGATACACAAACATATACTCGTGTGAATGTAAGCAAAGACAAAAGAAAGTTAGCAAGATAAATGTTAACTGACAACTCCAGGAAAACAATTTCACATTGTTTATCAAATTCTCTCAACTTCTGTAGCTTTGAAATTTTTCAAAATAATTTGTGGAGAAAAGGAATTAAAAGAAGATGTTAGAAAATTGCTCGATCTAAATGTTCTTCCAGATCATTCCATGGAGAAGGTGGTCTCTGAAGGACTCAGGCAAGTGCACTCCAAAGGGTGCTGCTCTGACGCACACTATTGACCTCTGAGTTCAAACTGCTTTAAAAAACAATAGATGTGTGATCATGCTGACCTTTACTGTGCTTCTTAAAATAGAAGACGAAATTCCAGGTCAAAGATGTTCTTGCTATACAAGAAAGAAATGTTCTTATTAGCAAGGACAGAAAGTTAAAGCCAAGGAAATGTGCACAGTGCTTATTAAACTAACCCTTGTCTCCTTTACCAGGTAACCCTAGAGCAAGCCCCTTCATTTTATTAGTTGTACAATGTGCTACTTTTTACTATTACCCTACTATTTATTGCTTATTTAGAAAGCAACACTTTACTATTATTTGTTATACTATTTGTTACATTATTATTTACTCTTCTAATTCAGTATATAAGTAACTGGTTCTGCTTCTCCAAGGCTTCACTCTTTTAGGAGAGCTCCTGTGATATGTAATGTATTTTCCCTTGTTAATCTGTCTCTTGCCTGTTTAATTCTCCAACCAAGTAGAGACTTAGGGAAAATAGAATCCCTATACTCCCTATAATATCATTTAAATGCCACATTAAAGATAAAAAGACATATATTATCAGGTATGATGGGATATCTGCCTCTAGAGATAATGTCCAAACAATTGGTTACATGTTTATATACAAGTATAGTTAGCGTTGTCTAGATGCAACCAGGCATTCCAGAGCCATATCCTGTTGAACTCTAATCTCAACTTTTCTATTTCCTAGTTGTGTCATCTAGGACTTAATACTCAGTGAAATCTGTCATTTCTTCCATTTCTGTTCTATAAAATGAAGATAATAATTTTTTTGGGGGGACTGGCTCAGACCACCCTGAGGGAGGGGCTGGTACAGCATGTGGTGCCAGGGATCAAACCACTGTCCCCTGAGGCTGCCTAGGCTTGCCTAAGCAGGCTCCTTAGACTACTGAGCTATCTCACTGGCCCCATAATATTTTAATGGTGTGTTCTCAGACTATTAAACACTGTACTGCTGGTGATCTGTGATTCTTAAACTTTTGTTATATCACAGTCCCATGGAACACTTTCTCCCCAAACCTGAAGACTCTGAGTCGGTCAGTTTGAAGTAGGATACACGCGTGTACTCCCAAGTTCCCTAATGATGACGGTGTTGCTCCGGCTCCACACAGTGAGAAGTGTTACTATAGCTATTCTAAGTAAAAATATACACACAGCCAGCAGCAGTATCACAAGAAAGCTGGCCTGCTACCTCTCAAGGTGACATTCATTACCTGGGAGATATATATATATCTTGAATATATATGCATATATATATTCAAGCATCAAGCTCAGAACTTTGTGCTTGCCAAGCAGGTACTATGCCACTGGGCTATATCCCTAGCCCTTGTATATTTTTTAAGCTAGGAGATCCTCATTCTTATTACCACTGTTCTTTTTTGGGAAGTAGGCGATAAATGGGATAGATCTATAAACATTTATATATTATAAATATAATTATATAATAATACATAAAACATAAAACATGAGTATATAAATACTATATAGTATAAATAATATATAGTGCATAATATAAATGTATAACATAAATATATAATATAAATATAATATATACATATAGAATGTAAGCTGAAAAAACAATTAAAACCTCTCATAATAACATTTATTAGCATAGTACCCCAGGAAAAAGCAGAAAGGTAAGTCTATATCTTTTTGCTTATAATTTCCCAACAGCTCAAACTATAAAAAAGCAAAAACAAAACAAGAGACAGAGGCCCACCGGCAGTCTCACCTCCTCCAGGCCCCAGTACAGTGGGCGTACCTGCAGCACACTTGGCAGTGAGGGAGCTCTGGCTTCAGTTTTCTGTACCAAGGCCCACATGTAGGATGCTCAGAGCGGTTTGTGCCCCGCCATCCTTTGATGTGGATCCAGCACGAATCCAGAGCCAGTCAGTCAAGCTGGCTCTTGCTCTTATTCTTAATTTTCATCTGTGTTCCCTGCTAGACACAGAGTACGACCTGTCACACAGCCTGACCCCATGGTACCCTTCTTATTCCACCCCACAGCATGACCTCTGGGATGAACAAAGAAATAAAATCCTTAGTACTGAGGCTTGGAAACCAGAAAACTCATCACCACAGACCTATGTGCCCCAAGGTAGGCCCTCCTTTTCATACACAGTCCAGTTGCAAGCATGTTTTGCTTTGCACTCTTGACTTACGTTTCTGGAGGTCAGTCCTTCATGGATGCTTATCAAAAATATGGCAAAAATAGATTTTTAAAGAGGACTGGTGTCTCAGTTACTCTTCTCTCATTGCTGGGATGACATATACAGTACTCAAAATTAAGAAGGAAAAGTTTATCTAGCTCACAGTCAGTAGAAATTTCATCTGCTCTTGGCTGGCTCCAAGGAAGTATGGCACATGGCACTGAGCAGCCATTCATGACTTGTGGCAAAGAGCAAGAACAAAGAGAGGGGCAGCAGCTGGGGATTCTAGCAAGCCCCTCTCCCCTCCTTACATTGTAATGCAGATTCCCCACCCCAGGGCTAGGGTGTAGCACTCACACCTCTATTCCTAGCATTGCATCAAGAATCAATCACAAGGGCTGGCCAAATAGTTTAGCAGATTAAAGCACCTACAAGCAGGTACTGGGGTCAGTGTTTCCATCCCTGGGTCTGCTGTGCTGGCCCTGCCCCCTGGGGCACACTGAGACAGCAAGTGAGACCGGGCATGGTGGTGCATGCCTGTAATCCCAGCTCTTGGGAGGCTGTAAACAGGCAGATCACTATGAGTCCAAACCAGTAGTGAGACCCTGAACACCCTGCAGACCCTTCCTAA
>NW_004524734.1:6246468-6248161 GCF_000260255.1 Octodon degus | reverse complement strand
ATATAATCAATCACAAACTCCAGAAGCCATCCCATGACCTCATGAGGCTTTGAGGGGACACAAGCCATAACAACTGCTCTCTTCACTCAAAGATTTATGTTAAAATCTTAGCTTGAGTACTAGGCAGGATGTCCTTAGCCAGATTAGTCAAGGTCACCTATGTGCAGCTTGTCAATCATTGGGACTAACTTTACTTGATCCATAGGATTAAATGAGGCATCATTCATGAAAACACAGGGCCCAGAGTCTTCTACAGCAAATATACAATATATTAGATTTTATAAAAATTACAGGGATGGTGAAAATTATAATGACAAGTGGTTGAAGGAGAACAAGAAATAATATATTCCTGTCAATGAAGTTAAATCTTCACCTAGTTCCTGTCCAATTCTGCCTTACTTTCATTCCTCTGCATTGAACTCCTACCAGGCCTCATAGCCCAAAGGACTTTTAAAAACAAACAAAATATACTTCCAATGGCTATCCTAAATCCTACCACCCACGAAAGGGCATTCTGTTTTCCTATGACAGATAGGATTTTTAGAGTAGTGCTACAGGAACGGTGGAGATGCCTTAAGGCCTCTATCTACATGGGACACACTTACCCTATTGTAATCTCAGGAGGAACGATCCTTAGTAAGAGAAAAGCTGTGGTAGGTGAAAGAGCAAAGCTAGACCGCTGGATTTCAGTCATGGTTCCTCACCAGGAACAAGCCGTGTGGCCCTTGGCATCATTTGGGAGCCCTCACACTCCCCACGTGTAGAGTGTGATTTCACTGTAGGATCTCTTCTATGTGTAACAAACTCTAACTTCTGCCTGGGTTTAGCCTTCCAAATTGAAAAAAATAATGGTATTTATGTGATTGACAGCAATGTGTCATAAGTTCGAGTTCTGAAAGTGCTGACGTTCGTCTCATGAAAGGCCCAGGTCCTCACTGTGGAGAGCCATGCGGATCAGAGAGGGAAGAGGACAGTGCCACACTACACCCAGTTTCGGGGAAAGGTGGACAAAAACCTCAAGAGTTGTACTGATACTTTCATAGCTCTGGTTGTGCCTAAATAACAGAAATAAATGCTTTTATTTTTTTATTTTTTAAAAAGAAAGCTATAATCAGATAACAAAACCGGTTGCACAGCAGAATTTGATTACTAAGGAATATTTGGAGAGCTGTGTGTACCGGGATAATAATGGTATTTATTACTTAGTGGTAGTTACAGATTTAATTTTTTTTCTTTTCCTTGATGCTCAGTATTTTGTAATTTTCTACCATGTGCAGGTATTGTTTTTGTTAATGATAAACAAAACAACAATATTCTGAATCCTGCTTCACGCCCTGTCTCTCAGCCTTTCACAGTTTGACTGAAAAATGATTTAGAATACTACATGTCCAATCTTATAATGCATAGCAAAGGAGAAAAAACATTCATCATTCCCTAGTATATCTTCCAAGCCCAACAATTTTTCCCCTAAACTCTACACCAGTCTTTTTGAAACTCTGTAATCGAGGCAATCTTAGGTTACTGTCATTAACTGCAACTGTTCTTCATAAAAAAGCAATATGTGCTTAGCCTGTCATAAGGCAGTGTTTCAAGTTTCAGGGGTCATGTGCCTCTGCTTTTCTTGAGAACAGCTAGGGAATCATGAGTTCCATTAAACTGTACTGAGGGAGGCAGTACAGCAGGGGGTGGGGGG
>NW_004524734.1:6233032-6246368 GCF_000260255.1 Octodon degus | reverse complement strand
GGGGGGGGAGAGAGAGAGAGAGAGAGAGAGAGAGAGAGAGAGAGAGAGAGAGAGAGAGATTGCTGTGCTTGGGTCATGAGTCCACCATCCTCAGTCTCAGAGTCTGGGGTCCTTTAAGGTGTGATGCTCTCAGTTTCCTCATGTGAAAAGTGAAGGTAATAATATTAACTTCTTACCGTGTCGTTAGGACTAAATGAGACCTCATTTGTAAAAAGATATAGTTCAGTGCCCGGAGAATAACAATTGCCTGTAGGGAAGGAAAGGTTTATTAGCTCACAGTTTCTGGAGGTTTCAGTCTAATCAGGGTGACGTGGTGAAGGGCAACAGGGAAGGCTGTAGAAGACAGCAAAAGCAGTGAGAGCAGAGGGGCCAGCAATCTTACTTTTGTCCTTCGTACCGCCCTCAGGGGAGTGTAGCACTCACGCCATCTCCGTGCCCTCCTCCTGCACAGGATGAGGATGTTTACAAAGTGAGGGCCCAGGAGCCCTGATGAGTCACGTATGGCTCAGCAGAATAAGTGCTTGCCTGGTAAGCACAAGAGCCTGAGTTCAACCCCTGGTTACACACACACACACACACACACACACACACACACACACACAAACTTCTGAACTTCTCAAGTTGACACAACGAGCAGCCATTACAGACAGTAATAAATATAAGAATTTAAAGACTATTCTAGGCTATTTTTCTGCTTGGATTTTATTATATCAATACTCTCCCTACACAATTGCTCATTTTTAAAATCTCTTAAATGCTCAAAAGATCAATTTTTTGTTTCATAGTAAAATGACTATTATTTCTCAAAGTAGAATTAGCATCTACAAAACCTAATTATATAAACAGATTTTTTGAACACACAGGAAATTTAGAGGGAGCCATACCTTTTCTGTTCAGACAGCTATTATTATCATGTTTATACATTTAAAAATCTGATTTTTAAGTTCCTAATCATGAAATGAATTTTTTAAAAAGCAGAAAAATTGCTTAATTCAAACTGTCTTACAGTCTGTTATAAATTTCATTTTTCTTAAGTTAATTTTCAAACTATACTAGATTTCTCACTATAAATGGAGACTGAAGGAATATTGGGCAGATCAACTGGATTTTCTTTAATGTTTCATTTATTAACTACTAATTTGTTATTCTCCTAGATTAATCAATTCTAATGGGTAACCTTATTGGTAATAGAGTAACAATATTGTGTGACTAGAGAAAGTACCTCCCCTCTCACTGAGTATATCTTATAATAATATCTACCTCATACAGCCATTGCAAAAATTAGAAGAGAAAATATATAAATTACCAGAAACTACATATAATAAGTCCTCAGGTATTATGCAATACTATATCACCATTTTTCATTATGATAAAATATGGGCATTAGCAAAGTTAACTTCTTAAGCTTTCTTGAAAGGAGACTAGGGAAGAGTGGTTTGAGTTCATATGAGAATAGCAATTTATCCTGGTCTACTTTTGAAGGATTATGTATCAATGAATGAATTCCTCAAGCTTCTCCTCCCTAGGCCAGTTGAGGAGAAAACCTGTTCAATTCTGCCAGTTCAGTTTTACCCATTATGAGGCTTATATTTACCTGATTGAACTAGGTCCTTCAGTTAGTTTTTTTTTTTTCCTTTGAACTCTCAAAGCTTTTAAATATATAAGAGTACAAAACACAATGTAAAAAAATATCGAAGGAATCTCAAGTCCGCATCTTGTGCAGCAATTAACCACTAAGAAGAATATATGCAATGTGTTATTTGTTGAAACTGTACTTCCGATTTGATTTGAAACTGTCTCATTGCTATCTGTTTATCAAAATTTTGAAAAAAAAATATATCGAGATTAAACATACAAATATTTTGCTTTCTTAGTTTCATTTCTCTTACTATATTTATTAAAACATCAACTATTATAGGTACAAATATATCTTCAACCTATTGTCTTCTCCTTACAGGTAAGGACTATCCTAAAGCTAATATATATTATTTTCTTGTTTTTTAATGAATATAATACCCACAAATACAGATATTTTAAAAAGTACACAAATGTATTATATTTTAACTCTTCTCTGAAATATTTTAACTCTGCATTTTATGTTCTAGAAATTAATTATGTTTACTCAAGTATATCTGGACCATTCTTTATAAATCTTGTGTACTAATTACTTGAATGAACCATAGCTTATAGATTCATTAACTGTTAAGTGAATTATTTTCCTTTGTCTAAACTTGCTCAAAGAATATCTCTGTGTACAAGTACATTGGTTTTCCCAAAGTAAAAATAGTGGAACAATAAGGTATTTGCACCTTCCACCTTACGAGATATTCCCAAATTGCGCCCAAAGTGATCAGTACACACTCTTTACATATATAGGGTTGCACCTTCCTCTACATCTTCACTAATATCATCAGGTATATTGATTTCATCTAATTTATTATTGCTGCATATTTTCACAATAGCCTGAACTATCTACTAATGTGATCATTTCCAAGACTATTACATCATTTTCTATAAAAACTTTTGATAAGTATCAGGAGAAAGAACAAATAATCCTAAGAATTCCGTATTTATGAGAATATTTATTTTCTTAAAATAAAGACGAAATCAAGTGACAAATAGGATTGAGCAAAATCTGAAAATACAAATATGAATCAAAAATTATGTTTTTTATGTTGTAACTAGAGGAAACCATAACTAGAGAAATCTTATAAAGTTCAACTCCTGCTCTAAAGTTCAGCAGTAACTAGATCTGTACTTGTTCTTTAATCAGTCAAAAAATGCTATAATTCCCCCTTCCCCTTTCTCAGAGATGGCCTAGAAATGTACAAAACCTTACTAGAAAAAGTAAATATTCCCTCATGAGATCTCATTTTCATATTCCATTTATCTTGAAAATCAGGATTAGCTCAATAATTTATACATTGGCTGAGGATAAATTAATAAGCTCTATGTACTAGGGTGCTTTTATGTAAAGGGAAATAAATCCAAACCTTTCATGTTACAAATGTGCCAACCACTATATCTTTATAAAAACAAAAAATCACAGTAGTTGCTAATAATGTGAATGCCAATATAGTTTTACACAAAGAAATATTAAATAAATATAAATAAAATGAGAAGCTATTATACTTCTATATGACATTATGTGTTACTCCTACCAATGTTCTACTCATATTCAGATAGGTTACAAAAAATAGCCTAACCAATACATTAAATATAACCTTTGGCTGGGACATAGCTCAGTGGCACAAGTGCCTGCCCAGCAAGTGCAAGGTTCTGAGTTCAATTTTTAAAAATATAACATTTAAGATTTAAACCTGCTTAAGGTTGCCGCTGCTTTAATTTTTGCTTGATTTTGTTACTGTAGTCTTGTTTATACCTGCTGCCACTGAAAGTTGATAATATTCCACTGTAAAGTGTGTCTTTTCATCGAGATGTATGCTAGGTTACCTTACAACAGAGTGCTTGGAAACTTGTGAGAACAAAGTCTACAAAGACATGTAGAAAGTAAGGCTGACGTGCGTTCCGGATACATTATAAATTATGGCACCCATCAGGCTGCTTTGCTCTTGATCTCAATAAGACCCTGTAGAATATGGAAAACATTTCCTTGAGACTTATTAATTTCACATTGGATAAAATATATTACATGCCCTTTGATTTTCATAGCTAGTTTCAAAGAGAGGGGGAAGACTGCTTTGATTAAAGGGGCTTTTGCAGTTGCCAGTGCTTTATTGTCTAGTATTCAATAGTCAATAATTCAGCTAATGTTATATTGGTAAATATAAGAGAGAAAAAAATATTTCAAAGCCAAAATGGGCATGACATTCATGAAGCAGTGCAGTAATTTGGGGTATGAAAAGAATGCTGTAGTTGTAATTCTTTTCATGAGAAACTTCACATAAAACTGTTTTAACTTTGTCTAAGGTAAAATCGTATACTTAATAAAAACAAATAAGATTAATACAATTGGAGGGCCAGCCAAATAGCTCAGCAGATTAAAGCACCTGCAAGCAGGCACAGGAGCTGGGAGTTTGATCCCCAGGTCTGCTATACCGGCCCCACCCCAAGGGTGCACTGAGATGGCACTTGAGACTGGGCGTGGTGTCACCCACCTGTAATCCCAGCTCTTGGGAGGCTGTAAATAGGCGAATCACTATGAGTCCAAACTAGTAGTGAGACCCTGAACACCCTGTAGACCCTTCCTTAAAATACAAAAATGATTAACACAGTTGGTTATATTTGTGGGCACACAGTCCATGTAATTAATAAACAACATGATGTAGCTTATAGATGGCTGAGCATGTTCAAAGAAATAAAAAGATGCAAAAATTTTTCATATCCTTCCATTTTATTTTGAAATTATTCTACTCAAATTCTTTTAAAAATGAAAGCTTTCATTAGATACTTCGTACTCTTATATATATTCATATTCTACTTGCTAATATTTCATTAGGGATTACTACATTTATATTCATAATGAACATTGTGGTTTTCTTTTTCATTCTGCATTTGTCTGGTTTTAGTATCAGGGTAATGCTAACTTCATAAAATTGGAATGACTAGTGTTCCTCTTCTTTTATTTTTTGAGAAAGATTTGTAAAGTGAGTATTATACTTCTCTTCCAAATGATTAGAATTCTTCAGTGAAACCACCTCGGCTTGGAGATTCATCTTGGGGAGTTTTTAAATTATACTTTCAATTTTCTTAGTAACTATGGAGCTAATGAAATTGTTCATTTTACATTGAGTGAGCTATGGTAATGTGTGGTTTTTAAAACGTTGGTACATTTCATCAAAATATCACATGTATATGTCTTGGGCTGGGGGACATCACTTGGCAGCATAGGGCCTGCCTGGTAAGTGTGAGGTCCTGAATTCGAGTTCCAGGTCCAAAAAAGCAAGCAAGCAAGCAAGCAAGCAAGCAAGCAAGGGAGGAAGGAAGGAAGGAAGGAAGGAAGGAAGGAAGGAAGGAAGGAAGGAAGGAAGGAAGGAAAGAAGGAAGGAAGGAAAGAAGGAAGGAAAGAAGGAAAGAAGGAAAGAAGGAAAGCAGGCAGTCAGGCAGATGTCTGAAGTATTCTTTTATTACTGTGATTTCTGCGCGGTTCTCATGGTGCCATCCGCTTCATGCCTGGTGCTGGTAACTTGGAACTTCACTCTCTCTCCATTCTTCTGACCTTGTTCTTGGAGGATCATCAGTTTTAGAGATGCTTTCAGAGATGCAGGTTTTTATCCCATCAGTTTTGTTTACTATCTTTTTATTTCCAATCTCACTAATTTCTACTCTTATCTTTATTTTCTTATTATTATCATCTTATTACCTTTATTATTTTCTTATTATCTTATCTTTATTATTTCTTTTTTTTGCATTTTAATTTTTTATTAATTTTAGTGAGAAAGAAATAGCAATGAGATAGTTCAAAACAAGTTAGGACAGTTACAATAATTAATACATTGCATATTATTGTCTTCATAGTAGTTATTCACAGTACAAAATGCAGACATGATCTCTTGTCTAGGTAATATTAGTACAAATCTTTCTTCTCATTGAACTAAGAGAAAGTAGCTGTATATGTACCCTATTTTATATATATACATATATATGTATATATATATATATATATTACTACAAAATGATCTTTCATTTATATCCTATCCCCCTTTCTTGTTTTGTTTTGTCAGAGATGGGTGTTCCATTGTTGTTCTTTATTATTTCTTCAACCAAATGCTTGATTTGGTTTTGTTTTGCTTTTGAGGTGGAAGTTTTGCTAATTTGATTACATAAGATTTTTCTTGCTCACTGATATATGCTTTCATTGATGTAAGTTTCCTTTTCATTACTGCTATACTTGTGTCCCACAAGGACTGATATGTGGTATTTTGTTTTTGTTCAGTTCAATGCATTTATTTCATTTTTCTTCAAGATATCCTTTATGATCATTTGGAAATGTATCAACTGTTTACCTTCCAAGTTGTTGTTTAGCTTCCAAGGATTTGGACACTTTTCCATCTAAATTTCTCTCTTCTTATAAGGATGCTGATCATATGGGATTTGGGGTCCACTATAATCCTGAAAAAAACCCTGTTAGCAAATATAGTTACATTTACACATTCCAGAGATTAGAGGACATCTTTGGAGGTCAATGTTCAGCCAATCATAAGGATTTGTTTTAACCATAGAATAAAGTATTAAGAAAAGAACTGGGCTGGGGAGACACCTTGGTGATCTAAGTGCCTGCCTGGAAAGTGCAAAGACCCGGGTTCCATTCCCAGTACCACATGCTGTGCCAGGCCCGAAACCAGGCATGGTGGCACATGTCTATAATCCCAGCACTGGGGAGGCTGAGACAGGAGGATCACCATGAGTATGAGCTACATAGTGAGATGCTGGACCAAATAAACAAATAAATGATGTGTAAAAAAAATTTTTTTTTAAAGAATTACCCTCTGCTTTTATTCATAATTGTATATGGGACCATGGTGAGTGAACTTGGAACTTCACTCTCTCTCCATTCTTCTGACCTTGTTCTTGGAGGATCATCAGTTTTAGAGATGCTTGTAAGCTGATAATCAATAAATTGATAACTTACACAAAAAATGACTTCAACCACAAAGAATTTTCTTTTTCTTTTTTTAAATTTTTATTTATTTATTTGTGTGTGTGTGTGTGTGTGTGTGTGTGTGTGTGTGTGGCCAGCTCAGCCCACCAGGGCGCAGGGCTGGCTGGCATGTGGTGTTGGGGGATTGAACCACGGTCCCTGTGCTTTGCTGAGCTTGTTCTAAGTAGGTGCTTTAGACCACTGAGCCATCTCACCAGCCCTAACCACAAAGAATTTTCTTCAGTTAGTTTTGAGGTCACCTCAACACATTGCATGGAAAGAGCGTCTAATGGGTATTTTGTCTACAATTGAATTTATTTATAGTTTAGAAGATTTTACATTATTATGATATGGGACTTTGGATCTATGAACATGGTATCTTTTTATTTTAGATCTTATATTTAGCATATATAAAACACTTAATGTGAACTGTTTTTAAATAGTGTCTTGTTTTCTCCATAAATATTTTTAACAGACTCCAGTCAACACTTTTCTAAGTAGTTTACCACTTTATAGATAAGGTAAGTGAGGCACAGAAAAAAGAGTTCTCCTCAAGCCACCTGGTCACAAACCTAAGTGTCAGAGCTTGGGCTGAGCCTCTGTGCTACTTCCTTACTGTGTCTTGCTATCAAGTGTTCAGGAAAAGACGCTTAGTGGAAGTCTGAGGTAAAACCAGATATGTACAGAGCTGTGGCTCTGAATGGGGCGAGGATGTTCTCCAGGGCCAAACACTCTGTGACAAAATCAAGTCATTTTTACTTTTTCAGTGTTCTTGGTTAAAATTATAAGTACCTGTTAAAATTTCATAAAACACAATTATAAAAAATGAAAAAGTAAATATGTAAACAGCAGTGAAGATTTGTCCTGACCTAGGATATTAAATTATTTCATAGCTGCCTGGACATGTAGCAAAAACTGATGGGTAGGAAAATGATTTTTGCAATGAACAAAACATTCCTAAATTTCATAGGTGCTTTGTATTTCATACTGCATATGCTGACGCAGATCTTTAAGGAAGGTATCCAGACCGCTACCATGAACCGCTAACACTAGGGTAAGATGGCTTCCTCGTGAAGCAAAACTTAACTATTAATTCCACCTTGAATAATAGCTACACTCCACATGCCCACCTTTTCAAGTTGATGTGTCCAAGGTGAACACGTTTATTATTGTCTGTTTTGTAACTTTGCTCAGATAGCCCTACCTAGTTTATGTATATACGCTTTGATTAATCAATTTGTGAATATTTCTTAAAATTCTCTCCTGAACATACAACATTGAGGTCCTTGTATGTATTCTTTTCTTCAGCGCTAAGGGCCTTGTATTCTTTGAGCCAGCCCTGGGGTTCTAAGGGTGCCAGACTCTCAGCTGCCCTTACAAACCACTAAAGCTGGGAAGCTCCTGTGGGAATAAATCCAAGACTGAGATACACTACCTCAGTCAGGTTTTACAAAACTTAATTAGTAACCACGTTAAGCCTTCACCTCGAAAATGGCTAGGACATCACATCTTCTCATTTTTTGTCATTTTCTGTAGCCTTTTTTCTTTTTTTTTTTTATTAGTGTACCTGCTTTAGAATGGAATTATTGTCCAGAAAGCTAAGGTTATTCAAAAACTAAAATAAAAATAAGTATTCCATATCCACAATTTTGTAGCATATCTTTAATGGTTATTTTTAAAACAAAGTACCTTTTCTAACTGGAGTTTTTATCTCTTTTTAGTCTGAAGTTCATCTCTTATAACATTCCATAATTTTATATGATAACATTCACTTTCCAACTTAATTAATTTATCCAAAAAATTAGCACCTATATCAGATTACTAGACTACCCAGTGCCTCTCTAAGGACCATTCTCTCATGAGTGGTCCAGGAATCCATGAAAGGGACACAAGCCAAAGAGACTAGTTCTCTTTTGATGGCAGACATGGTCAGTTATTACCTTTGTCACATCTTGCTTCCAACAGAAACTATAGTTTATTAATTGGCCTCCAAGTCATGAGTTCTTTTGGACAAGACAACACCCAGGTCCTGCAGGTGACTCTGACTGGTCAGCACCAGTCACAGTTGCTTTATTCCCCTTGCCAAAAGTGTGATTTGGTGTGGGTATGTGACTCCGCTTCATCTGATGAGACATAAGAAACAGCTGACCAACTTTGTGGATTTTTTTCCTTTTCTCGGAAAGAGTCCCAAAACAGAAAAATTTGTTCTCCCCCTTCCTTTTGACATTGATAGGAAAGGATGTGGTGTATGGAGCTGCTGCACTCACCAAGAACCAAGAATCAGAAGGATAGCTCAGCGCTGGGGAGGCTGAAGTCAGGAGGATCACTATGAGTCCGATCTGTGTAGTGAGACCCTGTAGACCCTGTACGAAATACATAAAAGAAAATCAGAATGATGGCAAGAACCCTGCTTTCTGATGGCTCTACCAAACCACTGAATTAGCCAGCAACCAAAAGAAATAATTTTTATGAGTGGACTATTTTGTAGTATGTCTTTAATGATTATGTTTTAAAAGCAAATGCATTTTGTAACTGTAAAATTATCTTTATCTGGATTTCACCTTGTAACAGTCTGTGAGGTCATATATTGTTTACTCATCAGATAGGTCTATCTGACTTATTTGTGTTTATTTACTTAGCTTTATTCACTTGTAAATATTATAAAAACGGTTCTCTTCTAATCATAAAGCTCTCAGCTCCATTCTTGTGTTCCTTAAAGCCCAGCCCTCCTGCTTCCAAGGTTACTCTTCAGTCAGCCTTATTCTTTTTTTTTTTTTTTTTTTTTTTTTTTTGCGGAACCAGGGATTGAACTCAGGCCCTTGTGCTTGCCAGGCAAGCGCTTATTCTCCTGAGCCATCTCCCCGGTCCTCAGTCAGCTTTATTCACTAATGAAGTTGGCAAAATCATCCTACTCTCTGGAATTCTGATCATAGAAGACAATCAACCAAAGTTAAGGTAACAGAAAATCCATCATGCAGGGAGATTAGACAAAAATTATTTTTTCCTTTGCTCTTGTGCCATAGTCTAATTCTTAATGCAGAGCAGGCTTGGAAGCTGAATGCCACTAGGGAATTTAGAAGCTGACTATGTTAAAATATTAAGCAATATAGAAAGAAAATTTGGCTTACGGTAGGGAACTAACCAAGAGATTGTGAATTTGCCAGACCACAAAGTTTGGTATAGAATGATGGTGTGGGTTATGCTGAAGCTTGGGCTACTTCAGCTTCCAACAGAACAGCCAGAAAAGCAATGCACAAGATAAACTAGATGAAGGCAACAAGTAAGTCAGTGCCACACCTCATTTACCCCAGCCGCTTGCAGACGCACCCCCAGAGCTGTCTAGAACTCAATCTAAGGAGGCCTGACGTCCGAGCTGCCTGTCTCTGGCACCATTATGCTAAGGGAGAGCAGCAGCTCAGGAGTCTGAGATCTTCTCTGTGGACTACAGGCGATAAAGAAAAAGTTCAACCATGACATAGCATCTCGCTGGTCCTGGTTCTGTGGGCAACTCATGCCTTATACAGGAGCTTAGAACTGCTTTGATAAAAGACAGGACTATAATTGAAGAAATCCATGTAAAACAAAAAGGTAGCTACCAAGCACCAGGTCTTCAGGATTACATTGCTGACTTGAGACTAAAAGCCTAAGTCAGCTATATTGTCTCTGCTGTGCTACATAATAATCTCTGAGAGTAATCATAGTGCCCTCAACACTCAGGAGGGAAAAATGGCGCATTGAGATTTTGCTTCACTATGATGAGTTACTTGCTATTTTTTCTACAGTGAAATAAAAAGGAACAAAATCAATAAGGAAGTAAGCCAAGTTCCTAAAGTTAGTGAACCAAATGAACCAGAGAACTGAGTAGCAAATGAAGGAACTTCAAAACAATTGCTGCCATAAAATCCATGAACTTGCTGCCGTAGGAGGTGGGCTGGTGGTGCTGCTTCTGTTGCCAGCTGAACAGCTAAATAAGCAATGCAGAGGATAAACCGGCAAAATGTGCATGTAACAGTGTTGGAGGCAAAAAGAATATAGTGATACCTTGGCAATAAAAAGAACATTGAGAACTCGGAATTTAAATTACACTGGAGCTCCAGGGATGGCCGTGCACACCTGTTGCCCCAGTGCTTGGGAGCCCAAGGCAGGAGAATTGTGAGTTTGAGACCAGCCTGGGCTACATAGTGAGTTCAAGGCAAGCCTGAACTGCATAAAAAGACTCTTCTCAAAAATAAATAAATAAATAAATAAATAAATAAATAAATAAATAAATTTAAAACTCCTAAAGGACCAGCCAAATAGCTCAGCAGATTAAGGTGCCTGCTTAAGCAGACACAGGGGCCAGAGATGCCCTTGGAGTGCACTGAGATGGCGATTGAGACTGGGCATGGTGGCACATGCCTATAATCCTAGCACTTGGCAGGCTGTAAATAGGAGGATCACTTTGAGTCTGATCTACACAGTGAGACCCTGTAGACTCTGTACTAAATTCAAAAATTAAAATAAAATAAGCTCTATTTAGGGGCTGGGGTGATAGCTCAGTGGAATAAGTGCTTGCCTGGCAAGCCCAAGGTCCTGAGTTCAATCCCTGGTACTACTACTAAAAAAAAAAAAAAAGCCAGCCTAATATCTCAGCAGATTAAAGTGCTTGCTTAGGCAGATGCAGGGGTGGGGAGTTCTATCACCTGGCCTGCCTTGCTGGTCCTGCCCCATCCCCGGGGCATGCTGAGACAGCAATTGAGGCTGGGTGTGGTGGCACTTGCCTGTGATCCCAGCACTTGGGATGCTGTAAACAGGAGAATCACAAGTTTCACTATGCAGTGAGACCCTGTACACCCTGTACACCCTATCCTAAATACAAAAATAATAAAAAATAAATAAAACTCTTGGAGTCACTGAGAGTATAGAACAGTGGTTCTCAAAGAGTGAGCCCTGTACTAGGAGCATCAAACTTAGGATGCCAGTTCTCAGCCTCCACCCAGCACTCCAGAGTCTCAGGCTCCAAGGAGAAGGCCTGATATCTGTGGTCTAACAGACCAGAGATCCTGATACACACTCATGTTTGAGACCCACTGGTGTAGGGACAAGGAGCTCTACCTACCAGGCAGTGTGGTGAGGTGATGCCAGCTGGGATGTCATACAGGGATGTATATCAGCTCTTCTGCAATGCGGGGCAAGTACTTATATCCTCTAAGCAAATGTGTACGTGTACCTCTCTTTGATATTTACTACAAGGATGAGCCAACACCATTCCTAACACCCACTCTGTAAGTGATCTTAGCTACTGTTTCCTCACCATCCTCCTCCTCAGGCACTCCCGGTGGGCAGAAGTACGGCATTTTCCTGTGCATGAACACATGGAGCATTCAGTCCTTCATGTACTCTATAAAAGAAAACAAGGTAAGTACCGCTTTAGAGGAAGATTTGTAAATGAATGACTGCATCAGTAAACAGTTCTTCTGTGACACTATATTTGGATTGTTCTAACTGCTTTATATACATTAGCATTTAATCCTCACATTAATCCTTTAAGGTAAGGCCTATTCTTAGCCTCAGTTTTCAGATAAGGAAACTGAGGTAAGAGAGGCCCATCATTACAAAGCTAGAAAATGAGTTAGGATTTAAATCGACCTCAAAGTCAATGTGCTTAACTACTGCCTACGTGGCTTCTCAGAGTTCAAAAGGAATTTATAGTTTAAAGGAGTTTCAGTTGTCTAGAAAAATGCCCCTGGGTATCTCCTTTTTCAAAGAAGCAGAAAAATGAAACATTCCTTTTCTTATTTTTGCTCTGTGTTCCTTAACGTTTCTCCCTGGTGTGTTAATGCACCCGACTGATTCCACAGATAAGCCAGTTGCCTGGAAAGTGTGGCCACTGTTCCCTTTAAAATGATGGGAAGAAATGGAGCCAGGAAGACCCAGCAAGAAATGCACACAATGGAAAAATTCGCCAAGTTACCTGGCCTCTAGTTTTCTCAGTGCAAGTGCATTCCAGGGTAACAGAACAAACGACTACCCTTTGGCAGCGATACTATCTCAGCCGTGTCTGAGTCAGATGCTTTGACAGTTGAACGTATTAGGAGGAAATAAGAAGAGAGAGCCCAAGGGAGGCAAATAGCCTCTCTCTGAGCCACACTGCCTGTGCCTGAGCAGGCTCCCTGGATGCCTGTGTCAGGACGGAGGGAAGCAGCCTCTTGACCTTGCTTGATGGAATTTATTGGACATTTTTCAGGGCTTTCAAATGTTCTCAGTATCAAAACAAGAGTTCAGATGCCATGGCTGCAACAAAAGGAGGTAGTATCTGATAGAAAGCTGCAAGACAGGTCAATTTTATCCTCAACTTGTTCAATCTCTAGCTTTGAATGCCTGCCAAATTCTTTAGTCTCTTCAAGGTGACCAATCCAAGTAATTTATTCACTGCTTCAACCCTCCCAATTATATAAGGATATTGTATATTGTTTTGGTATAAGAAAAAGAAAGCATTCCTATCTGTTTCCCAATGCCAGGGCCAGTCAAATAGCTCAGCGGATTAAAATGCCTGCTTAGGCAGATGCAGCAGCCAGGGTTCAATCCCTGGTTTGCCGTGCTGGCCCTGCCCACGGGGCACACTGAGACAGCGACTGATACTGGTGGCACACATCTGTAATCCCAGCTCTTGGGAGGCTGAACACAGGAGAATCACTATGAGTTTATCTATGTAGAGAGACCCTGTAGACCCTGTACTAAAATTAAAAAAAAAAA
>NW_004524734.1:6229150-6232932 GCF_000260255.1 Octodon degus | reverse complement strand
TTTTTGCAGGAAAATAACTTAAACTGAAAGTGAGAAAATGCCAGGTGAGCTTTTCCTCTTATTACTTAGGGTGAAATAGTCATTAGGCCAGGTTTTTTGCAGAATGCAAATTTCAATAAATGTGCCACTTCTCTTGTTAGCTCTTACTGAAAAATGACGTCTCATTTTTCATAAGCATTCTTTGAGCATCTTATCTAATAAGCTATAGGAAAAGACATTCATAAGGAAATACCTCTGTTTTTACTCATAAAATTTCCCTCTGTCTAATCTATAGAGGAAAAGCTAGAAGCAAAAAGGTTTGTTGTAGCTCAGAGCAATATTCATTACCAGTGTTTATCAGTGCGACATTGAGTTTTCTACAGTGAAAGAAGTTCCCTGTTTTATATCCAATCACTACAAGAAATCACTGAAAGTAAAAGTACCTTAAACTTTTACTAAATGCGTAACAATACTAAGAAATTAATATTAAGTTTTAGGTACAATGATAGTATCTTTTAAGTTCAATGTCTTTGACCTCACGTAGAAACTAGATCTCCCACATAACAGCAGAGGAACGGGTAAGCTCTACCAACAATTGCCCTGCTGCTTTCTGTAACAGTGATATAAAGTAAACTGCCCAGCGGAAAATGCTTTTGTAAATGTCACATATGAAAAATGGAAATATTCTCTTACTTTTTCTTATTATATATAATTCCTCTTGGCAACCTTTGACATTCTCAGTGCAGTGCATTTCACTTACTTTCTATATTGTGTTCTGGGAAATCAACAATGGAGGTGACTTACAGAAATCACAGGCTCCTTTCTTCTGTGCTTACCCAGCTAATGCTCACCTCAATGCTCCACTAAGCCACTGTGGACAGAGAACAGAACTGGACCAGCAGAATTGAAAGGCTGCGCAACACCAGCCAAGGCAGGGAGAACTAAGTGGACAAGTCAACGGAAGTTGGGGGAAAAAATAAAAAAACTCTTTTCCAAATGTATTTGTAAATTAGAGGCTTCACGCCACCAACTAAGTCTCCAAGGACCCTGAAGACAAAATACAGAGAAATAGAGAGACAAAGCAAATGAAGCAAAAGTTTTTTGTAGGAATCTAGCAACTTTACTACAAGTTTGAAATTATGTCAAAATTTTTAAAATGATAATTCACAGTTATGATGTCCCTATAGCTCAAGGGAAAGGGAAAAAGAGTGTAGTTCCTTCCCAAGGAGTCTCTGTAAGGATGTACTGCACTCTCTAGACTACTTCCTGTCCTATTTCCATCCTTATTCCAGCATCAAAACTCTTCCAGTATTAATTTCCATTTCCACTCAAGGAAACTCTTTCCTCCTGGATACAAGTACAATACTACTGGACTCAATAATCAATCACTCCTAGACTGAGTAATTTAAGCTAGAATGAGATAAATAGAGGGAGTTCTAGAGAGTAGGTAACAACACTGAGTTAAGGACCTGCCTGGCAGAAGGTCCTCTCAATTGGGCAAGGTGCAAGGCAAATAATTTTCCTTACTCCTTATGCTTTGTCGATAAATAACCACTGTACCAAAGTGGTGTATCTATCTTTCCTTGCATATATACATGCAATTAATATTCAAGGCAATACAGAATAGATTCATAACTGAAGAAGAAATATTTCCCTAAAATTCAATAATCTGAACTCAGTCCTTCCTTCAGCAAGGAAACAGCCCTTGTTGTAACTAATGTCCTCCAACTATTGCTAACCCTCATATTCATCATCCATTGTCCTTATCACAGAATGGTGCTTGGTAGGAAAACCCATCATTTGTTTTTATGAGACAGGGTCTTGCTATGTCACTCAGGCTGGCCTCAAACCTACTTCAGAGCCCAGGTTGAACTCTCAGTGATTGTCCTGCCTCAGCCTCCCAAGTGCTGCGGTCATAGGTGTATGCCACCATGCCTGGAGAAGACCCATCTTTTAAAGCAACAGAAGTGTTTGTCTTTGTTTTCCAAGTTGTAGCCAACAAAAAATTCACAGAGGGCTCTGAAATTTCAGATGTTTATACTTAAGTCAAGGTAAGTGTTTTAGGTTGAGGGTACCCACAGGGCTGCCACAGGGAAGTACAGCCTCTACTGATAGACTATCAGACAAGGTGGGGCTGGTGCTGTGGAGTAAGGGTTTGGCTGCGTCAAGTTCCACCTGACCTCTGGGCTTCTGCTTCCTGGAATCCATCCCAACCTTAACAGCTCCCCTCCTAGGATTTCTTCATTTAATCCTGCATTTTCATCCCAGTTGCCACCACCATCGTTCCACCACTAAGCAACAACCCTACCAAAAGAAGCCAGCTGGAAAAAACACTTAGAGATAAATAAAATCCAGCCAAGTGTTATACAGAGACTGCAGTCTTCCCTTAGAGTCTGTGAGGAACTGGTTCCAGGATGCCCGAAGCAGGAGCTCAAGCACCTTAAATAAAATGGGGTACTGTTTGCATATAACTCCTGTCCTCCTTAAATCTCACATATCCTCCTTAAATCATCTTACAATGACTTTAATACCTAAGACAATGTAAATGCTATGTAAATAGCTGTGGTATTATTTAGGGATTTATGGCAAAAGCCAAAAAGTTCATAGGTATTAATATAGACAGTTTTTTAACTTTCTTATTTTATTAGTACATGTTTTCACTATATACAGTTTACAGTCATCATGGGGAGTGGGCACAAGTGCACAAAGTGTCCATATGTTACAAACTCGGAGATTGGAGAAATAGGTTAGTGGCTTAAGCACACAAGTACCCAGGTTCAATCCCCAGTACTGCATACCATGCCAGACCTGGAACCAGGCATGGTGGCACACACTTGTAATCCCAGTGCTGGGGAGGCTGAGATGCGAGGATCACTATGAGTCTGAGCTGTGTAGCAAGACCCTGCCAAATAAATAGATAAATAAAAGATTTTTTTATTTAAAAAAGCCTTGGACAGCACCCCATGGTGCCACGAGAGGTGGCAGAAACTTTACAAGGTGGGGCTTCATGCAGAGGTATCTCAAAGCAGACCTGGACTCCAGGTGCTTCCTTTCTGTGTTTTGCCTCTGAGGTGTCAGGAGAATAGCATTCCTCTACCGGGAGCTCCCGCTGCACTGTGCTGCCTTACAGCAGCCCCCAGAGCAGTAAGGCACTCAGGAGCCAAGAGCTTCAAAACTGTGAGCCAAAATAAACCTTCATTCTTTACAGGTTAGTTGTCTAGAATTTTTATTACAGTAACCAAAAGCTGATCAACAAGGCATCCTTAAGAACACAGAAAGCTGTCTTAGACAAGACCAAAATGTGGCTTCAGGGGCCTATTCCAGTAGCCTGTGCTCCACAGAGCAGCGTGGGCTGCTGAGGGCCTGATAGCCCCACGTCCCTGCACAGCCTCTCTTTTCGGAACCTCTGCTTAGTCCCCTTTGAGGTGGAAACAGAAAAGCTAAAAGATCAGATTTTTCTGGTTTGGCTTCATTCACTCTTTTGTTCTTGTTTACTCCCAAGATTCTATTTCTTTTTAGCCAGCAAGTACTTTAAACAAGTGACTACCAACTTAAATTAATTTCTGCCTCTATTTTCCAAAGTAGCTAATTTAATGTTGTGTTCAGTTCGCATTGATAAGTCTTCTGCTAAGTCCCAGCAGCTTAAAACCTGTACCATCTAACCTTGTTTTAATATAAAGCAGTCTTTTTTATACATAAATATTTAAAACATAATTAGAATAAAACACAGATTTATTACAATGACCATGAAGAATTCCAAGATTTATATTATGCAATCCTAAGAACGACTTCTAAGATTTATT
>NW_004524734.1:6218693-6228345 GCF_000260255.1 Octodon degus | reverse complement strand
CCATTGGCCGGTTTAAGACACGCAGCCTTATTTGATTGGTCCTGGGGAGTATAAAAGAGGATGTTACAGAAGGTTCGGGGTAGTTCGGCGGAGGAGTTCGGGAAGTAGTTCGGTGAAGTAGTTAGGTTGAGTAGTAGTTCCGGGGAGAAGTTCGGGGGAGAGAAGAATAAAGAGAAGCTTAAGCACCATCTGACTCACGTGTGATTTCAACGAGCGCCCGACACTCTATGACTGAGATATAAACCTCTATCTCATTTATATCACAATTGTTTAAGGTTTCTGTATGTGCAGTTGCACTTTGTGCTAAATGACATATTTGTCTTAATATTTTACTAAGTAACACTCATATGAACTCTTCCCACAAGCCCCTTGAAATCAATGCATTGAGTCTTGCCTTAAAATTACGTATCCAGAATTCGTGCCATTGGCCATAAATTATAGATTATAGATCAGTTACATAAGTCTGCTATCAAAATATGTAAGCAAGGGGATTATTGAGGAAAATGCCTTGAGTACCTAATTTAATTTTATGTTAAAAAATTAAAAATAGATATAAGATGTATTACAGTAAAATAATAGTTAAAGTTTATTTCATACATTGCAGCTATGCTCTCCTCTGAATATTCCTGTGAGACAGCCATTGTAATTGTTCTTCTAGAAATGCAGAATCTTACTCACAGAGAGACTCATGAAGGATTGGAATTTGCCAGTTTTATTGGAAATCCTACGTGTCACCCCACTAAGCAAATCTGAAGTTCAGAAGGGCTTATAATGTTATTCCTAAAATAAGACAACTAAAAAATTGCCAGAACTAAGATGCCAACTTAGGTCTTCTGATTCTAGCTGCTTCTTTTAAGTCAGGGTTGATACCAACAATACAACTAGTAGTAATGATTTTAGACTACTGAAAAGCTCTATGACATTAAAAGACAAAACACTTCCAATAATTAAGCATTGTTCAAACGTAGCATTGATCATCTTTCCAAAGGAACTAAGAAGTGTTCACCTCCCTTCCTTGAATGTCAGAATCTTTATTCAATAGGAATAAATCCAACATAAAAAGTTCAAATATAAATAAATCTATAGCTCTACTTATAATTGTAAAAAAAAATTACCTGTTTTTCTACAGATAAACAGACATTTATCCTTATCCTCTGTAGTCTCAACAATCTTATGAAAAATGGCCTCATACTACATTTGTACTTAATTTCTGAAAGCATTGTTTGCTCTGCTACTTCTTTCCTTGCCATCCTTAGCCCACTGTCCTTACCTCTAACCCAGCCCCACACTCCCTCAGCAACACAAGTCTTTGTAAGGCTCGGCACCCAGCTGCAGAGCCTACGGCAATGCCTACCGCCTCTGTGCAATCATCGCTGTTACCTCTGCCAGACTTCAGGTCCTCCATGAGACGGTTCCTGTGTGCTTCTTCACATATTTTTCTTAGTGTTTTTCAACTTACAGGTTTCTTTTGCCTTTGGCACAGTCATACTTAACTCAGGAGCAAGCCAGGGGAAGCCAGAAGGGACCTGGGTTAGGTGTAGAATTAAACCAGTGGGATAGGGAGACTTGGAAGGGTGTTTCTGACTACAGATGACAGCCACTTCAAGTAGAGGCTGCCTGGCTTCTGAGGCTTAGGAGGCAGGCAGAGGACCTGATACCAGGCATTCAGAAACAGAAGGATACAAAATGGTCTTTCATTTTGTATCTTTCATTTTGTATCCCTTTTTTTGTTTAGTATTTTCCGAGATGGGTATTCCATTGCCATTTAAATATTATAGGTGTGTGAATTCAGTAAAATAATCCAATATAGTCCAGTACATAACCCATAATAGTAGTAGGCTATCCGTGGGACTGGCAATGTCAAAAGTTGTTCACTTGAGCCTTTTATAACTCAGCATGTTAATATAGCTTTACTTTTTATACCTCGTTTTTATACTTTTGTGCTCGATGGTTAAGACCAAGATAAAGCAAGACCTGTATAACAAGAAATGTCACTTTTGTATCTGCCAAGGTCAGTCAAGTCCCCTCAGGAATTACCCTGAAACCCTGTACCACAGTTTGTAGATCCTTTGTCAGTGTCAGGCATGTGGATGAGCCACAGCCATTGCTTGACCAATTTGCTTTCTGTGAAAGCCTGAGAGAATGTTTTCTCTATAGGTGACTCTCCTTAGGCACACTCTACATCATCGATCACTTTTCTCTATGGCCCCATAATCTCCTTGATCAGAAAATTTGGAACACAACTGAGTTACAGGATGTTACAGTACAGGTTCTCCTATGTCCTGAGTCCTCACTGACCTTGAAAGGCTAGGGCCAAAATGTTGACTGTTTTGTATCTGTATATACAAAATAGTTAGGATAGATGTACAGCTTCTTTCTCTTACTTCAAGGAGAAGAAAGATTTGCACTAATAGTGTTTGGACAGGATATTCTGTCTGCATCTTATACTATGAATAACCAGTATGAAGACAATAATATGTAATGTATTAATTATCAAAACTGTAGTCAGTTTTGAAACTGTCTCAATGCTATTTCTCAATACAATTAATAATAATAATAATAATAATAATAATAATAATAAAAGAAACTGGAGGAAAACAGCTCCAATGAACTCAGATAAATTTTCAGGAGTTCAGGCTAAGCTGAGCGTGGTCACACAAGGCTGTACCCCCAACACCCAGGGATGCTGAGGCAGGGAAATTGCAAATTTGAGTACCACACGGGCACGTTAGTGAGACAATGTCACAAAAAGAGCTAAAGATGTAGCTCAGTGGTCCATCATTGCTGGATAATGAAAAGGGAAAAACAAATCAAAATTCAGACAAAATATAAACCAGATAGGGGAGCACAGTCAAAGAAATGGGGTGACTCTTTGTAGCGGGCATAGACAAGCAGATGACCAGGAGGGGGCTGGCTTCTGAGCTTGCTTATGGCACCAGCTCCTTGAGCTCTTACCTGCAGGGTCTGCAGCCTCTAGAAACCTCTTTTTGCCTCTTTATGTCTTCTCTTTCAAGTGTCTCCCCTCCCCCTGGCTCCTTTACTTGGGGCAAATGCCCACATGTAGTTCTGCATTTAGTATTGACTCTCCATTTAGTAGATTTCCTTGGAGTTCTAAGTTGTCAGGACTCAACAGGGATAAGTGATCTCTCTTTCCAGCAAATGTTCTTTCTGAGAGTTTTTGGGGTCAGAGGAAAAAAACAACATTATTTCCAATAAATTTTCCAATAAATCTACTAAAAGCTACAATCCATTATGAACCTCTGAGCAAAGGGATATATCATCCAAGAGGCTCAAACACATTGGCAAATATTTTGTATTTGAAAGTTATGGTTTACTTCAATTAATCAAGAAACCATCTTAACTCTGGCATTCTTCCTGAATTAAAAGTCATAAAATTATAAGCTTGTATTTGATATTCATGTTTATCTTCTCTAATGCTGCATTCAATTTTTAATAAAAATCCTGAAGTTTTCCCTATCAATACTTTTACCTTGTTATTAATTTTCTGAAATAGCACCAAATGTAAAAAGAAAGATTGTTTTTAAAGTTTTATTTCCAATATTGTCTTTCTTGTCAACAGAAAGGAAATAAATTATGATCATATTTTTTTCATTCCTGGTTACCCTTTCCATATATCAGACTATATTCTTTTCAAGATAAAAGCCATAATCTATAATATAAAACATGTTTACATTTTTAGATACATTGCAAAGAGATCATGTAAAGAACTTTCAGGTGACCCAGATGTAAGTGCGAAAGTCCAAAAATGTTTGGAGTACAATCAACGTGGGAAGATATAGATGACCTTTCCTACAGATTATGGTAGATCAATTTGAATTTATTTATGTGACTGACATCTATCATCCTGATGTGACAGAAATTCTACTAGGATCCAGCTCCTATGTGTTTCAGCTACATATTCAATCTCTAATACCCAGCTTAATATCAAGAACATAGAAAGCACTCAATGGAATTGAATGCATAAAGAAAAATGATCTCTACTAATAGGTAGCATATCATGGGGAAAGAATGAACCTTGAGTGGGATGCTTATCATTTTGAATCTGGTGATAGCCACAGATGTTTACACAAGTGTCAAAAATTAAATGCTCTAGTTTAAGCACATGAAGTATACTGTGTGTCTACTGGACCTCAATAAAGGTACTTCTTAAAGCTACGTCTTAAAGCTACCCTTTTAAAATGTCAAAATCCATATTAATACGATTGTAATTGTACCATCCATAAGCTCCGGACATATTTTGTAATATTTTATAGAGAGAACAGTATTACTGGAATGTCATTAGCAACTTTTGGGAAAAATAGCACTTTGAATGAAGTGTTAACATTTCATTTCCTGGCTCTGGTACATAGGAAAGTTTTAAAGTGAAAAATCATATCATTTAATCAAGTCTTTCTATCACCTATTTGAAATAATGGTATTAAATTTAAGACCTCAACACTAGATGTTATGGTAGACTGGATTGTTTTCCCATTTTGAAGAAAATACTAACCAAATATTTTCCCAAGATGAAACATGAATTGAATATGACTTGATGACTTATGTATTTTTAAATTCCTATCAAAAAGTTATGTAATACAAAAATATATTTTAAAGTTAATCTCATTTAAACAGTAGTAAAGTATCTTCTAATACAGTGGAAAAAATTATGAACCTTTTAGTTGAAAATTCCCAATACAAGAAAATAATAATGCTGAAAGACATTATGCCTATACTAAAAATGCTACCAGTGTTTGCAAGGGAATGATAATATAGCCATTAGAAGTGAATCATGGGCACAAGAGGGAAAGTATTGATTTTATCATCATGAGTATTTAGTGACAATATTATTCAGTGAGAGCAAATTTAGAAATCTTGGTTAAAATTAGTTTGCATATAAAAGTTGATCACTTAATTGTTAATTTTTTTTTTTTTGTAATACAAGATTTCTCTGTCCCAGTAGACATCCCCTTTTTGGACACATCATATACATAGAATCATGTATTAGGTGATCCTTTTGTGTTGCATTATGCTCTTTTCACTTAGCATAATGTTTTCAAAGTTATCCATGCTGTAGCGTATGTTGCTTTCACTGCTTTTTTTTCCAGAATGGCATTTTATCATACAGCTATATGACACTTCATTTACCTACCAGTTAATGGGCAGTTTGGATCTTTTTGCCTTTTGACTGCTATAAATAGTACTGCTTTGAAGATTCACATAAAATTCTTGTGTGAACCTGTTTTTAATTGCTCTAGGTACATTACCAAGAGTGTAATTGTCAGTCTATATGGTAAAACCATGTTTAACCATATGAAGAATCATCTATTTTCCAAAGCAGCAATACCGTTTATATTCCTACCAGCAGTACATGAGTATTTTAACTATTCTACATTTTTTACAACACTTGTTATTGTTTGTTTATTGTAGCCATTCTACTAGATATGATGTGATCTCATGCTTTTGATTTGCATTCTCTGATGGCTAATGATGTTGCACACTTTTTCATGGGATTACTACCATTCGCTTATCTTTTTTTTATAGAAATGAGTACTCAAAACATTTGCCCATATTTAAATTATCTTTTTATATTTGAATCATAATAGTTCTTCTTTGTAATCTAGATAAGTTGCTTACAAAAATCATTCTCTGGGTTGCTTTTTTCACTTTTTTGTTTTGAATGGTTCTTGAGACAGTCTCCTTATGGAGTTCAGGCCGGCCTTGAACTCACTACGTAGCCCAAACTGTCCTCGAATACCCTCCTGCCTCAGCATTCTATCTGCTGGGATTACAGCAATGTGCAACCATGCCTGCTATTGCCCTTTCACTTTCTTGATGTCATTTTAAACACAAAAGTTAATTCTAGTGATATCCATTGTATTTGTGGGCTTTGTTGTTTGCACTTTTGTTGTTGCATGTAAAAAAAAAATATTAGATTAAGTTCACAAGGAGTTGCTTCTTTTCCTTCTAAGAGTTTTATAGTTACTATAATTTTAATATTTTGGGTCTTTGATCCATTTTGAGTTAACTTTAGTGTACTTTATGAGGCAATGAATTAGCTTTATTCATTGGCATGTAGCTTTATAGTTGTTGTGAAAAGATTTTTTTTTTTTTTTTGTTTTTTTTTGCCGGGAACTTTAGTTTTTTTTTTGTGGGCCCAGTAGTAGCATTTCCTTGACTATATGTTATACTCCTTCCTTTGTGATTTCAACTGTTGCCACAGTCCACTTTCTACTGCTAGAACAGAATACCAGAGACTGGATCATTTATAAAAATCAGAGAATTTAGAGTTCTAAAGGCTGAGAAATCCAGGATCAAGGTCCTGGCATCAGGCAAAGCCCTCCTGCTGTATTATCCCGTGGCAGAAGGGAAAGGGAAAAGAAGACAAGAGAGCAACAGGGAGTGAGCTTAAATTTGTTAAGAACTACTTTCACAATAACACCTAATTACCTCATTAAGCCCATACCCAACCTGCACAGCAGCTGTCAATCACCTTACTCTGTGTACCTATCAATCACATCTTATTTCTATGAAGTTTAAACCAATGAGCCAATCAAGTTCTACTGACGTCCACATCCTACTAGATCCTCTGAGTGGAACAGAGTGGTTATGTTTACAATATTTTTATTTTCTACCATTACTCAACAGCACAAACCATCATAATTCAAAAGAAAAGCTAATGACATATTTTTCCATTAATTCTTACATGACACAGTTACTAGGAACATGATGAACATTTAATGTTCATTATCTTAGGGCATAATTTAATTGGTAAAAATGAGAAAAAATTTATAGAGAAATTCAAGGAACTTCATAAAAATGTTTAAAAGTGGGTATCCTGGAACACCTAACAACATTAATTTAGGAAGCTCATTAGGAAAAAGGAAAAGATTATCCTTACCCTACCATTTAAGACTTTCTCAAATGTGGGGCCTTTCATTCCCTATCCATGAATTCCCAATAAGAAGCTTAATGAGAGCCAGTTTTTTATTCCACCAAACATACTTGTCTATCACTCCAATTACTTCAAATGCTTATTAACAAATTAGTATTCAGAATTTGTTATATGTCAATCATTCCTACCTGGGACGAGATCTCCTGTTCATGTGTGTAAGTTTAACCTCGATTTTAAGATCTCTCTCAACAACACTAACCACTGCAAATCTTGGAATTTCCCTTCCTCTCATTGTCTATACTTTCTACTCCTTGCCTATTGGCCAGTAGGTAGCAGTTATCTTGTTCAATGGTAGGTATCTTCCATCAGGGCCCTTGTAAAACTAGCACTCAGCACATCATACATGTTATGTATTTAATGTATATGTTGTGCACACTGATGAGTTCTTAGAAAAGCTCTCTTTTAATAATTCTCTTTCTTCTAAGTCCACCAGCAATGTAGTCATAAGACCTGAAAGTTACTGCATGATCTTGCTGACACCTGAATTCTCCCACGGATTCTGTGACCAGGTCATGTTGCTGGAACCAGAGTTCCTTGCCAGAAGCTGGCATCCCGCTCTTCTCCCACAATGGAAGGTGAGAAGGTCTGAGAGTTGAAATCAAGGAGATGCAGACTAGCACAATACTCAGCTCATAAAGTTTTTGCACCAATAAAAATATGTGTGATTTCTAGCAATCAGGAAGAAGTCTTTGGAGGTCCCCCCCCCCCCAAAAAAAAAAAAAAAAAAAAAAAAGAGAGAAAGAGTAGGATACCCTTTCTATACGGATGAAGTGATAGCAAAGTCTGGGGACATGTCCATAAGCTACAGACTATATTATACACTGTTTTCTGTATGAAAAGCCGTTTTCATGTGCTGAATAAATGACCTATGCTGTCCACTTTGCTGATGCATTTTAATGGGACACATATAAAAGACATTGGTCAATGGAAAACAGAGGCAACCTCTGAACTTCCTTTAGATAATTACTATTTGTAAGTAAGCAGAATGGAACCTCATTTGAGGGCCCATTAGGAATTACAAAGGTGATTGCTCATGCTCAAGTACTGTCATGCTGCTCAACATTGGTTTTGAATAAAAATTAAATCTAGCTCTGGCTTTATATAGAATTGACCCTAAAATATTAACCAGAAAAATACTACATTTTCCCCAATTCCTGGTTCTGGTTGCTAAATTTTAAAGTTTATTATATACACATGTATATATTATATATATATATATATATATACATATGTTTGTCTTTCCCTACTTCACTTAGCACTTTAATTTATTTCAAACTCATGTTCATCAAGCCAGAAGAAATCTGTTTTATGTCAGGAGATCCTGGGTCTTGGAAAAAATAAAAATGGCCAGGAAGGTCATTCTTGATAAGGCTGCGTTCATACTTCACTCCTAGAAGCCCACGCTTTTAAACCACGACCATCACCGAAGCACGCACTTCGAGTCCTATTCCACTGAGATAGTCCACTGAGATAGATAGAATGCTAGAAATATGATTCCTTTGTTCTAATCCCAGACTCTGACAGCCACTTAGAGAGGCTCCTCATAAATATGTATTAACTGCCTCACTGGGCATTAATGTAGGAGGGTGCTCTGATTAGCAAATGCTACCCTCAGGAAGCAAGGGAAATACCGCAAATGCAAATAAGATGCTATTAGCAGATTTTATTCCATTTTTTCCTAAGACTTTAGTGATAATCACCTCTCTCTGGGGTCAAACCTCTCCCTTCAGGAGGTGAAAGACCTCCATATGCAGTCCTCGGGCACTGGATCCCTGTTGGAAGACAGCAAAAATGAAGGAAGAACCAAACTGCTGCTAGTTCAGTTTTTCCTACCGCTGCAGCTCAGCAACTCCCCCGAACTGGCACCAAGCCTTTCATTCTATCATGAAAGCGAAATGAGAAACAAGCGAAAAATTTTGTACTTGTTTTGATGACTTGCTCGCAGTCTCATTACACAAAATAAAAGATAGTGTTACATTTTCTAGGATATGGAGATTTTAGCACCCAGATAGATTTTTATACTGAGAGCCCACTCCCCTCTCCTGATGAAAAGACTGCACCCAACTTTCCAGAGCTTTTACTAAAAGCACCAACCTCAAAATATAAGTCTTTTGTGAACTACCTGGGCCAACAGGTTAGTTTTATGGCAATTTCAGAGCTTAAGCAGGACGCAGGGGATGAACTGGTAAAACACACCCGGACACCGGCAGGAGGATCATCAACTCCCTAGACTGCGGGTCTTCCAGCGTGTTGCTGGCGGGCAGGGCGAGCAGCAAGCGCAGCTCGGGGTGAATCCGGTATAAGTCCCCCAGGCGAGGAACTCGCATCCCCTTCCCCCGCTCCAGGGAACTTAAGCCAGGGCATCCCACTTTCCTCTCGCCCGCCCATCCAGTGCCCAAGTCAGAAGACTGGAGGCTACTTTGCAGCTGAAAGGCAAAGGGTGGCAGGAGGTCACAAGCTGGCACCGCAGCCAGCGCACCTCCTCCCCGCCGGCGGAGGCTTGGGAGAGACTCCGCGCCTGGGGGAGGGACTACGTGAGCAGACACCGCCGGGCGGAGCGAGAGGCGGACGGGCTCGGGAGGCTGTGGCCGATCTCCCCCGCTCCCCCGACCCCCAGTGGTACGGTCCGGAGCCCGGCGGGCGCAGTAGGATCCCCGCCGCCTCTCCCCACCCTCTCCCGCCCAGCGAGCGCGGGCAGAG
>NW_004524734.1:6211982-6218593 GCF_000260255.1 Octodon degus | reverse complement strand
GCCGAGCCGCCCCCTCCGCGGCTGCGGCGAGCTCGCCCCGCTCTGCAGCCGGACGCTGCGGCCGCCTTAGCCTGCGCCGCCGCCAGTCCCTCCTCGTGCGCGTGTAGGCGCCGTGTCTGCCAGCAGCTGAGTCCTCGGCGCGGCGCACCCAGGTACCCGCCCTCGCGGCGCCCTGACAGGTGCCGAGTCCGCGCTGGACCCCACCTGCAGCGGCCGCCGCGATGTCCCCCATGCGGAGGACCGTGTCTGAGATCCGCTCGCGCGCCGAGGGTGAGTGCCTGCCGCCGGCAGTGGCTGTGCGAGGGCCGCTCGGAGCAAGGGTCGGGCGGTGTGCGCGCGAGGGAGACAGTGTGTGTGTGTGTGTGTGTGTGTGTGTGTGTGTGTGTGTCCGCCCGCTCGCGCGCATGCTTGTGTTTGTGTGGGAAAACACTTCGTCCACCTCCAGCCTCCAGCAGTCTGACTCTAGCGCCTGGTCCCTAGGGGATCGTTCCCTGTGCTGTCTTCGATGCACTGGCAGACTGGGCTTCAGAACCGCCCAATTGGTGTCCTGGGCTGGAGCCCCATGCTTGCTTTACGCCGCAGTGTGATCATTCTGTCTGTGTCACCGACTGTTCTCCCTGCTCACCTTTCTCTCCATTAGCGTTCTGCCCTCCCGGTTCCCACTCAGTACCCGCCCCCATGATCAGATCGCCAGCCCATGGCTGCGCCTCCAGCGCCCACCTTTTTGCAGCCCCCATATTACAGCTCCCCCAGGAAAAATGGGGTTGCCTTTCCCAGGCTGCAGGGTCCTTTGGTCTGTAGCCCCTTTGGCTCCTTGGGTGCCAGGATCCTTAATCCGGGTTGGTTATTCAGTGGGTACAGTGCGTTACAGTCTTTGCAATTCTGCCTCCCAGCAGCGTCTTGCCAGGCTGTGGTCTGAGGTTTCATTTTAGGTTTCCCTTTAGCCTGAAACCTGCACTTCTGCCAGTTGAACTGAGGAGCTAGGTGAAAGCTCTTCTCTTTGCTCCACCCAGGGCCAGCTGTTGAATGGCCATACTTGTGGGCATTGAGCAACAGATGCCCAACAGCATAGGCAAGGAAGCTTTCAGAGGACCATCCTGGCTGATGAGCGCCAGGGTTCTGTCTGACCTGTGGCAAGTGCTCAGTAAATGTTTAATGATTTTTGTTCAGGGCAGTGCCAAGAGTGTGCATTTCGTGAATCTTGTCTATAACGCTCATGACGCTATACTTCCTGTGCTTCAACCTTTCAAAAAGGGATGACATCGTTTTTGGAAGCTCCTCTGTCTTGTCATTATCACTGAATCTCACACTTCTGCCTCCTCCTCACCCTAATGCGAGGCAGTAGGGAGAAGTTAGGAGAGTAGGATTCCAGCGGTTTAAAAAGGGTATTTCATTTCTCTTCTGTAGTATGTTTATGTAAAAACAGCGTTCCTGGATTCTGTTATCTAGGATTTTTTTGATTCCCTTGACTTAGAAAAGTATTAAACTGCTTTGCAGAGAAGGCCACACGAGTAAAACCAGCCCTGGATCCTACATAGGAATTTAGAGTACATATTTATTGTCATTATAATACCAACAATCTTCTCTAGAATAATATCACAGTTTTGCACAGCTGAGTAGCTATTTAAAGTGCACCCAGAAAAAAAAGTTACACACTTTTATACCCTTCTGAACGAAATGATCAATTTTGTTAATCACTCTGTGAGCCATGGAGGTGTTGAAAATATACTGAGAATAGTTGGTGATGTTGAAAATATAAGGGTAATAGCAATTGATGGATCCTATGTTGTGTGGGAAAGGGACAAGAGAAAAAATCTATAAGCAATACAGAATCTGTGACATGAGAGGTGATTTTATCAGTATCAAAAGGCTGCTGTATTGTTTTTGATTTGCATATGTAGTTTTCAAAGCACCTCACAAGGATTACTTTATGGGATCTTACAACACTCTTATCTGCTAGTTGAGGAAACTGTGACCCAGAATAGTTTCATAACCTGCCCAAGGTCAAGTAGCTAGTCTGGTGACACAGTTGGATTTAGGGCTCTTGGGAAATAAGAACCACTCCTTATTTAATCTTTGTACTCCCTGTGTATCCAACAGTGTCAGGCATTGTGGTGCATGGTGCGTAACCCTTCCCTCTCATGCTAATGGATTTATATATTCAACATTTTCTCTGGGACTGTGGTGGACAGTCACTCTGGGCTAATAATGTGGCTTCTGCCTGCTCTCCTTGTTTCTTTCTTGCCTAAGGAACAGTCTCTTTTGACAGCTTCTACTTCCCAAAGAGCTTGTTCTGAACAGCAGTTTCTCTGGTCTTGGCTGATTGATAGGCTCTGGACCTAAAGGCAGCCACTTGTACTTGCTACTTTGTGGTTTGGCCAAAACGAATTTTTGGACTATCTTGTCTCTCTTGGGAAACATTAAGGTGAGAGATTTTGAGTGAAAGTCATCCAGCAAGGCAGAGTGAATAGGCTAGCAAAGGAAAGAATGTATGGCTATAGAAGGTCATGCAAATACTGCTCATGTAAGAAGCTATGAGTGAAAAGATAGGAAAAGTGATGAAAAAGATACAGAGATGCAGATACTGAGAGAGGGTGGCTAGACCTTGGAGTCCTCTGTCCCTACGTTTTCTATCTGCAATTTTGAAGTAGCATTAAAATAACCCCCTCCACCCCAAATGGGTTTTTGTTCCTTAAATCCACATTGGCCAGATGCATGACTGTGTTGCCTATACATTATTTACAGCCAAATTAGAGAGAAAGGATTCAAATAGGGAACAAGTAGTCTAAGAGGGGATGTTGTTAATTAAGCATTGTGCTTACTATGGGTAGCCTAGGCCCTGTGGAAGATCAGGGGTTGAGCACTTATTTATGCCTGAGCAGGTGAATAGTTCACTGAGGTATGATCTGAGGAGTCTTCATGCAATGCTTTTCTAATGTTAAGGTACAAAAAAATTACTTGTAGATCTTGGTGTGTAGATGTGGATCCTGATTCAGGAGGTCTGCAGTTAGGGCCAAAATTGTTACATTAGTGTCAAGCACACAGTAATGCTAGATGCTATTAGCCTGCAGATGAGTCTTTAACAGGTATTGCCATGCATTTCAGTAGCTGGGAGGGTGCTGGTGGCAAAGAGTAATGATGTGAAAAAAAGGGTGGCAGCAAGCATGACATATTTGAGTTCTCAGGGAAATTGGCTAGAAGCAGAGGGAAACGTAAAGGAGTTTGGAGTAAGTTTGGATAGGTAAAGTACTGCTAGATTACAGAGCACTTTAAATGCCAAGATGAGTAGTTTGGATTAAAGCATTTGAACAGGATCTTAGAGCTCATCTAGTTTCTCATCTGAATATGACACCAATACATAATCACTGACATGGCCAGTATGGAGCTAAAGCATTGTGAAAGAGTGATGTCCAAAAACAACTAGCTTAGGTCAGTCAAGAAGTATGCTGTGGGGGCTGGAGAGATGGCTCAGTGGTCTAAAGCACCTACTTGGAACAAGCTTGGCAAGGCATCAGGGACCGTGGTTGGATCCCCCAGCACCACATGCCAGCCAGCCCCGCCCCCTGGTGGGCTGAGCTGGCCACACACACACACACACACACCACACTCTCTCTCTCTCTCTCTCTCTCTCTCAAATAAATAAAAATAAGAAAAAAAAAAAAAAGTATGCTGGAAGGTTTGGAGGGAAAGGCACTGTGGATAGGCCAAGAAAGAAAGTCTTGGAACAACAAGGTCCAGATTAGCCCTGGAGAGGACCAAGAGAATGGGAACTGAGGAATCATCCAACAGATATCTATCAGGTACTTCCAGGGATACATCTTGCAGCAGAAGCAGCTATAGGTGCTTCTATTCTAGAGAGGCAGGGGTCAAAGGAAACCCCCAGAACGAGCAGATTATAGTCTTATTTGGGAGACTATTGGAAAAATAATGAGAAGGGAAAGATGTGTAAGGATGGTGGGTAGAGTTCAGTTTTAAGGTTGGCAAAGTTGACCCAAGGCCATGAGAGTGTTAGCCTGGTGGGGAAGGAGATACCAGGCAGGGGGAACAGGCAGAGGTAAGGACTCAAGGCAGGAGGGTCTGTAGTGTTAAAGAAGCAGGGAGGGGAGAATAGTAAGAAAGAAGGCCCCATAATGGGATTTAGCTTTATAGTCAACACTAGAAAGGAGATGACATAGGGATATTTTGTAAGATGATAGTTCTCAAACCAAAGTTTCACAGCTCATTACAATGAAGCTTGATAGGCTAGCTCATGAAGGTTCTGAGGAGCAGATCTGAGGTGGGCCCAAGGATTTACATTTCTCATAAACCTTCTGGAATTTTCTGGAACTGCTGAGACACACTTTGAGGAACTCTCCATTACAGTTTTAAACCTGACTGGGAAAATTTATTATGTGATAAGGGAACCAAGGACAACAAAGAAATGCCATAAGAGAAATAATAACACAAATTTTGATATAATTGTGTGACATCCAAATTGAAGTGTTTTAAAGATATTTAAACATTTTGAGTTTAACTATAAGAAAAGAACTTACTTGGAATCTGGAATTCAGAAATAAAAGTTGGAACCTGAGAATTGTTAAATTTCCAAGAGTAAATTCAGAAGGCTAAGAATTTTAGATCTCTTCACTTCTGTCCCAGCCAAATCAAATGGATGTCTGAAGACATAATGAGTTATCTAGAAACAGGAGCTGAAATAATGAGGGCTCACACAAAAGCCGTTTTTTTTCCCCTTCTATACAACTCCCATGGAGGGGAAAAGAGGGAGTCAGGGCAGAGGTAGCTTCTCACAGTCCTAAAGGATGTCAGTGCCTGTGCCTTTCTACCTCTCCTCCTGTGCAGATAACTTCCATAAGTCACAGTGCTACAGGAAAAGTATAACTCCTGACCTCTTAGATGGCAGATGTACTGGGTTCGTGGTCTTACAACATCAAAGAATGGAGTCATAAATCAAAGGGGACACTTAGGGGAATTTTATTGGAAATAAAGAATAGTCCTGAGTTGGTGGTTGCTGAGGCCCTTTGTCAGGGGTTACTTATATAGCAAAGTCACAATGTGGGTACAGTGTGGATCAAACTACAGTCAACCTATAGGATTACAGGATAGCCCCTTAGCTAATATTGAGCCAGTGGGGAAATCAATCACTTAGCAAGGGTATGGAAGGAACAGATGCTTTTTGGGGAAAGGATGTGTCTAGATTCTCTGGTCATACACCTGGGAGCCTGGTGCCCAGCTGGGTTAACTAGACCAGGTGATCCTAATTACAGTATAATCTCGAGTTGGTGTTTGTCACTTGGGGAGGCATGCAGGCCTGGCCATTGTATTTCCGTCTTGCCCCTTCAGCCGCAGTCTTTATTTTGTGCCGACTTGCCTGAGGGCTCAGTCTCTCTCTAACTCTATATTAATTTCTCTCTAGCTGAACGTCTGTGATAACAGCAGAGTTGCTGGGTGCCAGCCATCCTGTAGGAGTTCCCAGCAGGAAGAAATGGAAGGGGGAGAAACAAAGGCTTTTCCTGACCGCGCCACATAAAGGCTAATGCTTAGTTTGCACTGGCTCCCAGCTGCAAGAGAGTCTGGGAAATGGTCTGCTCCAGCTGAGCACATTACTCAGTGTTGTGTTACTAAAGGAAAAAGAGAGCGTGATGAACGGGTCGGCCAGAGGCTCAATCACAGCCAGCACTCAGATTGCAAAAGTACTGGTTATGAATAAAATAGGAACTATTTTAAAGCTTGTAGTCTGTAGTATAGTAAGCATCAACTGTTCAAAAGTAATAAAATGCATAAACACCTATTCAATGGTTTGCATTTTCCTTTGACTATTATCAGACTAAAATATAAGAATATTCATGGTTTTATCCAACCATGTGTCCAAAAGTGATACATTTAGAAGTTGTTTTACCCAATGACAACCCTAAAATATTTGCAGCCTTGTACAGTACTATGTTTTGTTCAATTAAAAATGAAAGGAGAAGAAAAGTAAATTCTTGTTAAAAGAAAAATATCAGGAGCCCATTTTCAGTGTTCAGATGCAAGAAGTCTTTGATGACCAGCATGTTCTGTGTGCTTGCTGAGTGCCTCCTGATGAGTGGTGGGACAGTAAGGATGGTGAGTGAAGATGACCCCAATGACAGTGTATGGAAAAGAGCTCATGGCTTGTACCTGGTGTGGCACAGGGACAGAATAGCAATACATCATGAAATCAATATGGCGTTCAAAAATCTGTTATTTTGCTTAGAATAATGTGGAGTTATTAAGTGCATTCGAATTCAGTTATTTTAGGTTTTCTAAGTTATGGTACAGAGCCCATACCCCCATTAAAAATTTTGAAAAGCAATGAAAATTGGAGCATGCTCCTACATGACAGTCCGAGAAGCATTTGCAGGGAGCAGAAGGTGCTTTTGCAGGTAGTCAGGTGTTTGCTGTGTGGGTCTGGGCCCCAGGATTTCATTACTGGCTTTGTCCTACAGGCAACAGCTTTCATTTTAATTCTTCACTCTCTGTGGAGAAGCCTTTCAATGATCTTATCCTTTAGGGATGCTAAGATCCCTACAGGCAGGAATGCTTGTCTGTTTTGTTCATTGCCAGGTTGTTCCCTCTAAGGACTTTAACTGTGC
>NW_004524734.1:6184185-6211578 GCF_000260255.1 Octodon degus | reverse complement strand
ATATATCCTTATCATTTCAGTATATGTTCTTCCCGACTATTTTCTAGAAGAGAAATGTAAGATCATGCTCTGTATTATTTTTAATTTTACCCTCACTTACCAGTATTTTATAGACATCTGGGTCATGGAATCTGAATTTGTAGGGGTTTTTTGGTCCATTCTCACTACTTGTATCCTCAGTGTCTAGACAGTGGCTCTTACATTTGAGGAGCTAAATAATTACTTGTTGAGTGTACAGATTGGTATCACTCAATTCTATGATAGTTCAGCTCTTTTGTATTAGTATACGAGACTAAGGGTTTCCCTGTGGACGGACCTTTAGGCCGTTTCAGGTTTGATTGGTTGTTTGCATTAAACTGTTGAATAAGTTTAATATCTGTGGACATTTTTCAGGTTATTTCCATGTGAAAGTCCCTCGCAATGAGATTTTCTAGTCAAAAATGTGTATCTTTTTATGACTTTTGATAGTCTGTATTTTGGATTTGTTGGAGTTGTTACGCCAGTAAACTGGCCCTTATGGTGAACAATGGTGCCTGTTTCTCTGTCCCTTTTGGAGCAGTGACCAGCATTCTTTTCCATCCTTATGAATATACAATGCACAAAAACTAAATTGTAAAGTTTGTATAACTGAATACAGTTTTGTAAATTCAGTGATTATTTTGTTTCTGAATTATTGATTCGTGTTCCTATATGTAGGTTATTATGTACTGGTTTTAAGAGCTTCCATGTTAATGATTTGAACCTTTTTTCTTGAATGTAGTTTGTCACTTAATTTGGTAGTATTTTTTTTGTGTGTGTAAGTTAATATTTTCTTTCTTCTTAAAATTTGTCCTTTAATGTCTTATGTTGACAACAATGACAGTTTTTAACTTAGTTTTTTTCACATACATTTTGGATTCATTTTAGACAGTTGTAAATACTATGGAATTTACTTTCTTGTCAGCTGTAAATTCTAGATCTAATATTTTTTCAAGTTATCCACTCAACCTAATAACTCGATTTAATAATCTCTTCGCACACTGATTTAGGTGCTTCTTTATGTGTATATTTAGGTGTTTCTGGAGTCTGTCTCTCTCTCCTCCCCACTCTCTTGACCTCTATTTTGTTCTGCTTTCGCTCCTAGTATTACATTCCTTATTGTAACTTAATAATAATAAAATCTTCATAATTGTCCTGCTTCTCACTGCTCTATTCTTTAAATTTGCCTGAATTTTTTTGCATGCTCATTTTTCTATTTGAATTTATGACTGTGCTATTGAGTCAAACAAAATAGTTGTATTTTGCTCCCAGTTGCTCTTAGCCATTTGTTCCCCCACATAAGAGATGCTGGTTCTGAGGGTATCAGTCCTCGGTGAGCACATCTGGACCTTGGCCCTGCTGCTTTACTGTTCCTGCTGTGCTGTAGCCCTTTCTGGTTCTCTTCTAGTCTGTTTTATTCTCCTTCTTCCCTCCTCTTCATTCCAGACTATTGTTTATTGGTTTTACATTAAATT
Source organism: Octodon degus (assembly GCF_000260255.1). Taxonomy (NCBI): domain Eukaryota; kingdom Metazoa; phylum Chordata; class Mammalia; order Rodentia; family Octodontidae; genus Octodon; species Octodon degus. Next base: position 6,210,085 of record NW_004524734.1, on the reverse strand, counting down.
TATAAACCTAAGGACTGGGGAGATATCCCAGCACAGGGTCCTGAGTTCAATCCCCATTAACGCAAAAAATAAAATAATTAAATAAATTTATAAACCTATATTTAGAGAATTGACACTTTATAGTAAGTCATTTATGACTAGTTTCCATTTATTGCTCTTTTCATATGCTGTTTTCCTTTAAAGATTTTTGTGCAGATTATTTATATTTTGTGAAAATATTATGAATAGAATACTTTTTAAATTGTTATGTTCAAGGGCCAGTCTGATAGCTCAGCAGACTAAAGGGCCTGCTTAAGCAGAGTGCAGTAGCCCCAGTTTGATCCCTGGTGTGCCCTGTGGGTGTGCTGAGACAGCAATTGAGACTGGGCATGGTGGCACACACCTATAATCCCAGCACTTGGGAGGCTGAAAACAGGAGGATCACTACAAGTCCGATCTGTGTAAAGAGATCCTATAGGCCCTGTAGACCCTGTCCTAAATACAGAAAAAATAAAATAAAACAAACTATTATGTTCATGTTTATGACTGTTAACATGGGTAAATTAGAAGCTATTGATCTTGAAACTATCCCTTGGGCTGAATTCTTTAAAATAATTCATTTAATTTTTATCTGGCGCATATATTATGTGTTATAAAGGAAGATATTTTTAAAAATTGTTTTCAATTCATTAGTTTTGATTAGATACTTGTTAGTTATGCTTTTTCAGCAAGATTGATTCATTTTTATATCCTGAAGTATGATTATAGCCTCTGATTCCAACTTACTACTTATAAGGTTTAATACAGTAATCTGTATATAGTAACCAACATATTACTTTTTGCTATTCTTTCTACTAGAAATAAGATGAAAATCTAGGCCAGTTAGAGATGTTACTAATGGTCACATGTAATTTACTCATATCAAATTGGCATCCATAGCTCAGATCAACATTGAAAAATAAAATTGGAGCCACAAATCCTAGATACATAGGCAGCTTAAACTATTATAATAAACATCTAAAATATGGAAGGAAATGGGTAAGTTGACAGAACAATATATTTAATACCAATCAAGTATTAAAATATTAATAAGTAATCTAATGATAAATAATATATTAATAGTATATAATCCAAAGTGCAGTATGTAAAATAAGTTTTTATGTTTTTTTTTTTTTTTTTGGCTGGCTCAAGCTGCCTTAAGGGCGGGCCTGGTAAGGCATGTGGAGCTGGAGATCGAACCGTGGTGTCCTGCAAAATAAGTTTATTTTGCATAACTTAATGTATTGAAAATCTTATTGAATAGGGATATATCTCAGTGCATAGTACCTGCATGGCAAGTTCAAGATCTTAAGTTCAATTGCCTGTACCGGGGTGGGGTGTGTGTGGAATAAATATATATATTATGTATATATATATATATATATATATATATATTTATAAGCATACACACATTTATATTATTTAAGCATGGCATTGTTATAAAAGTTTAAAGTGAGAATGCTTATATTCCATTTTTATTCTAAGTTTTCAATGTATTTTCAATCTGGCAGCCACTATATCAGACAGCACAACTGCAGATTATACCTGTAGCATGTGTACCAAGTGAAAATTTGCTAGAATTGTTCAGTCTATAAAGTTTTATAATGCAAACCCATGGCTCACAGTGAGCTTATTAAAAATACATGATAGCTGTACTTCTCGAGTAGAGATTCAAGCCTTCACTTTCCTTCTTTACAACAGAAGGCAGGCATGCGTGTCCTCGTAAAACCTCACACATTATGTCAGTGCTTAGATAATACTGCTTTTGACATGGCCCTTGTAGCAATTCAGGGATTTGTATAAGTACATTATGGCTTCTTCTATTGTTTTGTTTCTGCTTTTTAAAATCTTTTTAAATAGATTTGATAATCAAAAGCCATCCTGCCTGTCTTCCTATTAATTTTCATTTAAGTTTAACATAAATGTGACGTAGGTTAGCTTTAGATAAATATGTTTCTTTGTACAGAGTCACCATCACTTTTGTTGGTCTTAGGGGACTATAGAACTGGGCCTCATGGGTTATTTACATCTCTAAGTGACTTGGCATAGGGAGGTGTTGGTCTTAAGTTGTGTTCCCTATTTGTGTGAACTGTCTTTGAAGGAGAGGATGAATCATGATCCTTTGGCGCTGTGTTTAGTAGCATCAGGTTAAAACAGGGACTGCTAATATAAGGGCAAAGCTTGCCTATGTTCTGCACCAGGAAATCGTTTGAATGGGCCAGACCCATTCAGATCACACAAAACTGATTGGCTTTTCTGAGTGAGGCAAACAGTGGTTGCAGGGATCACCAGAGGGGGCTTGTTCGAGGCCAGTCGAGAATAGCTGAACTTCTGAAAATCTTTGGCTTCCATCCTGTGGCTCATTCTTGACCTAAGATAAAGCCAACTTTTGGCTTCTGCAAACTATTTTCTCTTGCCCATCCCTCTGGTGACATTTTCTCTTGTCCCTATGTAGATTTACTCCTCCCAACCCTAGAAATCTTTGTTGTAGGGGACATTTAAGGAACTATGACTTAACATTCTAAGACACCTTGCCACCATTTTCTGACTTGGAGTCAGCTACTGTCTCAGTAATTCAGAGTTCCAGGCCTAGGGTCAAGCCTCCATCAGAGGGAAGATGCTGGTCCGTGGCCCTGGCTAGGACTCTGGGGTTCTGTAGGATGAGCATCTCTGGTATTGAACCAGGCCTTGCAAGGTTTTTAAATATTATTTGCTTGTATTTTGTTCACAGTTTCCCTTGGTCATTTGTTCCCCCACGTGAGAGATCGCTGGTTCTGAGAGTGTCAGTCATCAGTGACCACATCTGGACCTCGGGCTTGCTGCTAAACTGTTACTGCAATTTCTGGTTCCCTTTTAGTCTGTTTCATTCTCCTTTTTCCCTCCTCCTCATTCCAGAACACGTCCTATATCTCTGGCCAAAGAAATGAAACAGATCTGTCTGTATCAAATTTATCCAAATTTGAAACTGTATATGTTAAGCTTAAATTGGATTTAGTGCTCTAGCTATTTCAGATTGACTCTACATCAGCTAAGTGTTCTCAGGTGGACTGTTTCTTTTCATTGTTGTGTAGAGTTTAGAGAAAGGATACAAAGAAGGCTAAGCCTACCATCTCTAGTGCAGAGTACTCCGGTGGAGGGTTGTGGAATTTGGGTCGTGGCATGGCCATGTGATGTACCTTTGTAGTGTTGAGTCCTGGATGTGTATTAAATCAAATGGAGCGCTTCTGATCTGTAACGACACCTGGACGGGTCCCAGGCCAGGAGAATCAGCCCAGTGCAGGGAACATGGACCAAAGCTTGATAGTTCTTCTTCCAGGAAACTCTAATGTACAGCATTGTTTTACCAGAAAGTGATGTATGCCCTTGAATTCACTTGGGAGACGATGAGGAAGAGATTGGGTAAAGCCATGGTTACCAGCCATGGACGAAGAGAATGTGGATATTTTGGTAATTTTTTTTCTATCACTCATTTACTAAATGGGTTTAATTATACTTCTAATTTCTCCTCTCAGAAATAGGCAAATTCATATGATGCTATTCATTTAGTAGGTTTTGAAGATTTTCTTTAAAATTCTGAATTGAACATTGAAGTGAGTACAACCAAATGAAGAGTAAACACATCTAGTTTATTTTTAGCTGCTGTTATATCTACTCTGGGAGTTTGTTGAATATGAGCTTTTCTGGAGTGTCATTACTAGCTTTTTGCTAACCTAATTACTTCAAGTATGTTGTAATTAATAGCTTTTTTCAGCCTGTATTTGTAGCCCATACATTTAGTTATTTGAAGGTAGAAAAAAAAAAATAGTCTGACAACTTGAAAAAAATCTCTAAAATTTCGTTGGCAACTTTATTTCCAAGGGCTTTTGGTGTGAGCTTCTAGTTACAGACCCGCCCACCACGCTGTAAAACTTGCCACAAGTCCCAATTTACCTGCCTTCTCTGGATGCTGAGAAGACCCCTATTCTTTTGAGCTCTTCATTTGGCCAGCATGGCTTCGCTCAGGCTATGGGCTGAGCACTGGGCTCTGACCTCATGATGTGGGTGATCTTTACCACTGCTGGTGGAGATTATTATTTGAGGGTTGTAAAACAAGAACCACAGTCCCTTGGAGAATATACTTGTGTCCAGCCTTCATGTGATTTTTTTTATTGTACAGTTCTTATCTATCCTTATGTGTTCCTGGATGTAGGCTTTCTTTTCTTAGGTGATAAGTGGCTTGTACTGTGCAGATGGAAATTTTCATAGAAAAATGACAGAATTTGGCCTAGTATTTCTGAAGGTTCTGAATTATTGGCTTCACTTAGCCCCAGATGGTTACTTGTTCCTGTTTTTTGTTTAAAGCTCAGTAAAAGGATGATTATACAAGTTGCTTGTTTCTTAACTTCCAAGTGTGTATAATTAGAAAAGAAAAAAATAGTAAAGCCCTTGTAATTTCCCCAGGTGCCAAGTTGGAGTTCCCCTGACATTGATTTTCTCTGTGGAAATTAATCTTGTCATCTGTGAAATACTCTCTTTTATATTTGAATACCAAGCCTGAACATTAAAACTATTGGTCTCAATTTAGTAGTTTTTTAAACATCAGACTTTTTTTATATGTTAAGCAGGAATTGTCCTTAGTGTCTTACATTGCATTGAAGCAAACTAATAGAATCACTAACTTTACTGTTTATGCTTCATGTGTTTTTGGTCCATTCAATACCAGACCATGGGTCCTGGCAGCCACCTAACAAGGGATATGAACTTATTTGATAGTACTTGAGGGTATCACCCATTAGTGCTCTCCCTCACTTTAGCATCTTGAGCTAATGTTTTATAAATAAATAAACTCAGGGGAAAGTAAAATGAGGCATTCTGTATTCCCTTTAGGCCTGGGTGACATCTGGGTTTGGCTCCTTCAAGAGATGTGGTTTTGGGAAAAGCCATTTAACCTTTGAGAGTTCTGTTTTTCTTTGGTGGTGCCCTACCAGTGAAGCATCTATCTGTCTGTTGGATAATGAGAAGAGGAAGCCTGGCTGCACACTGGAATCTCTACAGGGGCTTTTAACATTCTAGCCTCTGTGCCCGACATGCAGAGATTCTGATTTTATCTTGGGAATAAGAGTTGGACCAAAAGAGGTGGTAGTGGTGTGGCGTGCCAGATGTCAGCATAGGTAAAGAGAATTGGTCAGGTTCAGGGTACTGCTTGAAGGAGGATCTACCAGATTTGTCAATTGAGAAGATTTAGTGTGTTAAAAAAGGATTCAAGAAGGGCTGAGGTGTTGGGACCTGACTCAAAATGATGGCATCATTTACTAGGATAGAAAACACCAGCATGAAGGACTAACACTTACATGCATCTTTGAGAAGAGTGGAAAAGTCCCCATTTGCCAATACACTTTTGTAGATTTTTCTTTTATTTTCTTAGAATACTGCACTTAATTTAAGATATCTCTCCTTTCATTCTTCCTTTTTTTTTTTTTTTTGTTTGTTTTTTTTCCTCTGAATGTTCTTTAGAAATTCAGTAAATGCAACACTTAGGGTCTTTCTTGTTTCCCTTGCAGTGAATTTTAGGCATGCCAAAACTACATGGATTTAATTTACTTTGGATTGAAAGTTCTCTTGCCAAGATTCTTGGCTAATCAGAGTACATAAAGAACAGTCTTCCATGTCATTTTCTTGTTCTTTTGGCTCTAAAGATGCTCCAAACTGCAGGGACATTTTCCAGAGTAGAGGTATTAAAAAGCACTTGCAATATAAAATAGATGCTAAACACGTTATTTGGATCTTCATCTAGTAAGTGATGGGGATAAGATCAAATTGTTCAAATTTTAGAAGCTGAGTTTTTGAAGTTATAGAGTGATTCTGAAATGTCATGGGGTTTTATTACCACATATAGACACATTGCCCCTTGTTGACAAAGACCAGGGGATCTAGGGGGCTGATCTGATCCAGATTAGTGGAGGTAGCATTTGAGGTTCAAGTGCTGCCTTAGGAGGGTTTATTTTCCCCTGCATGATTTTATTTATGGCATTAGAAAGTCTTTGAAGCTTTTGTTCCATCCATCCTCTCATCATCTTGTTCTGCCTGTGAATTGGGTAGGCTGATAGCATCTCACACATGTGTAGGTGTCACCACTTTAATGTCACTGAGCACGATGCTGAGTCTTTGAAACTTTGCAGCCCACCAGCTGTCATTCACACTTCCTAGTTTAATCTGTTTGGTGGAGGTTTCTGTCTTCATTTATAGCCACATCCTGACAAACCAAAGGATGCCAGCGGCGCCCTTCTTGTTTTTGTGCATGTTGCCTGTAACTCTCAGATCTTTAAGCCTGTCTTGTCTAACCTGTCTTGGTGGGTTCTTTCATACTGCCTACAGTACTTTTAATAGACAGGTCATCCAGAGCCACACCCATCTTAGGGTTCCATTGGGGTGGAATTCTCCAGTGGTTTTTTTAGGAGTTCCCTATTTTTCTGCTCTTGTTCAATGGACTTGGTATGCCAGATTGAAGCATTACTTGTTATAAATAGACAGATGCAGTATCACACATTCCTTATCCTGGATAATACATAGAGCAAAACGTTGGTCTTGCTCATAGATAGCTTATGTTGCTGTGTGTGCTGATTGATGTTCCCACCAAAGTCATACTTGGCTGTTAGGCTTTAATTTCTCACCAGATGCTTTTGGTGATAGAGACTGTTAAAAAATAAAGATTTTTTTTTTTATCTGTCTCACAAAGTCATAGTGGAGGTAAGAAGCAGGTGACAGTCAAACTTCTCTGACTCATTCTGAGAATAACACAGTAGAAAAACGATTTTATTTGGGTATTTTGCTGCTTTTGGTAAAATATAGGGTACCAAGGAGATAGCTCATTAGAACAAGTGCTTGCCTGGCAAGCACAAGGTACTGAGTTCAACCCCCGGTACCACTAAATAAATAAATAAATCAGTAAAATATAGACTAGTCTATTGGAACAGACTGGCCTATTTTTATATTATAAAGTTCATCAGTAGCTCTAAAAAAGAAACTTTAACAACTCAGGTAGTTAAAGCTTAAACTTTAACAACTTTCATGATTGTGAATTAATACATTTGTCTGGGACTTTTTTGGGCAGATTCTTTCAGACCTAAATTCAGTTATGTCTGCCTGTAGACACACTGCTACAAAAATCAGTGGGATTAATTATCCTACAATTGTTTATAGCAACTCTGATCAATAATACTCTTTTCCGTACAATGTGATGGAAACTTGCTATCTTCATTTGTGTTAGTTATATGAGTGGCTCTCTGATGACCTTATGATTGTCTTTTAAAAAAAAAATCTCTAAAGAATTAAAAATAGTTTTAGGGCTGGCCAAATAGCTCTGCAGATTAAAGCGCCTGCAAGCAGGCACAGGGGCTGGGGCTTGATCCCCGGGCCTGCTGTGCCAGCCTCGCCCCCTGGGCACTGAGAGGGCAATTGAGACTGGGTGTGGTGGCGCATACCTGTAATCCCAGCTCTCAGGAGTCTGTAAACAGGCGGATCACTACGAGTGCGATGTAGTAGTGAGACCCTGAACATGCCGTAGAACCTTCCCTAACATACAAAGAAAAAAAAAAAAAAGAAAGAAAAGAAATAGTTTTAAACATCGCAAGATTCTAAAGCTGCAAGAGAACTTAGAAGTTATGTCCTGCAGCACTATTGGACATGGCCTGCCTGCAATGGAGTGTACATTTTCTGCTTGAATACTCAAATACCTCTCAGTGAAGAGATTACAACCCCCAAGTCAGTGCACTCCATTCTCAGTCAGCTCTAGTTTTTAGCAAGTGCTGTCTCACTAAGAGGGTGAGTAAAACACTGTATTTCTTTTTCTCACATCTTGCTCTGCCAAAGCCTGCACAGTTGACTTGTCTAGCCATACTGTAAGACCTTCAACTTATTTGGCTTCCTAGAATTTTGAATTCTGATTTCTTCTTGCTATCCACATGTTTACTCATCAGGTCACGTGTGTCCTTAGCCAGTTCTTAGAGCCAGAATCTGGATCCAAAATGCTAAGTTACGTATTCACTCAACCCAGGTGAGCACCCTGATCACAGCTGGGCCTCAGAACTGCCTTTGGGATCTCTCACCCTGCCAGTGTGATCTTGTTTTTGTTTCTGTTCTGCTCCTTTCACACTTCATGCTGTTTTGCATGTTCATTCCTCCATTTTTAGTATTGTAGTAAAATTGAGGCTGGGTAACTTTGTGAAGAACAGGTGTCTATTTTAGCTCACACTTCAAGAGGTCCAAGACTGAGGGGTCAGACCTAGTGATGGCCTTCTTGCTGTGAGAGTTTCAAGGCTTCATAGAGAATCACACGCCAGAGTCAGGGGACATGTATTCATGTGTATCTTCTGGCTTCTCCCTCCTCCTTATAAAACCATCAGCATTCTATCCTTGTGACCTCATCTAATCACCAGCCATAGACCTCATCTCTTAAGACTATAGTCAGATTAAGTTTCTGCTCTTTTAATGTGTCATCATGGGAATTAAATTTCAACACATGCATCTTTAGGGAATGCACTCAAGCCATATCCAGACCGAAGCAGCATACACATGGCTTCAGTTGCCCAACTTTCCATGGCACTGTATGCTCACTGCTGAGCATGGAGCCCTGTCATGGACTTGCAAGTCCATGTTCCCAGAAGAGAATTTGATTGTCCTGCCTGGTCACATGCTGTGGGTTGACCCTAACACCCAAGCTACTAGGGCCAGGGGAAAATAGAGAGCAGGAGACGAGAATGGCCTAGGGCTGTGTCCTCTACAGTGGTTTTCAGAGGAGGGAAAGCAAGAAGAAAGCTTCCATATGAGCCCCTTCTCCGTATGTTTGTAAACTAGTTATGAATCCTCCTTGTTAGATGAGTATTGAATGAGTAATTCAATGAGTATTGGATTGTATATCTCTCTCTTATAACAATATGGCATCCTTGAAATCCAGATGTTGGCATTCCAAAAAACAAATGCAAGAACCAGAAGTCTGGGGGGCTTTCTGGTCTCCAGTGGTCACCATCTCCTTTTACACCATCTTCTTAATCACCTCTTCTTGATTTTTGACTGACATTGACCTCAAAGTCATTGGCCACTGTTTTTTGCAGAGCTAAGTAATATACAGTGAGGTGTTTTTTCTTTTTTTAATCTCTGGGAACACACCCTGAATTCTGTACATATTGAAACACCACTTTCAAAACAGTAAGGTCTTGCTCAGTGTTAACTGCATTTTCAATGCAAAAGGTAAGTATTCTTTTAACCTCCAAGTTAATTATTTTCAGATTTTTTCCCCTAAGTCCTTTAGGAGAATCATATACCATTATATACATATATGAATTCAGAAAGCATACATACAGGTCTTATTTTAATAAAAGTGCCTTCTGATGTATAATGCCCATCTTTTCTGTTTAGAACTCCAGGGCAGTGCTCCTTCTGCCCTTTGGGTCCTCTTTCATTCTTCTGTGTGCTTCCTGTGTGACCAGTGGAAGTTCACTTAACCTTGTGCAGGTTCTCACACTTTTAGAGGTTTATTCATAGATATGAATTATTTTTATAGCAACCAGGTACTGGATTTCATTTTTTCCATTTTAAATCACCTGGCTCCTCTTTTGCTTTAGTTCTAACAATTCACATTCATTCCAACCTTTCCTGTTTTAAAATGATGACATTTGTTAGACAATGAAGCAAAGTAGGAGTTGGACAGTTCTATTTTTTATTTTATGTGCTAAAATTGCTTCACTTCACCTCTTCAATTTCATGCATTCAAAATGAAAGAAAAACACATTAGAGGTCTTAACATTTTTTAAAGCACCTTTTCCTCCATGCTCAGATGTCTGTGCATATGTTGTTACTCGCTGTGGGATATGTAAGCCTGTTCACAGCCTTTCCCATGGTGTTTATCTTCTTTTACTTCGTTAAGGACTCCTTGTGCAGCAGCAGTGGCCCTTGGGAATGTGCCTTTCTTTTTCCATCAGAACCTGTCTGCGTTAACAAACCTATAATATTCAAATAATGGAACTTAACAAAAAAGGGTATACAGATGAATGTCCATTTTTCATCGTGTATTCAAAATGGTTAGGATAGATATATAGTTACATTCTCTTAATGAATGGAGGGATTTGTTCTAATAGTGTTTGTAAATAGGATATCATGTCCGCATCTTGTACAGCAATTCACCACTGGGAAGAATGTATGCAGTGTGTTAATTATTGAAACTGTCCTACCAATTTGGTTTGAAACTGTCTCATTGCTATTTGTTTCTCAATAAAATTATGGAAAAAAAGAAGAAGCAAAATGGAAAAGAATGGCTATTGCCAAATGGCAGAATATAGCACATTTTGCTAAATATATGAATAAAAGGGATCCTTTTGCAAGCTACTGATAGGAATGTAAGTTGATTCCCAAAAAGGATATCAACAAAAATTGGATGGGATAAATAATAGTCATTTTAACTAATGGTTCTGGGTTAACTAGATATTCACATTCAAAAGAATAAAATTGGCAAAAGAGTTAAAAAAAAAAAAAAAAAGAACCTGTCACAGTTAGTCAGCATGTTGCCCTAGACAGCCACATGGTTTTTGCCCTTTTTAGGTCTTGATAATGTGTCTGAGTTGATCTTGTTTCTCCCTCTTTGACAGTCAAAGCTCTTTGGTAGCTATATTTTTCAGAGTATCGTTACTCTTTTGCTACTTTTATATCAATTAGAATGTCCTCCACCTGGATCCTGTGCCTTCTCAGAGTGAGTTTGATGCTGAGGCGATTTGCCAGTGCTTTCAGCTGATTGCACCTTCCTGGGGATGCCTGCTAGATGCCTGTGGTTGCTCTGTGACAGTATTTAAATTGACACTGGAAAAACACTGCTTAATTCTTCTACTAGACCAAGCAATCTGTGGGGTATTTCCAAAACATTGTCATTAACTTCCATCTTTCATTGTTCTCATATTTTCAGCTGAGCGTGAGTTACCTTTAGTAAGTGTTTCACTGCTATTTCCAGGCAACTCAACAGGCACAGGATGCTTATTTTTCTAGGTTAATATTCAAAGCTGGCTGCCAAGAAGATCAAATGCCTACTATATGCCCAACAGCAGGGTGCCATAGATTTGCAAGCCTTAAGGCTGGCCTTGCTTTTGAGTATCAAGTGTCTTTTTTTTCCCCTAGTATCTTCCACTTAGAATTCATAGTACTACGTTTGGAGCTTGCTGTAGTTCAGAGTTCAGGATGTATTGAGCCATTTCTTTTCTGCTTAGAGCAATAAATAGCTGTTGGTGTGCTTTCACACCTTTATTTTTAGATCAGTCTCCACAAGGATACTTAAAGAAAAACACCATTTACCATATATAGTAATGAGAAGATCTAATAGGAAAATGTACTAGTAAATATCAAACTAGAGATAATATTATAAACATATGGGGATTTTTGGATATGTTATAATGTAGCAAAACATTTAGCAATTATTAGCATGAAAATGACTTATCTGTAGTGGGGTTTTTTTTGTTTTATTTCCCTATAGTAAAGCAACACCCCTAAAAGGTACTTACATGTATGCTTGTGTCTCCTGCTTAATACTTAAATTATGTACCTCTGTAACATGTTACTATTCTCAGTTGTGATATCTCTAAATGTATACCTCAAAAGAGTAATGCCAGAGGTGAGTAATTTTTCACAAATACATTATATTCAACTTTATAAGTGATACATCAAGGAGGAATGATCAGAGAGGATGCTTTGATCTGTAAGTGACATCTCATGAAATCTCACAGGGAAGGGAAGGGAAGTTCTTAACTGGCAAAACTGTGTTAGCATAGAGAACCGAGACAAAGGTTAATTAGAGAATGAATGAATGAGTGAGTGAATGAACAAATGAATGCATCTGTGGGTGTTAGGGCTTTAGAAATGAGGTGGTCTTTCTCAGTTTCCTAATGCTGTCCTGATTCTGAGCTCACCAGCGGCTCTCTGATCAGAAGAGAAGCTAGGTTTCCTTATCTTCATCATTCTGAGAATTCTTTCAAAACATGAACCCTTTTGTACTGTGAAGAAGCTCCCACTTTTCTGAAGCAACATTGTGTTTTACAATATTAGAGGTAGGTGTTTCTTTGCTGCATTTTGTTAGAACTCAGAGGGGCCTGCAGGTAATGACCACAGGTCTGAATGAGAGGATGAGGGGGAAGAAGCTAGGCTTGTAAATGCTCTGTGACCATTGTGCAGGGTCCGCAAGGTGGTACCCAACATCTGCTCCAGAATGCTCTGGACTTGAGCTTGGATAGACAGCCCATACCTAGGGAGGAGGTCAAACCCAGCAAGTAGGGCCTGCAAAGGCGGCTTCCAAGCAGCCTGCTAATCTCTTGAGCAAGGCAGCACCCTGTGATTCCAGGTCATCTTTCCTGCAGAGCAGAAAAGCCAGCTAGTGCTTATGATCCAGCACACAGGTGAGTGGGTGTGGGTGCTGGGAGAGACAGAAAGATGTGTTCGTGCCGTTGGAAATTTTGTTTTCCCTTGCCTAATGCAGTCCTGGTGTAGAAATTGAGGAAAGATTGCTGAATAGTTCCATTTCATGCTTTTAAAGGTGTTTCATTTCTTTAGTGCCATATTTGAAAAGGTACTACGTGAGCTTTAATTTTCAGAGCGTTATTTCTGGAGTGGTAGGACCTTCCCTTCATGTTCTCTGTCTCTGGCAGCTGCTGTTAGGCTCCCAGGCAGACACTGCAAATGGCCTTTCTGCTTCAACAAAGCAGAACATAGTATTTAAGATCTCCTTTGTAACTGCAGTAACTGCCTCTCTGTTTTTCTTTGAATTACCTATCAACCTAGTCATATAACATTAAAACATAAATATCTATTCCTTTAAAGATTGTTTTGATCCAGTAGCTTGGTGGTGGAAGATAAAGAAAAAGAAAAAAATAGATACACATATATTCTAATTGGGGCCCTTACTTATTTTTTCCAGAAAATAAAAATATCTTACACTTGAAAAGGAAATGGATAATGTTCACAATTTCTTACTGAGTGACACCTAATTTTACTACTCATACCTAACTCCTGACTTTAGAGTCCCCAGCTAGTTTTCCAGTTGATATTCTTTTATTAGATTCTGACTGTTGCAAGCATGACTGTTTATTTAATGACCTCAATCTAGGTCAAGAAACTCGAGCAAATAACATGGTCCCTTTAGCGCTCAATTTTGGAAGCTGTCAAGTAGAAGGTAATTGGACTCTTCTGAAGCTGTTTAGGGGACAATAGATATTCTGATTCCTGTTGCAATAAAGTTGAATCTGCAAAACATTGATGGTTCCATAACCACATTAGCAGGCAACAGAAATATTTTGTATTTTGTTCTTTTGTCCCTCTCCCCTACTCACCTGTGAATTTCTGTTATATAACCTTTATCCAGATGACAATTTGGGGGAAACACATACTTATTTAATAAGGACTTACAAAATTATATGGGAAGATTTATTATTTTCCTGTTTCCATTACTTCATACTGCTGACAACCTTCATTAAATATTCTCCTGAAAATTTAAATGTTAATGCCTATGTTATTATCTTTAAGATTTCTGTTTTTCTCTACCAAATATTTTGTTTATTTTATTTTTAATTTTTTTTCCTGTATTTTAGGGAAGGGTCTACAGGGTGTTCAGGGTCTCACTACTAGATTGGACTCATTGTGATTTTCCCGTTTACAGCCTTCCAAGTGCGGGGAGTACAGGGGCGTGCCACTATGCCCAGTCTCAATTGCCATCTCAGTGCACCCCGGGGGCAGGGCTAGCACTGTAGGCCCAGGGATTGAACCCCTGGCCCCTGTACCACTTGCAGTCATTTTAATCCACTGAGTTACTCAGCCGGCCCTTCTGTGAAATATTCTGAAAAAGAGTAATTTAATCATCTTGAGGGAAAACAGGGAGGAAGGAATTATTTGAGTGCCAAATATCATGTTGCATTGTTTACCCAATGTTATCCTCACATTGATGATGTTTTATGAATGAGAAAGCTCAGGCTCAAATGGTAAAATAACTTGCCTTATAGTATGTAGAAATGCTATAGTCAGCATTTGAACACAGATTTGACCGCAAAGCCTACTCCCCCACAGTCAACCTTTCTGACTTCATGAGAGAAAACAGCTCGAATGTTCATGAGTGTTTGAGGCGCCAGACACCATCCCACCTGCATTACTTATACATCTCCCCAAGGCCTCTCTGTAACAGGGTAGGCAGCAAGAGGTTGATTAATTTGTCTAAAGTATCCAGAGATCATGACTGAGTAGCCTATCCTACCCATGATTTTTTAATGCCTTCTTTGATTATATCCTGTATTTTAAATATTAACAAGCATGTTATAGTGAGAAAAAGATACATGAAATCCAAGGATAGGATTGTTGGGCTGTAAAGAGAAATGTATTCATTCAGTGGTTAATTTTTTGTTGTATTTAGAATCCTACAGTAAAAGTAATTGGTAAAATTAGTTTGAACAGTACATTTAACCCAGGCTATCTAAAATATAAACTTCACATGTAATCAAAATAAAAGATTATGGGGGAAAATTTGAAAAGTTTATATATCTTCCATGTTTTGCTTTTGATTGAAGATGGGAGTACATGGCTTCATGCAGAGACAGAACGGTAATGAGAGACTGTACACACCCCCTGCCTTCCTCTCTGTCGCCATAGTCTTACCCAGGACCCATCATCCTTTACCTGGCTTAGCAGATGACCTCAGAAATGGTCTTTTCTCCCAGTTGGGTTCTCCTCTTTCATATTTTGTGCTCTCCTGTTAGGGCTACTCATGTTCCCGTCAGTGCCAAGACCATTCTTCCATCCATCTTGTTCCTGCCAACCTCCCTGGTGGGCTTACACTGTCCCTTATCTTTCCTTATGTAGCATCAAGTTCTCAGCTCATTGAGAGGCCTTCTGTGCTGCAACCCTAGGAAGAGTGGCCACAGCAACAATGAGACCAGCTAACATTTGTTGAGCCCTTAGTACCTGCCAGGTGCTGCCCTCCAGTAACTCCACTGTCCTCACAACCACTCTTGAGATGAGGAATTATTATCAGATAATGAAAATAATCTTCACTATACAGATAATGAAACTAAAGCACGGATAATTCCATCATTCATTCTTTCAATCCATTGTTTTATTTTCTTCATCTTTTATTACCATCTGCAGTTGTTTTACTATATTGTAGAAAATAAAGTCCCAGAGGTGGGATCTTATTTTTTGCTGATTCTATAGCTTCTTTTTTTTTTTTAAATGCTTGGAACAGTTAAGCTCTTAAGTATGGTAGATGAATGACTGGTCAAATGAGTGAACTAATGAACAACAAACTGGTCTTAATGGTTGGATCATATGACAAGAAATGGGAGACTTCAAAGAAGAGCCTTCTGCTGTGTAAGGTCTGAACCTTTCACCTAAATAACAGCTAGGCATTTTTCCTCTCTGTTCCATTATTCTGTGTACACTAAGACTGCCCTGAACCTGGATAGAGGGAGGTACATGTCCACATACTCATCAGGCCAGGTCAGTAGCTATCAGAGGGTTGCTGGCAACAGATTACAGTAATGACTTCTCACCGAGATTTAGCTGAGACCATAAAGCGATATTGGACTTCCTGCCTGAGTGCTGATGCTTGTGAAGGCGCCTGCTGCTGTGCCGCAGCTCCACGGAAGCTCAAGCAGGAGAATTTTATTTTTATTTTGTCTTTTAAGTTTCTCTCCTCATCTGAATAAATGAGCTATTGACTTTTTTACCCCTGCCTGGTGCCTAGTGGATAATTTCACAGGACTTAAAAGAGTTGAAAGAGAACGTCAGATAATCAGCCTAGCATACTGCTTTCTAAGGGAAAAAAATGGTTTGGGCAGGGTGATGTATTAGTTGATAAAAAACCCAAAATTTGTCTGATAGCCATGATTGGGTTTAATAAATAACACTGTTAGGGGAAGAGGAGGACTTGCTTACTTTAGAGTCAGTGTTGGCCCACCAACAGCCTGTGTTTTCTGGGTAATGGAAACAATTGCTGAAGCTGAAAAGGCCACCCAGAGGACAGTGCTTTAAAATGTCCTTATTTACTAATGCAAAATAATGCCTTCTTGGGAGCACAGTCGGAACTTAAGAGTGGTTCTGAGGCTGATCTTTCTCTTCTGCTGATATTCTTGGTCTTTCAGAAGTCTAGAAATAGCACTTGGTCCAGTTATAACTAGGAATGAATTTTACCTGGTAAAATCTTAGGTTGTCTATGTGTGTGTGTGTGTGTGTGTGTGTGTGTATGTATGTATATGATATATTAAGAAATTTTGTCATTAATTTTAAATTGACCATGTTTCATAAAACCACCTGCTTTTCTGTGGTTGGAGAGTGAGGGAATAAAAATCAGGTAGTGATAGAGGGGAAAAATGAAACTCCCCACCTGAAAGGTGCCCCCACCCGAAAGGATGAGTTCATGTTCTCTAAAACCAGACAATGAATTTTAGGAACAAACAGAGGTTGTGAGCAGAATATATTTATTGGGGGAACAAAAGCTTCTATCAGACAGAGGGACAGAAGGGGGACACTGAGTTGGTGGTCCCCAGGAAGCTGTCTCTTCCAGGGACTTTTTTTTTCTGTATTCTCTTTTTTTCCCATAATTTTATTGAGAAACAAATAGCAATAGGACAGTTTCAAACCAAATTGGTAGGACAGTTTCAATAATTAACACATTGCATACTCTCTTCCTAGTGGTTATTTGCTGTACAAGATGCGGACATGATATCCTATTTACAAACACTATTAGAACAAATCCCTCTATTCATTAAGAGAATGTAACTATATGTCTATACTAACAATTTTGAATACACAGATACTAAATGGACATTCATCTGTATCCCCTTTTTTGTTCAGTTCCGTCATTTGAATATTATAGGTGTGGGAACTTTTATAGCGTAAAACCATGGGGGTCGAGGTGGAGAACATGGAAAGTTGCTTAGGTGGGCATAAGGTGGGACAAAACTATGGTCAACCAATGAGATTATAAGCACCATTGTGCAGGTAAAATTGATTAAGTCCAGGACCAAATAGGAAAGCGAGTCACATAGCAAGCAGGCACAAATATAGAACAGGACTTTGTCCAGTAGCTAGCCAATACTAGTCAGATTAATGATTCTTCCAGGCTTCCTCAGCATGATGGTCAATCCTGGATGCTAATCTTTTGGGAGGTCAGCATTTGTGCAATCGTTAGTCTTTAGGTCTGGCCCACAGTAGGGGCATCCATCTCTCTCACGGTTGCAGCGTATCTTGTCTTCTGTGTTGTCTCCTTGAGGGCCTGGCCATGTCTCACTGCCTATAATATTTCTATCTGACTTGGCTGCCTGCAACAGTAGTATATTACAAACATCACATATGGCATTTTCAACAGAGTTGGAATTACTGAATTATGTCTGTTTCATTTGACATAAATAAGGAGTAATCGTTTCTCTATTTACTTCAATGAAAGTTTGACCAAAATAGTCTATTTTGGAAAACTGGCTTGATTTTGGCTGGATTTAAGTTTAGCCCTTGCAGCATCCAACCTTGAAGGAAGCTGAAATGTTTTGGAAGCCACTCCAGACATGTGCTGTGGTAGAGAAGGAGGCTGCCCAATTCCTTTCCTTAAAGCAATGGGTGTGTGAATGTGCCTGCCAATTTGCTCCATGGAATTTTAAGAAAACTAATGGTGCCATTAATGGATGTCAAGTGTCTGAGGGCCCTGAAGGCAGGAGAGTTAGTGCCTGAGTGATTTCTCCTAGAGAATCCAAAATGAAATCGGAGATTTATCTCATTATCATCATTAGTTGTGTGTCTGAACTTGGGGTCATCTTGAGATGCTCCTGAGTATTTGCAGATTTGCAGAAGAGCAGGATATCTTCATTGCTTTGTGAAAATCAACACATGATAGGAACAAAGTCACCTGCAGAGCAGGCAGGTTAGTTCCTGGGCTTTCAGGGTCTGTTGTTCTGTCCAACTGGTTGATTGAATATCAGTTTACATTTGAAGATGGAGATGGTCAGAGTAGAGGTGAGTCACAGAGTTAGACACTGGCAGCTCCATAAAAGGGAAGAAAAGTGGCATCCTGCAGACCTGAAGTAGCATGACCCCTTGCCAAGGTATTCCAGCACACTGAAGAATTTGTCTCTGTGGAAACATCTACCTTGTTTGTGAGACTGGGCACATCAGGCTGTGCTAGCCCATGGGATTCATATTTCACCCTACTCTTGTGGGTGAGCTGGTTAAGGTGCCTACCAGGTACAGTATCACTTAGTCATTTGAACTTCTTCATAGGCCATGAATTGATTATGGCACTTCAGTTATTCTAGTGCTTGTGACTATCACTTCTCATCATAGATTTACTAATTGTTGTTTTGGGTTTATACATCAGTCTTACAGGCTTAGATAACCTGTGTCTCCTGTAAGAGGGGGATCTGTTCCTGGTACATTTCTAATCTGGTTTTGCTCATTTGTGAATTCACCACACATTTAGGGCTTATTATAAAGCATAGGTGTGGTAGTCAGGAGGTTTTTTAATGCACCAGAAGAAGCAGGTAACTGGATATTACAAGTAAAGAATTACCACTCTGAGACATCAAGTGAGAGACCGTGGGCCAGCCTCTCGTTTCAGTGAGACTGAGCTGTAAACTCTGCATCAGGCATTAGGCATGAGGCATTTTACTGAGTACATGTCTTCTTCTTGGCCTTGCCATTTACCAAATGCTCTCCACTGAACTATACTCAGGGTAGAGTTTCAACTACTTTCATGTTAGACTTCAGAGTTCAGTCTGGACCAACTTGCTACTAACCCAGAGAAAACAGGTTGCTGGCAGAGTTCCAGAAACAGGCCACCAAAAACTTTGAAGTCCGTGGCCATTACATGTGCAATGGTTGTGTGTCTCTCTTTCTATATTAGGCTCAAGAAAGCTTGAGGATATACCAGAGAATTAAAATGTGACTAAGATTTTTCTCAGTGAATTTCATCCATAGCATGGCTTAAAGATGAAGAAAGCTCCTGAGGGCCCAGTGTATCGGGACAACGCTTTGAGGACCATCACTAAATCTGTGATTTCACTCTCCTGTTTGCTGTGACAGAATGATATAAATGTTGATCAGTTCTCATTAGGCCTTAGGAGTTCACACAGGTGGATTAAAATCTAGCGAGTTGTAGTGGTTTATGTGAACAAGCACTCTGAACTACCAATCATTACAAGGGACACGGCTTCCCTTCTTGAAGGGAAGAACTGCGTAATAGAAGGCATGGTACCTGTGCCATCTTAGTTCTGTGTTCTTTCAGGTGGAGTGGAGAGATTCTCTTCTCTGTTACCACTGTCGCTGCTATATCCCAAGAGCTCAGGGCAGCCTCATGTAGGTGCATGCAGTTCTTTGGGTGGTCATCAGGGATGGTGAAATTGGCAGTTTGCAGAGAAATTTTTTTTAAAGTAGAAGTCTAAAGGCCAGGATGTCTGTTCATTTTTAATAGCAGGGTGGAAAAATGAATTTTACCTCTAAAACCCAGAAGAAATACTGTATGAGATCAGAACTGTATTATTCCCCTTCCTCAAAAAATATTGGTTCATTAATTTGAATAGTAGTTTGCATCTCTTCTTCCTGATTTGATAGGCTACTCATATATCCA
Source organism: Octodon degus (assembly GCF_000260255.1). NCBI lineage: Eukaryota > Metazoa > Chordata > Mammalia > Rodentia > Octodontidae > Octodon > Octodon degus. The sequence goes on along the minus strand of NW_004524734.1, from coordinate 6,190,461 downwards.
ATCCTGACTTGCCTATTTCTACAATGTCAGATAAGAGTCAATACAAATTATAATAGCTGCTAACTCTCACTTTCCAAAATGTCCAAAATGCAGGTCTTTTTCCCAGGTACCATCATTAGAGTATTCAGTATTTCTGAGCTTACTGTGCACCTGCTAGAAGTCTACAGGGTGTGTCAGCTACCTTTGTGGGGGAGTGCCCCAAGTGTGAGCTCATGGGGTCTCCACATCACTGCCAAGCTTGCTGGTGCCCTGTCAGTGCTGGGGAGATGGGAGAGGGATGTTAACCTACTCTTACTGGCTAAGGATTTCACTCCATACTTTCAGCATAAATCTTCCTTCACTGTGCACCTGATCAGGGGGTCCCAGAGGCCCAAGGTTCTGCTTCAGCTCAGCTTTGCATAGACCATTTTTGCCAGGCTTTTCCAGAGTGCCTAAAGAAAGTCTGTGGGATCCACACTATTTTGCCCCAGTACCCTCCAGACCTTTCTATGGCCCTGCTCTAAAGAATAAGTCACCAGTCTAGATTTAGCCTGTCTCCTTTTGGTGAATTTGTTTTTGGAGGTACTTTATTATGAGGCCTTAGCTTAGACCCTGCTAATCCATGCTTAAACAACTACTCTCTTGTGTGAGGAAAAAGATTGATTCCAATCCCTCTTGTGTTGAGAGTCTCCTTTACCCCATAAAAAGTTCCTGATAGAGATTAATGTGAGAGCGAAATGTGCTATGCAGCTCTCTCTGGCATCGTTTGAAGCCCCAATAAAGGGGATATATGGTGAGGAATAATTTCTAAGTCCTCAGCTAGGGTCATCCAGAGGCCAGACCCTTCCAACATGTAGTTTCATCAAGTAAATGCAATGTGAGGAGCTCCCTTAGACCAGAGTGGAAACCAGGTTTTCCTGAAGTCCTCTCTCCAGGGTAGGTGCCAGAAGCACTATGCTCTGAGGTTTGAGCCATCCTCGAGGAAGATTTAGTGAAGGATTTAGTTTGTGTGTGTGTGTGTGTGTGTGTGTGTGTGTGTGTGTTGTGTGAATGGGAACCAAGAGACACACATGGTAGCCAACTGCTCTCTACCTCTGAGCTACATTCACAGCCTGATTTTTAAGAATTCTCTACTTCATTTGAACATGCATATGTGAAATTATGTATACCTCCACGAGGAAAGCTATTTGCAGGATGATGTAATATGTCACCGGTAACTGGGTAGCTGTGGGGAAAGCTACAAGTGTATCTAACACCTTAACGTAGGTATAACTAGACCTGATTAGGAGCCACATGGTCTCCAGGGTGGTGTATATAAAAGGTGTCTCTTCCCTTAGAGAGCTTTCTGTGCTTGCTGCCAGGCAGAGAACCAGCACCAGACTCCAGTAGCATCAGAGGACTCTGAGAGCTGGTGTGGGTGCTTCCTCTGCTGGGGTGGTGTCCCTCTCCACCTTGCTTATCATGTGCTGTGGCATCTCCACTGTCCTAGTATCCCCTGCATGCCTTGGTAACCTCTTGCTCACTTCCAGCCTCATGCTCATGCCCGTGCCTTTGCAGGACACCTTGGGGACTCTCCTACTTCACAAGCTATCCACACCCCACAGGCAGCCTTTCCCTGTCTCATTTGTTGCCAACTCTCTACCAGGCCTGTCTTTATCAGTGGGTGGAGAAGCATTTGCTTACCCTCAGAAAAAAAAGCATTTAACTACTCCTTTGTCATTGCCATTTATTGAGCAAACATTGGTTGAATACTTGCTGTTCCTTGACTGGTGTTGTGAGAATGAATAGCACACCATCTTCAGCTCCAGGGAGTTCCTACTCTGGGAGGGGGAGACTGATCCATAACAGGCAGCAAGAAAGCCTCCTGGTAAGTGTTTTGCTTGAACAGCATAGAACAGACCCCACATGTCAGTCAGCCTCCGGAGAGGACTGGACCTTAGCTAAAGAGAAAAAAAACAAGTTCCTCAGATGCGGTTCTGTTAGGGTCCCTAGCCAAGACTAAGGGATGGACCACTTACCGGCTTCCATTTAACTTTTGTCAAAAGATGCAATAGGTAGTTTAAAATGTTTTCATTATCTCTTCTTCAAGATCTTGTATGTCTTCTTAAAAAGTGTGGTCATGGGTGCCACAGGGTGTCTAATTGAGTCCACTTCATTGTTCCCATGGTGGTTTCAAATGACTTCAAGAAACCTAAAGTTTGTCTTCAGCTGCATTGGAATTGAAATGACTAGATGACTGTAGTGACTTAGATCTTGTGGTAGTTGTTGATTGAAAGCTTTATGTTTATCCTTTTCTTATTTTATCTAAATAAAACAGAAAGAGTAAATATGTATGCTCAGAGTCTTGGATATATTTTAGATTACCTTTGTCTCATTGGTTTTACCTAAACTATAAGATAAACTCATGTGAAACTTTATTTTTGGATATCTTTTTATAACAAGAGGAAATAAATTGGACATTTATAAGTGCCCAAATTTATAAAAATTTTAAGTTGATGTTTCAGTTTTTGAAATGGGGCCAGTTTTTACTTGGCTATTAAGTTAGGCCTTTAAAATGTAATAGAAATATTAGCTGTAGGGATTTTACATTTTATCATAAATGAAAAAGAACATCAATAAAGGGAAACATGTACCATTGATCAGATTTTACATTCTAGAATGTAAATATAAATATAATCATAACTAGCATGTGATCTGGATAGTAGAGTGAACCATTTCCTATTAAAAATAAAAGAAGACTATCTCTTTTTAAGGTTATGAGAAGACAGATGATGTATCAGAGAAGACCTCACTGGCTGACCAGGAGGAAATAAGGACTATATTTATCAACCAGCCTCAGTTAACAAAGTTCTGCAATAACCATGTGAGGTAAGAATTGCCAAGGAATGTCACAGAGCAGGCATCACAGCTGGATGTGACCATCGAAATGAAATGTCTGTAAGGAGCTTTCGACTCACTCAGTACTTGCGTCCTCCGAGCAGCGCCAGGTGGCGGTTTCTCCATCTGTCCAATAATGAAATGTTGATGAGAAGTAGGGAGGAGGAGAAAGACCCAGTACCTGTACTTAAACAGTTCTGTTTATGGTATCTGAATGTGAAAGTTGTAGTAAATCCTTTGTTGTAAACCTAGGAACAGAATAACGTATTGTTTTGGTTAGTAAGTTTTAACATTATTGGAGAGATCTTTGCAATTCTGCCCCAGGATCAACTAACTTACTTATTTACTTTCTTTTACTGAATATCCTTTAAATATTGTTTTTTAATAGGTGTGAACCTTAGTATGGTGCTGAGGGATGAAGGGTTATGACAGTTACTTCACCTCCCTATTAAGTTTTCAGTCCAACAAATCATATAAAATGCAGCCCCTTAGGCAGGTTGATGCTGCACATGCCTGAAATCCCAGCATTCAGGAGGCTGAGGCAGGAGGATCACCCTGAGTTAAAGGCCAGCCTGGAAGACGTAGTAAGACCTTCTCTCAAAAAGAAAGCCTCCCTGTCCTCACTAGTCACTAAGTGGCCTCTGGCACCATGTCAGCACTCTCACTGTTCACCAGTGGCAACATTTCCAGATCTTAGTTGTACTTATTTAAAATTAATATTTACTTCTTCAAATTCTTGAATTATGCATCTTAATTTGGGGAGTGTGACAAGTCTTCCTTTTAATCTCCCTTATATTTTCTAATCCAGAGGATCTCTCCAAGGCAGAAGTGGCCATAATCTTAGTGATAGGGGCATAATGCAGCACCCTTGCCAGGTTCCTAAAAGGTCACAAAGACAATTCAGGCCAGATTCCAGAAAATTTCCCATTTCCCTGAAATTATCCAGAAAGACATTCTACTGATAGTGTCTGGTGCTCTTCTAATTGGTAATTGTTTAGTATCATTGTGTTAGCACTCTATTTTCTCCATAGCTGTGCTTCTTTGTAAGCTGCTCCTGGTAATTTTAAGAAGAATAATTGACTAAAGAAGACAAAAGATAGCATACTGAAAAGTCATTAATTTAGCCGTGTCCTTTCACTATTTTTCATTTAAATTAATAATTCTTTGGGATATTCTCCCAATTTGAAACACTGAGCAAGTATTCATTACCTTATTTTATGTAGTGGTAACAGAATTTTGTGCATGTAAGTGCTGTTCACAAAGTAACTGAGTTTGATACTACTTTTCATTTTTGTTTTCTAGCACTGCAAAGTACAACATAATTACATTCCTCCCAAGATTTCTCTACTCTCAGTTCAGAAGAGCTGCTAATTCATTTTTTCTCTTTATTGCACTGCTTCAGGTAAAGTCACATCATAAAACCTCAATTCAAGGTCAAAGGTTCAGGTCTTACTCAGTGTTTCTGTTAAGCCCATGACTGATCTTTGAGTCTTACCTCAATGTGGAGATAACCTGCGTTTGGTAGACATTTCCAGCCACTGCTCCAAGTAGTGTGGGAATTGTTTTTTCTCTTCTCACAGTTTGATTCATGTTTTTCTAACTTACTATAAATGTTCTGTGCATTTGATATGGAAGTATTGCTCATTTGGAGCAATAAAGGAGGGTGGCACTTTTTCCTAAAATGTTAGCTCTGTTTTGAAGCAGTTAACATTAGAATGCAAAACATCATGTGAAGAGTTTGGTTTTTTTTTTTTTTTTTTTTTTGTTTTGTTTTGTTTTGTTTTTTGTTTTTTGTTTTGGTTTTGGTTTTTTGTTTTTGTGGGACCAGGGGTTGAACTCAGGACCCTGAGCCTGCCAGGCAAGGGCTTATTCTACTGAGCTATCTCCCCAGCCTCCATGTGAAGAGTGTTAACAAATGTTTTAGAAAACAAATGTCATTAAAAGTACCATATGTTCATTGTAAAAAGAAAGTTAAAAAAAAACACAGCAAAGCATAAATAAAATAATACTTCTCTTACCAGAGCTGTTAAAATTACAATGTTTGGCTCTAGTCTTTTTTCCAGCTAAGCATTATTTATTGACTTAGGTAAGAAAAAGGAATTATATAGTACATATGTTTTATAAATGGCTTTATTCATCTGATAATGTGTGGATATTTTCCTAGTTAATCATTGTACCTTTAGGATGGGGGGCACTTTGTTTTCTGTTTTGTTTTCTGCCTTCCTGGGGATGTGATGACCATGTGATCTTATGTAACTGTGCTGATGTCACCTGGCCAGTTCTCACTGTAGCCGCTAGTCTGGTGCGCGTCCTGTATGCTTATCACGCTCCTAGCACGCTCCTCTGGCCACTTGTTAGATAAGGCAAGTCACCCCACCCAGTGTTGGTCGCCCAGGACCCTGGAATCAGTGAGGCATGTGTTAGGAGACAATAAGACATTGTAGTTTCAGACTCACTGCCAACTTCCAAGTTCTCATTAGATTTCTCTTGCTTTTTTGTTTCTTCCTTCAAATAGCAAATACCTGATGTGTCACCGACAGGTCGCTATACGACACTGGTTCCTCTCTTATTTATTTTAGCTGTGGCAGCTATCAAAGAGATAATAGAAGATATTGTAAGTATTTAAATATTTTCATAAGCGTAACTAATATGTATTTTTTTTAAATATTGGTTGATTTAATTTATGGCACAGGCTACTTAAAATGTTCATTCAACTTTAAAGTATATAGAATAAAGTATATCACTTAGGTTAATTCTTACTAAGTTAACATGTTTGTGTTCTTTAATTCCTAATACTTAATAGTGTTCTCCTAAAATTTATAGTGTAATAATAAAATAAATTTAATATAATTGACATAAATAGAATACTATCTTAGAACAGTATTTTTAATTAAGTAACATAAGTTATCTAAAAATTATTTTTGCATTTTTATTTTAAATGTAAATGCCATAGTTTTCACCATATTAAATACCTTGAATAAGTTCTCATCTTATTTCAGTAGCTCTGAGTTTCCTTTCCATTTATCTTATTTTAGTGAAAGACAAAAACCTCATATTTGCTATTTTTAGCATTCTATAGTAGAAGAGAAAATGAGAAGTGAATTTCCCCTTTCTAAAATACCCCCCATCTGGGTTTTTTTTCTCTTAGATTTTACCTATTTTAAATGTCTTACTTGAGGAAGACAATGTTTGGTTGATATTTTTTGCATTCTTTTACAATTCTTTCTTACCCATTCAGAATAAACCTGTTAAGCATTTGGGCAATCAAATGGCAAGGCAATGAAAGGCTGGGAAAGTGTTAAATTTCACAAATATTAAAATTATTTGTGTTATATTATTTCATTGACATTTGTTAAGAAAAGACATGATCCATACTATCACGAGGCCCATTAGAAATGTGGCACCTGAACATTCAGATGA
>NW_004524734.1:6170112-6183380 GCF_000260255.1 Octodon degus | reverse complement strand
AGGGCATGCAGCAAGCAACTTGGGCTGTTAGAGTTCAAGTTGGGGAGTCTGGTTTGGATCCCTGCTTTATAAATATGCTTCCAAACTGCCTATCTGTCTCTGTCTCTGTCTCTGTCTCTGTCTCTGTCTCTGTCTCTGTCTGTCTGTCTGTCTGTCTGTCTCTCTCTCTCTCTCTCTCTCTCTCTCTCTCTCTCTCTGTGTGTGCACATGTGATTCTCTTGTAAAGCTATATGCACTCTATGGTTTGAAGGAGGCCTATCTTTGAAAATACATAATGAAATTATATCCAGGATCTTTTAAAACAGAAATCTGATAGGCATAATATAATAATTGAGTACTGTTAGAAAAAAAAACTATAGGGGTCGGGGAGATAGCTCAGTAGAATAAGTGCTTTCCTGGCAAATGAAGGGTCCTGAGTTCAATCCCTGATACTACCAAAAAAAAAAAAAAAAAAAAAGAAAGAAAGAAAGAAAAAGAAAAAGAAAGAAAGAAAGAAAACAAACTATAATCACAAAGTCATTGGAGGGTGTAATAATAGTATTGTGAAGTAATAATGTCAGGTGAATTTTCTTTCCACTGAAATCAGTGTTAAATTCTTAACCAGAAATCATCTCTAAGAGACTGGGCTTTATAGTGCATGCCTGTAATCCCAGTGCTTGGGAGGCTGAAAACAGAAGGATTACTACGAGTCCAATCTGTGTAGTGAGACCCTGTAGACCCTGTACTAAAAATACAAGAAAAAAAGTCTCTAAGAGTTAACAAGTTTATATCAAACTATAAAGTGATAGAAAGTTTGAAATGTTACTCTCTAGAAAAGAGAAAAAAGCAATAGTTTAGATAGGTGGACAGAGTTACCTATCAGAAATTATAATGAATACATAATTTGTGTAGCTAGTCAATGGAAATACTTAGAGCACTGCTTAGGTGGCAGGCGCTCACTAGGGTGTACACTAGAATACACTAATGGTTTGCTATGGCAGTAATCATGGTCCATTTGTCAGTGGCTTACTAGGTAGGTCTATTTTTCACTAAATCAAAAAGACTGCAGATCTTGAGGTTGGAGACAGGTAGTTCCTCTGTTCTATGTGATCCCTCAGTGGTGCACATGAATCAAAGTTCTGCTGTGTGGCATCTTGGTGGTTGTTGGATCAGGAGTCAAGGGAATGGAGATGTCATTTCTTGTTTATTTTAGTCATAAATGTTACCTGTTATATCTGTTTATGGCCTAATATTAGAACCAGTGACATAGAAAATGGAGGGTGTTGTCTAAATGTCCTCAGAAGTAAAAGACTGAATACTGCCCCTTGTCCCTCAGTGAATATGACAGACCTTACAGTCTAGTAAACCTTCCTTCATGTACTATTAAGGAATGTCATTTAAAAAAAAAACATAGTTGTCCACTGGTGAGATAGTGAAGATATATGCAACAAGTGAATATAAACTCTTGATGCTTTTGATAGCCTAACATACTACAGTCTCCCATATTTTTATGTGTAAGTAACAAATGATATGTATACTTACTTGAACATGCTCTAAACTGGTGAACACTTAAAAAAAAAAAAAAAAAAAGCTAGGGGCCGGGGAGATGGCTCAGTGGAATAAATGCTTCCCCGGCAAGCACAAGGGCCTGAGTTCAATCCCTGGTTCCACAAAAAAAAAAAAAAAAAAAAAAAGTGTGTCATGCTAAAAGCAAATTATTACAGTAAAGGTCAAAGTTGCTTGTGAAATTGATAGTTGTGAGTAAAAACATTCCTTCTTTGCTATAAACTGGTTAAACACTAATGAACTTCATTCACTGTTAAGTGGATACTTGTCCAAAGGCTACAGTATGCCAGTGACCAAATACTGGGAATGTGCTCGTGAGTAAAAGTGGGCTTCGTGAGTCTTACAGTCCAGTAGAAGAGATAGAAATTATTCTGGGCTGTGATGTGAGTTAAATAATACACTTGAAGTCCTTAAAACAGTGCCTAGTGTATACTAACTAAGAAATAAATGTTGACTATATTGTCATCATTCAAAGATCCTTTTGGCTAAGCAGCAGAAAATAAATTAGGAAAATAATCTAGACATTGATATAAAATGAAGATATAATAGACTAAGTGATATGCAGAAGTGGTGAAAAGTAGGGAAAGACATTTGATTTAAAGCTGAGAGTGCAGTTGACAACTCTTGCCACCTGCTACCTACCCTCTTCACTCAGCTCATATTTGGCCTCCAGCCACTTGAACATAAGCTGCATGAGAGCAAGGGTGTGGGCTCCTGCTCATTGGTGTGCCCTCAGGAGTACTAGCAAGGCCTGGCACCTAATGCTTAATAAACATTAACTGTGGAAGAGGGAGAGGAAGAAGAAGGTGCAAGGACAACTCTCAGATTCTTGGCTTGTGACAATAAGTGGTATGTGGCTCTGTGTCCGAGCCAAGGACTAAGTCTTGGGTGTTAAGGTCACAGGTTGCCTTCTGGACACAGTCTAATGTGTGTTTGTGACTGCCAGGGAAGGAGGTCAAGGAGGCAGTGGGATATAACCATGTGGAGTTCAGATGAGCCTCTTGGCTGGTGTCACAGACAATGTAGAAGAGAGGTGAGGATGGCCAGAGAGTAAGTCTTAAGGAATCTCCTCACCATACAACACGGGGACTGAGGAGACTAGTTAGGCCCAAGGCACAGCAGAAAATGCAGGCAATGATGTGGTAGGAAATGCCTAGGGAGGAAAGTGTTTCCACAGTGAGGAATCCAGTTCCATCACTCTGAGACAGGTTGTATGGCTGTGCTAAGCCTCAGCTTCTTCACCCTTAAATGGAGTTTAGTATATGTCTTTCACAGTATTTTTATTATAAGACAGCGCAGGTATTTGAGCTTGGAGAATAGCAACTTTTTTCTCAACTGTTAGTTTTAGGGGGAATAATATCTGTTTGTAACACAAAAAAATGCATGCTTTCTTTTTGTATGTGTAAGATTAGCATCTAACTGGATCCTTATGTATATCTAACATACTTTTTTTTTGGTCTTTTTTATTTTAAAGAGAAAAAATAACAAAACAGTTTCAAAACAGGTTAGTAGGAGAGTTTCAATAATTAATACATTGCGTATTGTCTTGGTAGTCATTATTCAGACTACAAGATCTAGGCAGGATATCTTGTCCAAACAATATTAGCACAAACTTTCTTTTCAGTGTACTAAAGGCATACTGACTTTTGGACAGGTAACCTAATGTATTCTGTGGAGGGACAGTTGGTGAAAGAGATATTCCTGTGTAAGAACTCTGTGAGATGGAAAGCAAAGTTTGAGATAGTTTTAAGTTACACTAAGATTAAATTTCCTGTTTGAAATGAAATGTTTCATGGATTAGCTTTTGTCTCAGGTAAAACTCTGACCATCACTTGTTGTAGACTTGCATTATTCTTGGAATATTTGTGCCTCTGAAATGTGTGCCTACTTGAATATATGAATACTATTATTTTGGATCAAAATTTATTTGAGTTACTTTCTAATTTCCTCACAATTTTTCTTAACAAAGAAAGAAAAGAGAGAGAGAGAGTACGAGAGAGTTTTGGAGTTTTACAATCATAAAATGTTTTCTTCTGAGGCTATAAATTTAACAGAATTTTTAAAATTACTTAAGATTATTTTTTAGCAAGTCCTCCTTTTGGAAGCAATAATATGCACATTACAAAGTCTACATCAAAACACATTTGTTCATGAATATTGTATACTGAGAAAGAACCATAGTGTGCTTGTGCATGTGGATGTGGTTAGAATTATTTTCAACGGTTCTTACACAGAGGCGATTTGGATGCTATGGTTTGCATTCTGTGCCTTCTAGGGGCGGATCATTTGCATGAACCGCATTCCTGCTGCCAGCTATTATCCACTCCCCTTGGGTATTGCTGTAACTCGGAACAGTGCTAACTGCCACTCTTCACTTTGCCCTTGGAGAATGTTTTCATAGATATACTCAGATTCTAAAAACCATGGTTTCCATGAAGTAGAAAACCTAAGAATTCATTTGGTTTACATTTGCATCAACTTACGTTATAGTCAGGCATGATCTTGAACTTTATATGATAGGATTGTTGAGCAAAGAACTATTACTGTCCACATTTTTGTGTATGGTTACCAGAGTCTGATGTGTTATTCTCAGTGCTGTAAGTTTAGACAGAAGCCATGGAAAGTCTGTAGTTGAACTCTAGAGGCCACTCAAATTCCCATCTTTCCTCTGCCCTTCTGTTTCTTTATCTTACTCCTGCTATAAGACCCTGGCTTCTGTATCTTCCAAGTCTCCCTTCTAGATTTAGACCAACTCACCTATTCAACATTTAGTTTTGTAGGTGCTTTGGGGAGAAATGAGAGTGGGGTGTTGTGATTCAGTGGTGGAGGGGTCCCTGGGGAGTAGGGTAGAGAAGAGGCTGTAAGAAAATGGTTGAAGTGTTCGGCCTTCATCATTGACAGACCCGCCTATCATTAAATTATAGGTGAGGCATTTAGCTTAATTAGATAATTAGTTTCATAAGAAGCTAAAAAATATTTTAACACCATTATGAAGTAGAAGTTGTCATTGATAATTCTCTTGGGCAATCTTCTTTTTTAAGTGAGTTATTTAAGCAAAAAGACTCAGTCAGCCTTTCCGTTCACACAGTCTGGCACGTTAACCTTCCTGTCTTACCCATGCGCTGATGTGAGATGCTGCTGAGGAACAGACCGGGAGTGTGTGAAGAAGTCGCTTCCTGGTTTCACATTCCTGCATGCTTCCTGTCGCAGCTTCCTCACAGTGCACACGCACTGAGTACCTGATGGACAAGGATTAAGCACCCTGAGAAACATGAACTGAAAGAAATCCCCTTTTGTTAGGGACACTTTTGTGGATCCCATTCACTCTTTCACCGTTGTTCTTTTTGCTTTCAAACTTTAGAAACGACATAAAGCGGATAACGCAGTGAACAAGAAACAGACACAAGGTAGGAATTTTACGTCTCCTTTCTCATATTTGCCAGGCTGCACTCACAGTAACTATGAGTCTCGCCAATTAAATATAATTCAGTTGAAGATATTGTGCGTGTCTTAAGTTTTGTTTGTGATGAGTTATCTCTTGCTTTGAAGCATGTACTAGTGTGACTCTTAAATTCACATTAGAGTCATTTACAGTGTTACTATTTTGAAGGCTGACATTTTAATATATAAAAATACCTCATAGCGGTGTGCTCCACTTTACTGCCCATAAACCTGAAGTTGTTTTCATAACATTAAAAACTAAAATTTGCCTATTTTGTCTGTGATCTGATCTACAGATGCTTCTCTAGGAAGGGTACATAGAAAATAATCCGGTGTGCTATGACTTTGTTGGAAAGCATATTGAGAGCCTGTGAGTTACATGACGTATGCAGATGAAACAGTTCCCCAAATTAAAGGAAATGATTTATGCTAGGCCAGCTTCAAGAAGTAGCATGGGTCTCATTTTGAGGCAGCCAAAACCAAAATGACCCTCCAAACAAGCAACAAGGCCACTATGCTGTCAGATTTTTTAAAAAATTCAGAGACTTACAAAAGTGACACTGACTCATCCTTGCGCTTCTGCCCTTTGAGAGTCTTCTGTCTGAAGATTGCGGCCGTGCTGAGGATCGGCAGCATCTCCCACCATCACCTGGTGATCTACAACAGTATTTTATCCTGTTGCGATTTTTATTGGGCTGTTAAAGCACTGTGCTTTTTTTCTGACCACTTAAAAGGCTACGTCTACTCATGTTTGATGCAGTTGAAGAAATCAGGTTTATTAACCTAAAAACACTTATTGGCATATTTATTATAGGATATATAAAAATAATTAGTGGGAGATTTTAACTTTCAAGAGCTTATTATCTATTTATTCCATTAACTATAGAGGAAATAAAAGTAAAAGGACAAGTAGGAGATGATTTCCATATAAGATTAAGGATTGGGCTGTATCGTCTCAATGTCTTGTTAGATTTTTCTGCCAAATAATGTTTTTCATATCTAATGCTGAAAAAAAAATTAGAAACAGAGGGTATTGTTGAGTATCTTAAGTGAGATCTTGGATTTAGAGAGAATTATGAAGAAGCACAGAGGTGGGGAAAAGACATTTTGTGTGTGGATTGTGTGAGAAAGGCAAGAGAAGAGGAAGCAGAAAGGAAAAGGCTGCTGGACTGCTTGGTTGATCTGACACTAAAGTGTCATTTATAGGAAAGAGAATCCTATCAAAGGGAAACACATTTGAAAAGTAGATTGGGCTTTAAATTCCAAACCAAAAAAATTCCAACTTTTCTTGTATGTCTTTTCTTGAGTGGCTATTAATAGTTTATAGAGTTCGATCTGTAGCAGGAGCAGAGAGCGGACCCCAGAGAGCCCTGAGCAGCCCACTGCCGCCGCAGGCCTAGTTGCCATCACACACCGGGAGGAGCCGCAGCGGCCACAGCGCAGCCGGTCACCATCACCGTGACTGTGAGCAGCGAGGCCGAGACCCAGCCGCTGCCCGCCGCCCCCCTCAGCGCTGCTGACACCAAGCCCTGCACCACGGGCAGCAGGGCAGGGAGCGGGGCCCTGGTGGCGCCTACCGGCAGGGACAAAAGCATCATCACAACGAAGGTTTTGGGAACAGTAAAATGGTTTAATGTAAGAAATGGATATGGCTTCATCAACAGGAATGACACCAAGGAAGATGTATTTGTACACCAGACTGCCATAAAGAAGAATAGCCCCAGGAAGGACCTTCGCAGTGTAGGAGATGGAGAGACTGTGGATTTTTATGTTGTTGAAGGAGAAAAGGGTGCGAGGCAGCAAATGTCACAGGCCCTGGTGGAGCTCCAGTTCAAGGCAGTAAATACGCAGCAGACCGTAACCATTATAGACGCTATCCACGTGGTAGGGTCCTCCACGCACTTACCAGCAGAATTACCAGCATAGCGAGAGTGGGGGAAAGAATGAGGGATCGGAGAACGCTCCCGAAGGCCAGGCCCAGCCACGCCGGCCCCGCCGCAGGTGAAGGTGCCCACCTTACTACATGTGAGACCCGATGGGCGGCGGCCACAGCACTCCAACCTCCTGTGCAAGGAGAAGTGATGGAGAATGCTGACAGCCAGGTGCAGGAGAACAAGGTAGACAAGGGAGACAGAATATGTATCGAGGTTATAGACCACGATTCTGCAGGGGCTGTCCTCGCCAAAGACAGCCTAGAGAGGATGGCAATGAAGAAGATGAGGAAAATCAAGGAGATGAGACCCAAGGTCAGGAGCCACCTCAACCTCGGTACCGTCGCAACTTCAGTTACCAACGCAGATGCCCAGAAAACCCTAAACTACAAGATGGCAAAGAGACAAAAGCAGCCGATCCACCAGCTGAGAGTTCCTCGGCTCCCGAGGCTGAGCAGGGCGGGGCTGAGTAAATGCCAGCTTGACATCTCTACCATCATCCGGTTTAGTCATCCAGCAAGAAAGAAACAAATAGGAAATTCCAGCAATAAGAAATGAACAAAAGATTGGAACTGAAGACCTTCAGTGCTTGCTTTTTGCCCGTTGACCAGATAACTAGAACTATCTGCATTATCTATGCAGCATGGGGTTTTTATTATTTTTACCTAAAGACGTCTCTTTTTGGTAATGACAAACGTGTTTTTTAAAAAAGCCTGGTTTTTCTCAATACACCTTTAAAGGTTTTTAAATTGTTTCATGTCTGGTCAAGCTAAGATTTTTAAGAACTTCATTTTTAATTTGTAATAAAAGTTTACAACTTGATTTTTTCAAAAAAAGTCAACAAACTGCAAGCACCTGTTAATAAAGCACCTGTTTAAATAATTGAAAAAAAAAAAGTTTATAAGCCAATAAAAAGAGAGACGGTTCAGGAAGGACAGCAGAAAGAAGTAGAGTAGAGGGCTACCAGTTGTCCAGAGGGAGCACTTCTCCAGGGGTTAGGTCTGAAAGGACAGTCATAGGAAAATCCAGATATTTCAATACTGAGGATTCTGGAAGTGCACCTTTGGTATTTGTTGCTACATTGCTCAGAATATTCAGTGAGATATTTCTTTTTTTATGTATTTAGTACAGGGTCTACAGGGTCTCATCATACAGATCAGACTCACTCAAAGTGATCCTTCCTGTTTTTCAGCCTCCCAAGCACTCGGATTATAGGCACTCACCACCATGCCCAGTCTCTATCGCCATCTCAGCGTGCCTTGGGGGCAGGGCCAGCATGGCCCACCAGGGATCAAACCCCTGTCCCTGTGTCTGCCTAAGCAAGTGTTTTAATCTGCTAAGCTATCTGGCCAGCCCTAAAGAACTATACATGGGGACGCTATTTATTTATTTATTTACGGTACAAAGGATTGAACTCAGGACCCTGCACTTGCCAGGCAGGTGCTTATTCTGCCGAGCTATCTCCTCAGCTATGATATTTCTTATAGGAGAGGGCTGCTGTCTTCAGTGACAGTTATTAACTTTCAGGTCTTGATCTAAGACATTATCCTAGTTAAACTGAAGAATACTTGTCAAGACTGACAATTTTAGGTCACTCCTGGCTCTAATTTTCTTAGTACTTATTTCCCCAAATGTTCCTGTCAGAGAAAATGTTCTCCATTGGCCTTTCTTGGCTCCTTAGTCCCTTTTCTGGACTAATAAGATCAGCTCTAATGGCTAGAAATGAGGAATAAGAAATGAGGGAAGCTTCAGTACTAGTGTTCGCATTTGTAGGTCATTTCAAAAATACAGAGTCAGGACTCAGCTATAAAAACCATTCTGATTAACAGAATACTTGAAATCCCATATTCAGGTAATAATGGCTCTTAAGTTGGTACTTGAAATTATTGTCTAAGAAATTTGTATTTTCTTCTTTGTGTACTTTGCTACTTGATATTTCTTTTGGTTGATAGGCAATGACAAAAGTGTTTGAATAACAATCTGTTTACTGTCAGATAGCTCAAATTACTTAATATGAGACCCATTTGTTGTCATCTGACCAGAATGAAATCCAGTTTTCTTTCCTGAACTGAGTCTGTGGTGGGTGTTTAGGAGAGAGAGAGAGGATATTGATGACAGGTAATTAAGTTTTGAAAGAGAAGCAAAGTATTAAATTTTCATTCTCTAAATGGTTACCAAGACCACATAATATGCAAGAGGACATTTTCCCCTCAGATTAAAATATCAACGCTTCTGTATTTTTCCAGAAGTAAGTATTTTCTCTAGTTTTGCATCAGGGCAAGAGGCTTTTTTTTCCTCTATCATTTCCTAATGACTTCAGAAATATAAATTTGTAATTTATTTCCAATACTTTAACTGTTCAATTGTATAACAATGTTCGTCTAGCACCTCGTTTTTACCAGTTAAGTTATGGAGTTTGGACTTAACTCAGGACTTCACAAATAGGCTCTCCATTTGAGTCTATCCACTTTGAAGGAAGAGCCACTTCTTGCCCAAATATATAAAAGTTGCTTAAGTAGATGGTCCAGTGTCCTGGCAAGTGCATTTTCCAAGCACCTCATTGCAGAGCAAGGGCAAAGTATAGATCACTGCTCAGGACTCAGGGGAATGAGCGAGCCTTGGTGGCCTTGGTGGCCCACTCTTCCCCAAGCATATTGACCACTCTTTGGGCTCCTGGCTTTCCTTGTTGCTCTGTGCTCACTTGTGTGTGGGCTGGAGCACAGAGAAGCCACGGCCAGCTTCTCCCTCACCTTTGTGTTTCTGGGAGCTCTCAGCCCAGGATCCTGTCTTAGCAGATGTTGTGGGATTTGTAGCAAAGCAGCAGCAGTGTGGATCACTCTCAGCTGCTTGAATATAGATAGCGAGGGGAAAAGAGAGCCTACGTACACAAGGGGCTGCTTGAGAAATTCTTCATCGGAATGGGAACAGGATGCAGAGCAGTGTTTCCCTCCTACTATGTCCCGGACGATTTCAGAAGCACCAGTAAGTGCTAAGGTGGTGCAGGTTCTCCCCACTGCATTGCTTTCTCTGTCAGTCATCACTTCACCACTTTGCCCGTGCTCTGCTCCCTGTGAGTAGTGCAGTGTCCGCTTATCACCCCCGTGATTCGCAGCCCTCGAGCCCCATCGGGTTTGGAGTTCTCTGGTTTACCTTACACCTCAACGTACCTTGAATTTAGGCCTGGTCACTCATGCCTGTAATCACAGCACTCTGGAAGACTGAGGCAGAAAGATGACAAGTTCAAGTCCAGCCTGGGTAACGTAGTAGACCTTGCCTCAAAATTTAAAATGTTATGGGGCTGCCTGGCAAGTAGGAAGTCCAAAGTTCAATTACCAGCACCAAAGAAAAATAAGACAAAATAAATATAGATGAATAAAAAGGAGTGGGGATGTTGCTCAGTGTGAAGGCCCTGAGTTCAACCCCAGTACTCTTTTCTCTGCTTATTTCTTCTCTCAGGGTCCAAACTCTCTGAACTTCTGTACACACACACACACACACACACGTTTTACTGTATTCTCAGAACTGTTTTTTTTTTGTTTTTTTTTTTTTGCGGAACAGGGAGAACTGGGTTATTTAACCAAATTTATATGCAGACTTTTGTAAATCACAGATTTATAGTTGTTACCATATATGTAAAAGGAAGCATATTCAATTATAAATTAGTGATAGGTGAACCAGTTATCTTTTTAAATTATTAAACTGTGTGTTCACTTTCTATGAAGTGCAGGGTGGGCTAGCATACCAGTCATTCATGTGAAACAATAGTTTCACCTACAGTCAAAACCTTGTTTTAGTATGACAGTAAGTAGTATGTATTATGTTAGAGTAAGCCTGTAGTTAACAAAGTAGTGTTGTTGTTACTTAACTTTTTAGAAAAGCACATTGTTGAAAAAATAACAAATATATTCACCCCTGTCTCTCACTTCCTCCCCTGAGTTACATGAGCCTTTCCTAGAGTAGAACTGAGTTGGCAGTGGCTATGGCCTCTAACATTTGCTTGCAAGACCCTTGGTGGCTTGCCTCCTGCTAGAAAGCACTTGCACTTCACATTTTGTTGAAGCAACTTGTGAAAAAATGGGGTTGTTCCGATGTGGGATGGATGTTCCCATGTGGATTGGAAACTATTCAATCTGAAATGACCTCCTCAGAAGACTGAGTCCATCTGGTTCATTCATTCCAGTGTTGTACACAGAAGTATGTCATGGTAAGAGGCCTCAAATAACACTAGTTTCATATTGAAAAAGAGTTCTGCCTTTGGCCTCACTTGTGTCACCCCCAGGTGAACCAACTAGTGGGTGTTTACTCTACCACATGTACACAGGCCTACTCATAAACGGGTTTTAGAGTGCATTGTTTTCATGACCCTGGGCCTAAAACTTAAGCATATATGTAGCCTAAGCAATTTCAGACACCTACAAGATGGTTAACATTTTCAAATTATCACTGATATCTTAGGATTATATAAATTATGTAGGTTAGATATATCCAACAATACCTCTGGCAAAAGAGATATTTATTTGTGGACAAATACAGCTCCAGATTGTGTTTCATTTGTTTTATAAATACAAGTTGAAGGAAAAAACCCACTGAGGAAATCTGGAAACATAAAGTGGGAGAGGAATGATTTCAGGGGCCGGCTTCTGACCCTGTTCTTGGTTTCCTTTCCTGTGGGTTCATATCTCACTCATTTTGTGTTCAGTTTTTAATTTAGAAAAGCTGTTCCATTTTTGTGGCACTTTCCCCCCATCTGTTTTTGTCAAAAACCAAATACTTTTCATGTCCTTATTTCCTGGGGGAAACAAGTGTGATTCAGCCAGAGCGCTTGTTGTTCCACTTCAGTGAGTCTTTATTGAACGTCTTCTTGTATAAGGCCTTATGCAGAAATTGCAGCAAGAAACAAGCCTTGGTTCCTGCCTTACAGGAGCTGATAATATAGGAGGGAAAATGAGATACCAAGTAACGGACTACAAGGTAGAGAAAGTAGGAAGGGCCAAGTGAGAAGGAGGATTTCAGAAATCTCATCTGAGTGGTTCTCAGAGGATGAGCAGAATTTCAGTAAGCAGAGACTGGTGTGCTAGCTCAGGGCAACCCGGGAGGAAGGACTGATGTGCATGCTACTGCACAAGTGGAAACGTATGGATATAGTCCAGGAGTGCACACACATATTCTCCTTGGCAAGAACATAAGTACATGTCAGGAAGCAACAGGGCAGAGCCCGGAAGGTAAGTTAGAGCTGTATCTAGGAGACTTTTTCAAGCTAGGGTGAAAAAAAAAAATCGAGGGTGAGGAGAAGCCTCCATTGTACATCTGAATGAATTATCTTTTGTTGTTGTTCTTTCCTTTTACTTTTTTTCTTAATTAGTATGTGTTTGCAGTACATAATACCTACATTCTTCTGGCAGTTGGCAAATAACACATCACAGTTCCTTTTACTTCCCCTTCCTCTCATCTTCCTCTATGCCTATCTTTACAAAATCTGTTTCCTTGCTTCCTGTCATCTAGATGAAATTGACAGCTCTGAGGCAGGGCCAAAGCAAAGCATGGGGAAAAACTAACTTTGCTTAGGAAGACTATGACCAGGCAAAGACAGAGGGAACTGTGCAGTGGACAGGCTTAGCTGGACTTGGCGGGTGGGGATCTCTGTCAAATGCCCTATGCAGCCAAAGTAAACCAGACCAGGGCTCAATCCAGCATTTAAGGAGTAATGGTACTTAACAGATTTTTAGCTAGAGTTCCATAATAGATAGTAGCTGAGGAGCTGTAAAACTTGGGCCAGGAACTGTGCAGTGATTGATTGGTCAGGGCACGGAGGGAGATTTTTCTTTCAAGAAATTTCTCAATTAAGTGAAGGAGGAACTGACTCATGACTTAATCTGAGCAGGGGTTAGGGAAAGCATTTTCAGAAAGGGTTGGTGACCCTCATCCTCTGACCACATTATCACCCCCATATATTTTTTATAAATCCCCAGCTCTCCAACTTGATTGTGCCTCAGAGTCCCCTGAAGGGTTCATTAAAACTGCTGAGAGTTGAGAGTCATCTTAGAACAGGGAGGCACCTTGCAGAGCCTTCGGTTGCCATAGGCCCGCCACTGCTGCCCTAGTGTTTCTGGAGGCCTGGGGTAACCCCCAAACTTCACTTTTAAGAAATTATCAGTGATGCTTGCATTCCTGATGAAACTCAGGGCCACTGCTAAAAGTTGTATAGACGAATTCATTAAAATTATACCAACCAAGTTGATATCAGTATAAATACTTTAATCAGAATAATGAGGGAAGGGGCTGGGGAGATGGCTCAGTAGAATAAGCACTTGCCCGGCAAGTGCAAGAGCCTGAGTTCAATCCCTGGTTCCG
>NW_004524734.1:6157842-6169622 GCF_000260255.1 Octodon degus | reverse complement strand
TCTTTGTTCTCTGTGGCATCCCTTCGATTGAGTTACCTCTTGCTACCCACTTAGGAAGTGACTGGCTCCCTGGGAACACAGGCTAGTGACTTGTGAGAACCCCAGTGACACACCATAACACATGGAGCAGGGGCGGTGTGACTAGCCCTAACTGCAACCTTCCTCTCCAGGTGAGGCATCAGACCCGCAGGTACTCAAACAGAAGGTTTCCCTTTCACAAAAGAAACCCATTACGACAGAGCAGTTAACTAATATGCTAAGAAAAACAGGTTATGCTTGAGGTGTTTGTTTAGTCTATGTTCCCCCAGCATACACGCAGCCTAATTGGGTTGTGTGGAAACTGCAGCAGGTGTGTTTGGGTGGAACCCAGAGAGGCGGAGGAGGTCTGTATTTCAGTCAGTGAGCTATGAACACACCTCCACAAGCCACTCTGAGGATTCTGTGCTCCCTGGCTCTCACTTTACTCATCCTTTGCTCTCGAAGCAGTTCTGTCACTTGGGCCCAAGAAAGCTAAAGATCTCGACAAAGGACCAACATTGTTATCTGCTTTTTCTAAACTCATTATAATGCGGTCAGAGGAAGTCACAGATGAAAAATAACTAGCTTGCTATTTCAGTGTACTACTTGTGATGATGTTTATTTTAATTGTTCTAAGGACTGAGTGTTCAGGAAACACTTCTAGCAACAGTTCCAAAAGAAAGACAATAACGAATTATAAAACTGCTTGGTTTCCTTGGCCACTATTCAAGTGTTGACTAGTACACACATTTTGTATATGTTGTCAGCTGATTTTCAACTTTACCAGAATTTTTGATCTCTGTATTCTAAAATAGACCTAGCATAACGCTTGTAAGACTGTGCTGGCGAGATAGCTCTGCAGCGTAAGTGCCTGCCTGGCAAGTTCAAGGTCCTTAGTTCAATCCCTGGTACCAAAAAAAAAAAAAAAAAAAAAAAAGTTTATAGGACTGTGTACTTCCTTTCATTATTTCTATGTTTTGTTTTGCATATCAATAATAAAATGGGGCCAGCCAAATAGCTCAGTAGATTAAAGTGCCTGCTTAGGCAGCTGCAGCAGCTGGGGTCCGATCCCTGGCATGCCATGCAGGCCTTCCCCCAACCCCGGGGCACGCTGAGACAGTGATTGAGATGGCATGGTAGCGCACACCTGTAATCCCAGCTGTTGGGAGGCTGAACACAGGTGGATCACTGTGAGTCCAATCTAGTAGTGAGACACTGAACACCCTTGCCCAAGTGGTAAGCAGCGAAGTTCTGCAGTATTTTCAGGGAAATGCTGTTCGGTTTAGTTAGGCCTCTAACACAGTGTAGGGACCTAAGTGCGCTCACCTTGACTAATCCAGGCCACTGCAGCTTTCAGTTTAAATGCTAAATACCCATCAGATTAACAGAATTGAAGTCCTGGTATTCATTTGCCTTTATAGGCAGTAGAACTTCACATGTTTCTGATGAAAGTACATTGTTATTAGATGCCTAAGGAAATAGTCGGGTTGTGTCTGATGAAAGTATAACAAAATGCTCAGAAGCCAGCAGTGCGCCTTTGGGGATTTGCTCTCCTACGATGTCATCATATACGTGCCATTGAGTGTTGTTTGTAGTGGCAGAGAAAGCTGAATTTTCTTTAAAAGGAGGTTATGTGAATGCATTCTAATACAGCTGTTGTGGAAGACACCTGAAAAGTGTGATGCTGAATGTTGGCCTTGATGATGACAAGGTTGACCAGCTGCTGATTTATAATGGGTGTTAATGATTTGAACACCTATGAGGTTCCCAGGATGCATTTCTCTACTAAATATAAAGATGTAAATAGGTTGTTGGCTAACTTGGATTAAGCAGTGCCACAGTCCGGCTTGCATAACTGACTCAGGAGTAGAGATCCTGCTAGATACATATCTTGGTGCAGTGCTCAGCTAGAAGGACGGATAAATGTGAGTCCTTTTAGGAAAATGATAGCCCTTGAGACCATAAAGCTAAGGAAGATCAATCAGACAGAAAAGACTAATGTGTGTGTGGCTTCTCTTATATGAGAAACACAAAATATAAATAATTTAAAGAACAAAAGACAGATGATAGGAAAGAGGGAGACACATGAGATGGGAAGGAGATCCGAGGGTAGAGTGAGACAGGAAGGAGCAGAGGGGGTGAAAAGGTAACATGGATCAAGATGGGCTGTGTTTCTCCATATAAATGTGCTTAGTATGTGTCAAATACATATGCTAATAAAAAGTCAAAAAGGAAAGAAAAAACTCGGCTGGAAACTTTTCCCTAGGCTTCCCAAAACTTCAGATTTCTTCAATAACATGAAAATTCAGAACCCATATTTTGGGTAAATGCGAAGAACCCTGGGCAGTGGTGCCTAGTAGTTTGTCAGGCCCCTGGAACGTTCTAGACATTCATTTTCCTGCTGTGCCACCCTTTCCCTTAATTAGAGCCTTCTGTCAGTATTTCCTGTGGAATCTCATGAGTCCTTGCAGTTATCTGACCTGTTGTAATTGGCACATGTTTACAGCAGACTATTTTTTAAAAATGAGTGAAATTTCTGTGATTCGTCCTTAAAGTATGTAAAATATATTGTAGCAGAACATGCCCCCCCCCCAGCCAGTACACTTCAGTTTGTTAGTTGCCCAGGTAAAAGTTCAGGTTGCACTTCTGTTACTTTTATTTCTAAGAAATAGTTGGTCACTGTGATGCACACTGTAAGAACCAATCCCCAGCTGACAGGCTCTCTGTACTTCCTGATTGCTTATCCCATAGAAGCCCTAGATCACCAGAAATTGGAGCCTGATATTCTGGGAATGATACTGATCAATGCCTATCAATGTAAATAAAATTGACTTAAATTCCTGGGGGTCGTTTAGTTATGCCTATGTGCCGTTACAATGTTAAATGGAAATCAAGTTGCCTAAAAATAAATTTTTAAAAGAGAGAGAAGTCACCTATGTTCATGGTTTTCTAGGAACAGAAGTATAAGGCTGGAGGGTCTGCTCCTTTCTGTGAGACGGTGGAAGAGACTCTGCTTATCCTTTGTACGCTTCTGTCTTTCTTGTTGGAATATATATTGATTTTGTAGCTTGATACCAAACGTCATTGACTATATATTTACAAATTTCTTTTCTGATAAATTTTTGCCGAAACCATATTTCCCAATGTACTCTTCAACAATGAGAATAAAGTTTGGATAGAATGTACTGTTTGGGTGAAGGTAGAGATCTGAGAAAGGTCAGTTGGGGTGAGCAGGTTCAGTGTGAAGAGAGAAGTTATCAAAGCAAGGTTGAGGGTCAGGGGGCAGCTTCCACAGATGGAGGCAGGAAGCAGACCTGGAAGTGAAGCAGATTCAGAGGGGCACCCTCAGTGACCTTCCACGGAAGCACTCCGGACTTCCACCATTTACAGTGGAGGAAAATGCCCTGAGGTGATGTCTGAGAGTCCTGCTGTGGCACTTCTGTCTTGCTCACTGAAGCCAGTAGAGTGGGCCAGGCTATTTTTAGACAGGAACCAGTAAACATCCACGAAGTGGCAGCACTTCAAGATTATATGACCGAGCTAGGAAGGGTGGCCCAAAGCTGACAGCAGAGAATCAAGCCTATTAGTGCATCTCATGGTTATGAAACTTTTTAATAACTTAGAAAATTGAGAAATGTATTTTTAAAAAATGTTGTAGCAGTCCCTTGGCATCATTCTGTCTAGCTATTTTTTATTCAGTTATAACTCACCATAAAATATACCCATTTCCATGAATGTAGCTTAGTGGGCCTTAGCATATTTACAAGGTCCTGTAGCCATGGCCATTGCTTCAGGGTTCCCTAACCTTTTTATCTCGCCGCATGTGTGCAGGCAGTAGGGCCCTACTCCACTTCCTGAGCCCCTGCAACCACTAATCTACATTCTGTCTATGGATTTAACCATAATAGAAATTTTATATACATAAGATCCTACACTCTATGGCCTTTAGTAGCTGATTTGTTTTGGTGTGTTTTTAGGGTTAGGATCATGCAGAAGCTCCCATGATGAGTGTGATCATTATGTATTGCAAACACATACTAATCAAATAAATACCTGAATCAACAAGTTAATTTAACAGTTACAGGGTTACAAGGTCATTGTATAAACATGTCTATATGTTAGCAGTGACTAGAATATGAAATAAAAGCGTATCACTTATACTATTAATAAAATATTGAGAAATCTTATGAGGAACACATTCATGAGAAATTCCAAAGCATATCTGGGCAAAATTCATGGAGACACAAACAAATGAAGAGGTATAGCTTGTCCAGTAAAATTTGAACCCCAAAGCGAATTTTAGGAGGGTTTTTTGTTTGTTTGTTTGTTTAGTTTTGTTTGAGAATTAATAATTCATGGCTAGGGAGGTGACTCAGTGGTTCACCTGAAATTCAATTGTGAAATTTATGTGGAAATGCAAAGGACTTAGAATGAACTAATATTACAAAAACAGTAATATTTTTGTTCAATGACATGTTAGATAACTCACAGTACCTAACTCTGAGACTTGTCATGAAATAACAATTAAGGTGACGTATAATAATATGAAGATAGGCAAATTGATTGGTGGAATACAGAATCTAGAAATCAACCAAGTATAGATCTGTGTTGATATCATGGGGAAAACAAAAACGTTTAAACAAAATGTGATAATATTGATTAAAAAATACAATATAAAAATACATAACTACTGTATGACTTCAAGTGCAGTTGCTTTCAGAATCTGTGAAATTAATTCTAGGACAGCCATCCCAAGACACAAAACCCTTTGATGCTTAGGTCTTTTATATAAACTGGTATTTGCATATAGCCTCTGTACATCCTCTACAATATTTTATATCATCCTAAGATTATCATACAATGTAAATACTGTATAAGCAATTATTATGCATTATTGGTTAGGGCTGTGCATGTTCAGTACAGACACAGAATTTTTGAATATTTCTGCCCACATGTTGTTGAATCTACAAATGCCAAACCTACAGATACAGAGGGCTAATTGTACATGAGAGACAAGGCTGCTTTGTAATAACTTATACTTGTTTCTGGGGATAAAAGGATGGATAGCAAAGGAGAATAAGTAATTGTTCTACAGTTCTATTTCTTGTTGAGTGGTACATTCACAGAAGTTTACAATTTTCAAAACTCACTGAACTGAATACTTGGCATATATTTGTTTTGTTGTAAGTTACACTTTAGTTGAAAATGAAGACCTCATGAGAATCTCCAGGTGGGTACCCCAAATACAGGGCACAGTCTAGGTGTAAGAGGACAGGAAGCCACACTGGCAGTGAGCCCCAGGGGAGCCTCCTATAACATGGTAGCTGCTTCTCTCCCTTAACCACGTGGCACAGTGCAGGAACTGAACTTAGTTTCCTGGCCTTCTGGGCTTTTCAGATAAGCCTAAATTTCTTTTTTATTTTAAAGAGAAAAAAAATGAAAGCTTTAAAACAAGGTAATAGGAAGGCAACAATACATTGCATATTGTTATCTTTAATTACTCAGAATATAACAGCATTTAATTGTCTAAGAAATTTTAGCACGTCTTTCTTTTCAATGAACTAAGAGAAATTAGTAGTATAACTATCTTAACTTATAATTTATATATATATAAAATGATTTTTCATTTTTCTTTTCCCTTTCTTCTTTTCTCCATTCCCTCACCACCCTAGTTTCTCTTTCCTTTTGAAGTTTCTTCCCATTTTACAATTTCTGTTGTATACTTTGGATCTCACATACTTTTTCAGCTTCTTACACTAGGGAGATGATGTGATGCTTACACATATGAATCTGGTTTATTTCAGTTGTGAGTATGGCTTCAAGTTTCATCGATTTAGCTATAAAAAAACCTCAAGTTTATCCTTTATGGCTGAGTACTACTCCATTGTATAAAAAGACCACATCTTTTTTATCCACTCCTTGGTTTATGGGCATGTAGGTTGTTCCCAAGATCTAGGTATTACAAATTATGCTGCTGTAAACATGCATGCACATATATTGCTGTGGTGCAGTGTTTTTAATTCTTCTGAAAGATACCCTGAAGGAGAATAACTGGGTCAAATAAAACATCCAATTCTAGTTTTTTTGAGGAATCTCCATACTGATTTCCATAGTGGTTATACCAGTCTATATGCCCATCAACAGTGGAGAATTGTTCTTTTTCCCCATTGATTTCTTGATGATGGCCATTCTTTCTGGGGTGAGATGGAATCTCAGTGTTGTTTTAATTGGCACCTGTCAAATGACCCATGATGTTAAACATTTTTTCATATATCTATTTGCTGTTTATATTTCTTCATCTGAGAAGTGTGTGTTCATCTGAGATGCCCATTTTGGACTGGATCTTGAAATGTGGGAA
Source organism: Octodon degus (assembly GCF_000260255.1). Classification (NCBI taxonomy): domain Eukaryota; kingdom Metazoa; phylum Chordata; class Mammalia; order Rodentia; family Octodontidae; genus Octodon; species Octodon degus. The sequence goes on along the minus strand of NW_004524734.1, from coordinate 6,163,246 downwards.
GCCTGCTTTTTGGAGTTCTTTCTATGTTCTCAGTAATAGTCCTTTGTCTGAAGAAGAGCTGGAAAACACTTCTTCTCTCATTCTGAGTTGTCTCCCCACTCTTGGTGGTTTCTAAAGCTGTGCAAATAGCTTTTTAATAAGGTAAGATCTCAGTTGTTGATTCTTTGTTCTAGTTCCTTGAGATCGGAGTTTTATTTATAAAGTCTCTATACCAGTGTCTTCAAGAGTTTTACCTATTCTACCTTCCAACAGATTTAATGTTTGTTTTAATATTTAGATCTTTAGTATTTTAGTTTAGTGCACTGTGAATGAGATAGGTACAATTTTAATCTTCGACATGTGCAGAGCCAGTTTTTCCAGCACTGTTCAGTAAAGAGGCTGTCTTTCTTCCAGTGAATGTATTTGGCACTTTTGCCAAGGATAAAATGATTGAGTATGTCTGGAGTTGTTGCTGCATCTTCTAATCTGTTCCACTGATTTTCTTTTAACATGGTAGCTTTATAGTATAATTTCAAGTCAGGTATTGTGATGCCCCCTGCCATCTTGCTCAGAATTGCCTTCGCTATTCTAGGTCTCTTCGGTTCCAAATGAATTTCAGAATTGTTCTCTTTAATTCTGTGAGATATGCTATTGTAATTTTCATTGGAACTGTATTAAATCTGTATAGTAGTTTTTGAAGCATGGCCATTTTCACTATGTTGGTTCTTCCTACCCAAGAGCAAGGGATATCTTTCCATTTTCTGATATCCTTTTAAATCTCCTTTTGCAGTACTCTACTTTTCAATGTAGATGTCTTTTACATCCCTAGTTAGGTTGATTCCCAGGTATATTTTTTCTTTTTTTCTTTTCTTTTCTTTCTTTCTTTTTTTTTTTTTTGGATGTTATTTGTTATTTTAAAAGATGTTAGTTCTCCAAGTCCCCTGACAATAAATTTGTTATTCATATATAAGGAACCTTTTGATTTTTGAGTGTTGAGTTTATATCTAGCTGTGCTACTAAATTTAATTAGTAAATCTAGCAGTTTTTTTAATGGAGCTTTTGGGGTCTTCTAAGTAGAGAGTATCATGTCATCTGAGAATAATAATTCCCCTTCCTTTCTGATCCTTATTCCTTTTATTTCTTTCTCTTGCCTAATTGCTCTGGCTGAAGTTTCCAGGGCTTTGGTGAATAAGAGTGAAGACAGTAGCCATCCTTGTTTTGTTTCTTTTAGAGTAAAAGATTTCAATTTTTGTCCATGTAGTACAATGTTAGCTGTTGGCTTGAAATAGATGGCTTTTATCAGAGATTGAGATAATACCATCTATTCCAGTTTTCTATAGGGCTTCATAATGAATATATGTTAGACTTTGTCAGAGGCTTTTTCTGCATCTACTGAGGTGATCCTGTGAGTTTTGTACCTGGTTATGTTAACATGGAGTCTTAACATTTATTGATTTAAGTATGTTGACCCATCCCTCTATCTCTGGGGTGAATCCTGCTTAGCCACGTTGTGTAAGCTCCTTGGTGGTTTGCTGCATTCTGTTTGCAAGTATGTTAGTGAGAATTTTTACATCTGTATTAATTAAGGTTAAGCCTCAATTCTTAATATTATTTTTGCTTATCATTTCTTTTTTGTTATCATTGCTATCATTTTTGACAAAAATTGTATGGATTTATAATATTCAACATTATGTTTTCATACACATGTGAAGGACCACATCCAACTAGTCTTGGATGGAAACAGTCAAAAAAACAAGTTGCATCTGTACTGAACATGTTGTCATTATTCTCTAGATAATATGGCATAACAGCTATCTACTCGGCATCTATATCGTGTTAGGCATCCTAAGTAATCTAGAGAGGACTTAAAAGTACTCACAGGGATGTTCATAGGTCAGATATCAACCACACACTGTCTCATATAAAGGACTTGAGCATCAGCAGATTTTGGTGTCTGTGGCGAAGGGCAGTACCAGTGGAGGACTGTGTTTATGCATTGTGAGTTGACCAAGTCGATCTGATATACATATATATTCATGTATGTATATACGTTTTCATTTCATTGTTTTTTGTGAGAATACTTAAGATCTACCCTTAGAAGTTTTCAAATATATCGTGTATTAAATATAATCATACTTGTTAGTAGATCCTTCAGGTATTCATCCAAATAACATGAAATCTTTCTTTCATGTCAAATTCCTTAATTTTATAAACACTAGACACTGATTTTTAAAAACCCTAAATATTAGAATGGACAGAATGTTTGCTAATATGAGATAGGATCATAGGAAATAAATGGCAATAAAGAACTCTACAAACTAGTGGACCTTTTCTTCAACTTAAATGAACTCAAACTTTTTTCCCAATCTTCTTGTCCGTTAGTCTTGTGGATAGTTGATTTTGGCTGTGCTTGGTTATCGTGCAGTAGTAACTGGGGTGTGAGTCTAAAGGGAAGAATGTTCTCCTTCAGTCTGTCTTCCTCCTGACCAGCACTTTTAAGCATTGGTGGAGTCAGCGCCTAACCCCAGGGCATTTTTACTTGTGTCAGTCATGTGGTGTGAACTGCTCCTACTCCATCAGCTTTGGGCAGTAGGTTCACTCCTGAGATCAATTTGGACCAGTTTGTTTGAACTCTGCAGGCTGTAGAACTATGTGTATTAGGAAACAGTGATTGATTTGGAACATGCTTAACTACTTTAAACACTGGAATTTTCATATGTCACTACAGATACTATGCTGGAAATACTTGAGATTTATTCCTTCAATTTAAAGTCATTTTCTAGTTAAAGTTAATGCAGTTGATTGACAAAAATACACTATCACCATATTTATTCTTGGAATTATTTATTTTACTAAGGGCACTTTTATGTCATGTGCTGGAAGCACAATAAAATGTTAGAAATGAAGAGGTGACTAAGGCACAGTCCCTGTGTGCAGAGAACTTTGAAACAAAATATTTGACTTGGATTAAAATAATTTATATGGTGATACTTATTTTAAGTAGGTCATGTAATTAATGTTAGATTTTGCTGTTTAATATTTGGGGGATTATTATCTTTGTGACTTTTTCCATAAGACTCAGGCTTTGGTTCTCTCAACAGCAAGAGAATCAGGATCTAATATATCTGTAAATTATTTATTTTATAAATATTTGCTAACTACTTTGTGACATATTACTGTATTATCTCCTGGAAATGTAATATTATAGCAAATACTAGCTTTACCCTCATAGAATGTGCTGTCTCGGTAATTATTGATGGGGCTCAGCTGGGTATTTTTATAGTGCTATTGTACATGCCTTGTTGTCTGCTTCACATTACTGCCTTGCCTGGTTTTACTTTCACGATCTGTTGGTATATTCAGTAGTACATCACAGATACATGGAGTTAAGCTATACTGCGTCATTTTACTTTTGTGAAGCAGGGGAGGGAAACATTGAAATAATCAAGCTTCTATCATAATCTAATAATAGCTTCTTTCACCTTTGTTCAGTAAGCCAACCATAAAAAATTGTACTCTTTTTGCATTTTTGTGAAGCTAATGATACAGATTCTTTATCATAGCTTCATGTGTTCAAATCTTACTAAAGTAATACTTCTCTGCTTGTGATTTTTTTTTAAATGGTGGTTCTGCTGTAGTATCTGAAATGTTTCTAAGCTTCTCGCTGCCCTTTCATATCATTTTTGTGTCTGTCTTCTCCAACCCATGCCAGTAATTCTCTGTGTGCTAAAGAAAGCACTTGGTAACTGAAACAAGGCAGTCCTTTGTGGATGTCTTTGTGGGAGCTGAAATTGATAAGTTTTACTTCATTGTGTAATTTTAATATCTCTGCTATCACGATTAATTTTTAAACCTGCAAAATTTCTACTAGCCACTTTATTCAAAGCTAATTACTTAAAATGATCATTTTTGTCAGAATAGCTATTTCATGGGTAGTACAAAATGTTCATGAAATGTCACCTTTTTTCTTTTCAGTTTTGAGAAATGGTGCTTGGGAAATTGTTCACTGGGAAAAGGTATGGATTGATTTTTATTTGTTCTAGCAGAAGAAATACATAGAGGTGTATCTAGTAGATATAATTTTTGCAAAAACCGTAAGCAAATCTCAAGGATTCCACTGCTATGAGAATGATTAAATAACTAAAGTTGTAAACATGTATGGAGTCTTCAGTTAGTCATATCCTTTTAATATTTCTGCCCTAGAAAGATACTAGTTTGAAAAGAAATACCTAGGACTTTTTTGTTTCTTTCATAGTATATTTTGAGTACCGTTTTCATAGATTTTATTTAACCATGAGCTGTTTTGTGTTGTAACTTTTGCGTTAACCATCTACTGTCCAAGTAAAAAGAAGTTATTTCATATTTTCATATTTTATTTCAAATTCATATAGTGAGACTAATGATTTTTATATACTACTTAAATTCATTTATGAAAACATCATTTTCTAGTGAGCCAGAAATCAGTCCCATAACACCAGAGATTCTTTTGCTCACTGAACCTCCAAAACGTTAGTGAATTGAGTCATAATTTAACAAATGATATCCAGGTGACTGTTCTTTTCAGACTTCACTTTCAAAAGGTAAGCAATTATTACTCCCTTAATTCTGGAGGATTTAGCTGTTAGTCATCCACAAGTGACTTGCCTTGCTAGCCTGGTAAATGGCTTTTTGGAGGCCGGTCTACCAGTGAGGCTTTGTTTCCTGGGCTTCAGGACATGGGAAGTATCACACGTGACAGTACCACACGTGACAAGACCATAGAAGTGTTTCCCACAATTGGTTCATTTACACCCCATTATTTCCTAGTCAGTTCACATTGGTGCGTTTGATTCTACCTCATGACGTCCACAGACACTTTGTGTCCCTGCAGAATAGGATCCCCTCTCAGTAAGAAATTGCATTTTTGTGGATTTTTAAATAAATGGACAGAATACTGACATCTCTTCTGAATAACTGAAAATGTATCACTCTCTCTTCTTTGTCCTTTGACATAAAAATAAAAAATGGTAACACTTTGTATTTTCTTTCTGTGATAATCATCTCTGTTTTCAGCAGAGTAAAATAAAAGGCAAGAAAACTAAGACACTTTCCAACTAAGTTTCTTTGACAGTCTTTTCTGGCACTTATGGATATAAACATTTTAGAAAGAAGACAGATATATTCACATATAATAAATTGAATTTATATTTTCAGTACTAGGGCTGTCAGTGTAGCTAACATACATACATAGCCTAACAAATTCATGCATCAGTTTCTTAGCTTCTTGCCTGGACTGCTTGCTCAGGAAAAAAAAATGTCAGTAAGTAACCATCTGCTGCCTCACTCTTAAATTAACTTTTGAAACTTATTTTCCTAGTACACAGGCATTATTTCAAGATTGTGCTAATTGTGTATGGAGTATTGTTTTTTTATTTTTTATTTTTAT
>NW_004524734.1:6155349-6157742 GCF_000260255.1 Octodon degus | reverse complement strand
CCAGGCAAGTGCTCATTCTTTTTAAATTTTTGAGGAACAAAATACTAGGTTACCAGCCATAGTTACCCAAATTATAACATGTTTCAGTCATCTTAGAGAGCAATACTAGAGGGATAGACTTTACAGGGTTGCCAAAGTCATCTAGCTAAAATAAGCTAAGTCATTTAATAACTAGAATTAAACAATTAAAACTAATAAAATTAAAACATATTTGGACATTTGGGAAGAAAATATAGTTTAGGTACTAAATATTCACATAAATATAAAAATATGACATAATCCTTGAGAAACTAAAAAAACATCAATTCCAAATTGTCAGTATAATCCCAGGAAATTACTATTTTTCCTACCTCATTGACTATATTATTATTTTATTCTCAAAAATATACAATTGAGGAAAATTGAATATTGTGCTAGAATAAATTGTAATAAAATAGAAAGAGAAAGTTATTAAAATAATGTGTGTATTTCAAAAATAGGCATTGTTGACTAGAATAGTATGATAGAACTAGTATAGAAGAAACTAAAGTGCCTTGAAATAAATCCTATTTATTATTTATCATTATAAAAGGTACAAACATAATTGGTAAGATGATTTTTTATCTCCTGTTATTACAGATTAGCATTTCAAGAAAAACACTTGAATAAAGAGTTTATATCCAAGCCACTACCTATAATATAAATTCCCACTGGCTAAAACAATCAACTATGTTAAAACATTCGTTTTGAAAAGCATACAAATTGAAAAAAGATTTTAATAAATATTTGAATCTCTCAAGCTGGAAGGAATTTGATTACATAAATTTTAAAACAATGGCATAACAAAAAGTACCATTAATAACTGGGCAAGATATGTAAAGTGTTTGTACCCAGTGGGACAAATGATTGAGACTGTTGTTGGGAAAAATTATAGCCAACTGTCCCTCAGACAAAGGACTTGTATGTAGAGCATATAAAGAATTTTTAAAAATGAGGACCCCAAAATTCAGAGACCCAATCCAAAAATGGGAATCTGAGATGAATATACACTTCTCAAATGAAGAAATGCAATGGCAAATAAATATATGAAAAATGTTCCACATCATTGATCATTTGAGAAATGCAAATTAAAACAACGCTGAGATTCATTCTCACCACAGAAAGATGACCATTGTCAAGAAGTCAGCCGGTAAGAAGTACTATAGAGACTGTGGGGTAAAAGGAACTCTTCTCCACTGTTGGTGAGATTGTACATTGGTACAACCACTATGGAAATCAGTGTGGAGATTCCTCAAAAAGCTAGGATTGGAGGTCCCATTCAACCCAGCTATTCTCCTCCTCCTGGGTGTGTTTCCAAATGAACTAAAAACATCATACCACCATGATATGTATGCACCCATGTTTATAGCAGCGTGATTTGTTCTGGCTGAATCCTAGGAATACCCAAAATGCCCATCAACAGAGAAATGGATAAAAAAGATGTGGTATTTTTACACAATGGAGTGTTACTCAGCTATTAAAAAAAAGACAAATCTGATGCTTTTATAGATAAGTGGATGCAATTAGAGACCCTATTCATAAGTGAAATAAGTCAGATCTTCATGTGTAACATTTTATTGTCTTGCTAGTGCAAGAACCTGAAAGAGTAAATAAAATCTGAAAAGTATAATAGATTCTGTGAAAGGGAATGAATCTCTCCAAAGGAAACAAAAAATTGCCATGAGGAAAAAGGCAGGATGGAGGAGATATATTTGCGTATGTATGCAGGATGGCTTGGATAATTTTATTCCTGATTTCTGCTGGTCTACAGAGAAGAGCTGTTGATGCTTAAATTTTTTTTCCTTGTCCTTTTAACTCCTTGTAAGTTTTTTTTTTTAAGTCAATTTTGCATGCTTATATCTGGTAATCAGAACAACTAATTTGAAGATAACATTATGCAATTCAGCGACCATCGTTGAATTCCTATTGTTTTATGGAGTTCTATATTGTTTCTAATGTGTTTTTTAAAAACTATTTTATAGTCTCTTTAGAAAATAAATAATAACCACTACGAAGACAACACTATGCAATGCATTAATTATTGAAACTGTCCTAATTGGTTTTGAAACTGTCTCATTGCTATTGTTTCTCAATAAAATAAATAAATAAATAAAATAATTGAAACAATTTACAAATAAAATCACAAAGGATCAAACTTTGGTTGCATCAGGGGCAAATATCTCCTTTTGTGTGGTGCCAGGGTACCCAGAGTCCTGCTTTCATTTATTCCAAGATAATTTTACTTCCATTATGAATATTTGGGTTGTTCAGATTACCAGATATAGGCATGAAAAATCAATAAAGCAGTTAAGCATTAACTGTTCCTTTCAACAACCCAATAGAAATTTTTAGTATAATTATCTTAGCTATTATAT
>NW_004524734.1:6110527-6154598 GCF_000260255.1 Octodon degus | reverse complement strand
AAACCAGGTGATGTCATTTTACAAACTATGATACTGTGCAAAGAGAGACACACAAAAAATGATGCTAATTACTCAGCAGATACCTACTGTGTGTGCCAAATAGTGAGCACACAGTAGGACCAAAGACCCATCAGGGCTCCTATGTTATGAGTTTATAGGTGAAAAGAAGAGGTTCTTGTGTGCTGAGATGCCCACCATGGCTTTTTAAAAATGGTGTATTTAACAACCAGACAGGCACATAAGCAGATTTACTCGCTGCCTTGGCAGGATGATGTGGCGGATCTTTTCCATGGCTTATATAATATTTTGTGGAATTAAAAATAACATCAGTAAGCCAAAGCCTGGTGCCTCCCGCATACCAAGGCAATCTGAGAAACCTGAGAGAAGGCTGGCTTTCCTTGAGGATATTTTCTCTCTGCCATCCCAAATGTGTGGCTGCTTGCTAATGAGCTTCTGGGGACTGCAGACTTGCATGCCCCCTAGCCTGTCCTCCCCAGCTGGCCTCAAACAGCAATAGGGCTCATCCCTCCAGTTACTGCCCTGAAGTGTTTACCTGTTGCAAAATATTAGGTTTCAAGTATTTAATTTTAAAAGAAAGTGTTGCAATTAAAAAGCTTCACATGAAGATTGCATCTCTACTCATGAAATTTAAGCAGCGGCTTCATTACTGACAGCCCAAAGATCAGTTCTTTCATTGAGATGCAGCTGAGACTGCAGGTTCTTTTTTTGTTTGTTTTGTTTTGATGTATTTGGTTGTTACAAGGTCTCATTACGCAGCTCAGACTCATAGTGATCCTCTTTGATTTCAGCCTGCCCAGCACTTGGATCACAGGCAGGCACCACTACACCCAGACTCAGTGGCCCGCTCATCCTACCCTGGGAGCGGGGCTGGTATGGCATGTGGTGCCAGGGATTGAACTGTGGTCCTGGCTCTTGCCTAAACTCACCTAAGCAGATGCATTAGTCCACTGAGCTATCTCACCTGCCTGACTGCATGTTCTTGAGATAACAGTGCAGCTAGAGTACTCAGATGAATAATATTGAAGTCAGTGCAGTCTTCAAGACTCTATGTCAAAAAAGAATGCATATGTGGCTAGGGAGATAGCTCAGTAGAATAAGCACCTTCTTGGCAAGCACATGGTCCTGAGTTCAGTCTCCAGTATCAAAAAAAAAAAAAAAAAGCGTGTTCTACTTCCTTCAAGTAGTGCAACAGCTGCTGTAGCACTTGATGAGTCCTTGCTACTCATTAGGGTAGCTACCCTGTACAATATTGAGTTCTTAATATTTTCTTCAGTTAAAGTCACAAGTCTTTTTGTCTTACAAGAAATAAAAATGTTGGGAAGCAGTGGCATCAGTTAGGGATTTTGTACATCTAATGGTTCAGCTCCCAGCTCTGGGATGGGGGCAAATGTGGCCTTGCTTTTATGAAGCATATAGCTGAATCGAGGAAGAAACATGAACATACTCTAATTGTGAGGGAACAATTAGGTGGCAACCCACACACCGTTCAAAGGGCCATGACTCAGAGAGGTTTTTGTCATCTCATCAGTGAGTGTCATCAGGGTACTATCACACATTATTTTAGGGTCTAGATTATATCTCTACTTGCAATTTTTGTTTTTTCCACGTTTATTTTGCACGTTTTTGGTTAAGAAATGTTTGACTCCAATGTCCTTCACATTTTGTCCATTTCAGGTAGTTCACATTTCACATTTCAGCTAAAGTCAATCCTTTTGAATCCAGGCATCTAGAGCTCCTCCCCGAGTAAGCAGTGTACGGATCGCAGCCTAGAAGACATCTCCCCTCCTCTTCCCTCCAGCCTGTAAAGTAGAACAGAGTGCGCTCCCTGCGGTATTTGCTTGTTATGCTTCTCACCAAGGATACTAGTCTCTCCTTCCCCAAATAATATATTCTTTTACAGTTCAAGGAAAAATAGGCAGAGGGAAGAATGAAAAAAGCTATCCTTCCCTCCATTCGCTACAGAAACTTACTTTTAGGTTCATTTGTATAGTAAGAGAGAGAGCAACATTCCCAGTGTAAGAGGAGTGCACCTGTGTGACCAGCCACCTTAGTAAGCTAGGTTACTTACATACACTAGTTGTGTTTCTTAGTCATTTTCAGAAGCTTTGTGACAAGCCTGGCACTTACATTACTTCTAACCATTTCTGACCATACTGCATTTTTACTTTCTCTTCATGTCATGCTCAGAAATACGCTTACAGGTGGTAAAATATAAAAATTACTTTATTTTTGATTTGAATTAAAGTGATAATTTTAGTAAATTTACTTATGCGAAAGTCAAGACAGACATGGGTTTAAATCTTACCTTTTCCACCTACCAGTCCTGAGGAAATAGCTGACAATCGCAAATGTACATTCTTCCTTTCTAAATTATGCATTACAACTAATACTTGCTTTTAAAGGTCATTATGAAAAAGAACAATCACATATATGATATAATATTCTCTCCAGTTTTGTTTAAACTTCTTTAAGCAGTGTAAAGATTTCAGTAAATGAAATCTTCCTTTTTATTTTTATGTCAAAGAGAAAGAATATGAGAAGTTGAGATGTCTAGTTGATAGATGGGATCGATTGATTTGATTAAGATAAATTGTAGAGGACTAATAAAACAAAGAGGCAGCACCAACTTTCAAAAAGATTCCGAGTCTTGACCTCACATAGATTACTTTATGCCATCTTGTGAAGATCAGTAGTTGTTATCTGCCAGTAACCATTCTTCTGTAGTTGTTGTTTTAGTACTATGGGTTATATATTTGTAACTATCTTTCCATGCAGATAATTAACCAATTCCCAGTTTTCTTTCAGGTAAATGTTGGAGATATAGTTATAATAAAAGGCAAAGAGTATATACCTGCTGACACTGTACTTCTCTCATCAAGGTAGAGATACCTACTGATGCTCAAACAGTGTAGAGGATGGTTTCTCTACCCTGCATTGACCTTGTGATTTCTCCAAGGAAATAAGGAATAAACGAAGAATTTTAAACCTCTCTAATGATTTTTAATTAAGCATTTAAAAATTGATTGGACCACTTTCATGTTTGCCTTATAGAATAAGTAATAGGTACTATAGAATTCAAAAGTTGTAATTACAATTGAGAACCTTTTCTTCCTTGAATGTGTCCAGATCCATGTGTGTGGACTATTACCACTTTTTAATGTTTAAGGTTTCCTGTCATTTATTTTATATCATCCATGGACTGGGTTCTGTCAATGTTATCTTTCAATTCTTTTTCATCATAAGTTCCTTTATGATGTATTCATATATCCCTGCAAAGCTTCTTGATTTTTATGGCGAACTGGTACAAGAAAATGGATGAGTGATTTCTTTTTATCATCATACCTTTTGAAATTCCATCCTCTTTCAATCAAAAATAAGCACTTTGCACTTTCTTTCTTTCCATTGTTGGATTTAGATAATTTTTGTTCTACTCATATTTAAGTTAGCCATGAATTAGTATTCAGAACATATGGCACAGTCACCCTTTAAAGAATGTGATTTTCAAATGGTTTTAGGTTTTAAAACTATAAAGCTAACCCAAATATAAATTAATAAGAAACGTTATTAATATCTTAGAGGTTGTTTATCATCATTTCCTTGGACAGTTTTATTTGTAAATTCCACATATAAATGTGGACAGTGTCCTTTTTTCAAAATCTATTTAATCAGGTCCTGACTTAAAGTGATCAGACTCTCAAGCTAGTGAAAGGTAATTGAGCAAATAAGAATTACCTACATATAGTGTATCTGCAAACAAGTGAAAGACGTAGACATGGTTCTACTTCTGTATGTTAAGATTGGCATTTTTTGTGCCATGTACAGATTGATTTTTGCTTTCAGAAAGACTAATGTGGATATTTTCAAATCAGCCTCTCTGTTCTTGTTTCATTTGCTCGTAACTTTGCCTGGGTAGGGTCTGACGCTGACTGAAAGCTCACTGCTTCTCTTCGGCATGGGAGAGCAAGTGGAATGGTGAGCTTATTGTCTTCATCTAAGGCCCTGCTAGTCTAGGGCTTATGGAGAGCTGTGTTTATGAGTCAGAAAACAAAGATTCTTATTGTACCTCAGTGATTTTGCTTAAATTCTCAGAACTTAAGTTTTACTTTTACACTGAGAAAGATGGACTTTTGAACAAGGCCAAGTGTTCCCCAATCTTTCTGTTTAGTTTTATGTTAATCAATATACTTTAAGAGAACGTGAAAGTTTGATCATTGTACTAGATGCTAGACTTTGGACCATCCAAATGTTTCTATATAAGGAATGTCAAAATAGTAGTGTTGTCCTCTGGCAATTTTTTTCTTTTTTGGTGGAACCAGGGATTGAACTCAGGCCCTTGTACTTGCCAGGCAAGTGCTTATTCTACTGAGCTATCTCCCCAGCCCCTCTTTTAGCAATTTAAAAATCATGTTCCTAATTGAAGAGACATTATCATAGAAGCATATAAGGTGAGCCACAATTCACAATATTTCTTTTTGTCTGTTAAAAATGCAAAGATAACTATCCTACCTTGATTTTATACTTGATTTTTGAAAATTTTCAAATTATTTGTCATCTTGGGGGCCGGGGAGATGGCTCAGTAGAATAAGCACTTCCCTGGCAAGTTCGAGGGCCAGAGTTCAATCCCTGGTTCTGGAAAATAAAGAAAAAACAATACAAAATACAAACTATTTGTCATCTTTCTTGACTGAGTCCCAGAAACTCCCAAGCAATCTCTGTGCTTAGGTTCAACATTGACAAGCAAAGTCTATGTACATTTTCAAAAAAATGTGAAAAATTCTAAAATCTGAAATATTTCTGGTCCCAAGAGGTTGGATAAAACACAGTGAACCTCTATTTCTTAACTGTAAAAACGTTTTGTACCAGATATATTTTCTAAAACCATTATTTAAAAACACTATTTAAAAACATTTCCTGGTGACTGTCAATATTGTTAGATCAAAATAGTTTCTGTATCTTAACATTCACCGTGATTAACTCCCTCCTTCCTTTTTAAAAGATTACTTGATTCATTACTTTCAGTTATTTAGTGAGATTCATAGTCCAGTATAAATATTATGTGATTAATCTAAATTTCTACCCAATTAACAGAGCACTACCTTTCAGTTGGTTTTGTTTGTTTTCCCTGAAGGATTTCTGCATTATATAATGCTTTTAAACCTATGTAGACCTTAAGAATTAGGTAACAGCTTTCCCTATGTAACAGAAAAAGAAATGTTTACTTTGTGCCCTATTTAACCATTGGCTTTAATGATTAGGTCAAGACTGGAATTCTTCTGGTGACCTTCATGTGTCGTGGTGCCCACTGTCCAGTACGTGGTGATTTTCATCTGTCAGTGGGTGCCGTTCAGCATTAAGAATAGAAAGCTTTGTATTGCTGAACTTGCCATTGTATATTAATTAATATTAATAATAATATTAATTTATTATTAATCATTAATAAATCTTCTCAGAGGTGATTGTGAAATTAAAGTACAGAAGTGGTTGAAAGTTATTATTTCATTAATTTTCATTTTGAAATGAAGAAACTGAAATTTCAGCATATAGTAAATACTACACTTACGTTAAGAAAATACAAGATAGAGTAAAATAGCTCAAGCTGATAATTCAAGCACAAACAGATTCTTGGTATATCTATTCATACCCTCACTGAAATTTTTTATTTGAATTTGAGGGCTCACCACCCCCACCCCAACAGGACCACAGTAACCTACACTCACATTAGGCAGTAACTGCAGTAGCTCCTGTTTTGTCTTCTAATGACCTAAGATTTATATCATGTGATCTGCATTAAAGTTAAGAAAATACACAGTTTACTCTGAAAATGTCTCAGAGGACATGTTTAACAAAGTTGTTTTTTGTTTCTTTTTAGTGTGTGGAAATAAGAAAGTATCCCAGAAACTTAAAAATTTTTCTTTGATTATTTCTTTGCCCTTTTAGGTAGGAACGAGCATACAGTAGCTGACATGAGTTTGAGGAATTAGAAAAAGGAATCTATAAGATACAGCTCTCTACAGGAATGTTTCTATTTGAATAGAAGTGCTTGTCCATAAACTTTAAAGTTGGAAAGTTTTTGTGTTAGAAATTGGCTTAACAGCAGATAAGTAATCCTTGAATATTAAATATTTTATGTCTTCAGGCCTGATCAAAATATGTTTTGAAAAAATTGGCATTTGACATTTTTATTAATGTGTATTATTTTCTATAATAATTTCAAACCTTTTGTCTCTTTTGTCCATTTGTTTGTTTTTTCTCTGTTATTCATTTTTTTCCCATTTTAATTATTTCAAACTGGGACATGTAGGTGGCAGTAGGGGAAATAGTGAAAGTGACCAATGGGGAGCATCTCCCAGCCGATCTCATCAGTCTGTCCTCCAGGTTAGAGCACCGAGCTGTACAGGATGTGTGCATGCGGGTCCTCACCCTAAACCAGAGAGCAGTGGCACCCAAATGTGGTTCAATCATGTGTCTCTTCCTTTAAAACACAAAACTTTTAAAATACTTATTGCTGATGGACATTTCACAGATGTTTTCAAGGCATTTTATGAATATCCTACTGAATGACATTTGTCCCTCTGCAGGGCAGATTCAGCCCCTGTTGTTCCAACAGGAGTCCAAGAGGCATGCCTGCAAAGTTAGATTTTAGTATCTTCCACTTTGTTAATATATATTGCTATTTAGCAGCATGCCTTGGTACCAAGGCTCACCTGGTGATCACTCCATAATATTGTTTTGAATAGTGTTAACCTTTTCATGAGCCAGCCATTGAAAATTGATTACATCTTAAATTTTCTACGAGTTCTGTGGAATCCTTCCAGTGATTATTACTATAATTGGGGCTTGTATAGGGTTTACAGAGGACCCCCTGCACAAAGCTGGATGTCGTACATTTTGGACCGCATGCTTTGGGATCGGTTTTTATCCCACTCGTAAGCTGTGGCAGTGTGCACGTTACTGTGATAAACTTCAGCTGTCTACTGGTGTCTGTATTGTGGTATGCATCTTGTCTCGTTTTTCCACTTACTAATCAAAAGCCTGCTTTGCCTCTCTGACTGTAGTCTGTGTTTGGGATGTCGTCATAACTTGCTGACGTATTGATGATCTAGCATGAGTCCTGACGTCTTGCTGCCTTTCCACAGCACTGTTAAGAGCTGCTTCCGTCACAGCTGTCTTTAGTGGTTAAGAATGTTCTAAATACGAATGTGTATTTTACGTGTCCCACTTCAGGTAGAAGTCAGCCCTTTAAAATTGCCTCACTTCTTAGTCATTTTAAGTCCTAGAAAACTTGCTTTGCAGAAAAAAACTAAGAATAAGTAGAAGTAGAATGTTATTCTCATTTTAACAGGAGAATGGCATTGCTTAAGTATACTGAGCAATATTTTATTTCTAGATATGGAATCAATGTCACCATTTAGCGTTTTGTCAACCGGCTTTCAGAAAATGTTTTCTAACTTCATAAACCATTTATTGCAAATTATACATAAACAAATTATAAGTTGTAATAATTATAGAGTGAAACTATAAATATTGGAAGACTCCCCCAGTTAGGAAAGGTAATAGCTGCTATGAAAGAAAGCCTCTAGAGTAAATGGGAAAATTTGCAAAGTTACTTTTGAGTGAATTAGAAATATTTTATTACTGTCCACATATGTGAATAATTTTCACAAATTTTAGGGCCCTAAAATTAAGCTAAATTCTCATTTCTGAAATGTGGACTGGCCTATTTTATACATGTACAAATTGGAAGTTAATTAGAAAGTGCCAGGTGTGTGACTTGCAGCTCCTTTTCAGCCTCATGTACACAGGCTACACTCACAGTTGCTTCTATGATGTTCGTAAGTTGGACTTATTTTGTAACCAGTTGCTAATGCTGTGATTGGTTTAGCTTCAGAATACTGTTCCACGAAGCAGAGGGTCCAGTTATGTAGTTGAACCACACACTCCCATGTCTGTAATTCCTGGACGTTGGACATCAGCATGCGAAGGTCACACATGTGACAGTTCAGAGGAATGGTGGCAAACATATGGCACACATGTCTCAGCAGGATGTTTGTATCCTTAAAAGTTGTCCAAAGTTCACCATCTCTGGTCTAAAGTATGACCCCTGTGTTAAAACTGGGGCACACTGGGCCCTCATACCAAACACCATGAGCTGCACACCCTGGTGGGAACCTGTAAAGAGGCTCTACAAGGTTCAGGGCAAGAAGCAGTGTCGCCAAGTTGGCTGATTTTAATTTTCGCTTTTCTTGTCCTCAAAACTCTCTCAACTAACTTTGACAGATAAGAAGGATAAGAACCAGGAAAAACAATAAAGTATCTATACACGTCTAGTGTAGCATATGCTCATGCCTCTTTTAAAAGCTGCCGTACCATTTTTGTGTTTTGTGGTCCATAGGACTCTATTCATCATAGTTAAAAAGATACTTAAATGCAAGTTTGCAGAAGTAGCAATGTGGGATTTTCTAATCACTGTACTTCACCAGTTTACATGTAGGCCATGAGCATGAAATCTCACTTGATGTCTCAGAGCTAAAAATAAATGTGGACACAAAACTGCTTTATATCTCGGATAGTCTGTGTTGTGTCTATATGGATGGACAGTTTAAAAATAATGTGACAAATCTCCTCGCTTACATTATCTTGAAGAACATTACTGAGTGTTGTCAGGAAATTGCTTTTGAGTGGTTCTGGCTAGAAAGCTGATCCATGAATTGTCGTGCATGGGTTCTGCCTCTCAGTATCTGGCTGTTAAGATGAAAATTATCCAAAAGCAAGGTGACAGTAGCCTTGTCTAGAACAGTGATGGCAGACCTAGGCACGTGTGCCGCGATGACTGTATCATGGCAAGCTCTAAAAGGTTTGCCACCACTATTCTAGGCCAACAAATTTCAGTGAGTCCAGGCATTTAAATAAGTTATTCTTGCTCTCCTTCCTCCACTAACTCCTTGTGTTTCTCAATTCTCAACCACAGTGAGCCCCAGGCCATGTGTTACATTGAGACTTCCAACTTAGATGGTGAAACAAACTTGAAAATTAGACAGGTAGGTTACACTGGGCGTGCATATATTCATTCCTGTTTTATGATGTGGAATGGAGAGCTTTTCTCTTCATGTTACTGTTTCCTTCTTAGTGTTACTGTCCTGAGGTGAAGTAATTCTTTCGCTTGGCAAATATTTTCTCATGGAGAAATGAAGAGATTTCATAGACTACTGTTATTAAGCATGATGGAATACTCATGTTTGCTTGCCTGACTAAATATGGGCCATCATAGAAAACTTATTTGTAATATTTTAATTTGCTTCATTAATAGTTAATGTTTGCATAAGGTGAAAATAGTCTTGACACGTATGACTTGTTTTCTTATTCACCTGTCCCAAATTATTTGGCTTTACGCACTAAATTCTGTATTTTTCCTTGCTATTCTGAAACTCTCAATCATCTTGGGAATTTACCCTAGTTTATTTAGATTTCTCTGATTAACTTCTTCTCCCATCCTTAGCAGAAGAAAAGCTGCAAGGGTTTTGTTTATAAAATGTGAAGAGACGTTTTAAGATGTCCAAGCACTTAGGTTGTAGGTGAGCAGTGAAAGGGCTGGGAGACTGGGAGCGCTGGTGTGCAGCAAGCTAGGTCCACATGGAGGACCTAGCCATTGTCCTGGGAAGACAGCTGTGCTCTGTGCTGACCTCCTCTAACTGGACAGAGGAAGAACTGTTGGGGGGGATTCTCTTCTCAGTAAGAAATAAGGGGACCCACCCAAACACAATTACTCTCTGCTTATTTAAACATTTTTAACAGGGCTTACCAGCAACTTCAGACATCAAAGACATTGACAGCTTGATGAGAATTTCTGGCAGAATCGAGTGTGAAAGTCCCAATAGGCATCTCTACGATTTCGTGGGAAACATAAGGCTCGATGGACATGGGTATGTGAGACCACTGCTGCTTGGGTGTCCTGCACTGCCCGGTGTCTCCCACGTCGGGGTACAGATTAGTTCCCTCTACATTTGAATCTACAATGTACAGAATCCTTTCTACAAATCGTGTCTACATTCCAGCCTGAGCTCCTTTGGTAAAGTTGCTGGATCGTAACCTTGATTGTGTAGTATAGCTGATGCTTTTCCCAGGGGTTCTGCCAACAAGTTTGGAACGTTTTCAAGAATAGTCCAGGTTTCTAGCACATTGCTTAGTAGGCAAATAACCTGTGACTTTTTCTTCCACAAAAAAACACTTATGATCAACTTAACTCGCTAATCTTCCTGGTCTGAGTCCTTTCCTGTGGTCTCTAGAAGTTCCGACTCGCTCCTTGAACTGGATAATTTCTTGTCTCCTCGTAACTCTGTATGCTGTTTTTTAGGCTCTGTTATCATCTGTAGTCATCTTTGTTCTTACCTACTTCCTACCTTTCTCCTTTCCTACTACTTTTCTCATTCATTCCGAACAGATTAGGCCAATTTATATGTTTAAGAAGACAACAAAAAAAGCAAATAAATATTCCTGCCCTGTGTCTTAGTTGATTCAGACTGCTATATCAAAATAATAATATCAGAGTGGAAAATTTCTAAACAGAATGTTATTGCTCACAGTTCTTGAGGCTGGGAAGCCCAGGATCAGATCAAGGTATCATCTGATTTGGTGTCTCCTAGGGAGCTGGTATATGCTGCATGTCCTCCCATGATGGAGGCCATTTGGCCTCCTTCATAGGGTGTGAATTCCATGCACACGGCCCCGCTTTCATGACCCAGTCATCTCTAGGACTCTACTTCCTAACAGCCAGTCAGTTAGTTTTCAACTTACAAATATTAAGAGACACAAATGTACTACTGTATCTTGTTAGCTTACCTTCTTGTAGTAGAGGAAGGGTGTATTAGTCAGCTTTCCTGTTGCTAGAAGGAAAGGAAACAACTTAACAGTTTAAGGGAGGAGGGCTTTGCTTGGCCCATAGTTACAGAGATTCAGCCCATAGTCAGCTGACTCCAAAGCAGAGACACAGAGGCAGAGCAAGGTGAGGAGGCAGAGTAGTGCAGCAGCGCCAGAGAAGAAGGGGCCAGGGACTAGATACAGGACCAGAAGTCACGTACTGTGACCCAGCCTGTCACCACCAGCAGTGCACTTTACCGATCTAGGCAGTTCCCAAGCCTTTCAAGGTGATACTTGAGCTTAACTGCCATAAAGGACAAGCAAAATGGTAAATAAGAAAATTTGATCCTATATTAGAAAACAATAAATACTTTGGAAAAGATAGCATAAGATAAAAGAGTTTGAGCGTCCTAGGGAAGGAATCACTTTGAGGGGTTATAGTGAGCCCCACTGAGAAGGAAATACTTGGTCAATAATGAGTAAGAGGAGTTCAGCAAAATATTCCAATATAGTCCAGTAGACCATAATAGTTAGTGGGTTATCCGCAGGACTGGCCATGTCAGAAGTTGTTGACTTACAGCTCAGCATATTAATATGGCTTTATATTTTATTTTTTAATTAATTTTATTGAGAAAGAAATAGCAATGAGACAGTTTCAAAACAGGTTAGTAGGGCAGTTACAATATTTGAATAGCAATGGAATACCCATCTCTGACAAAACTAAAAAAAGGGGGATAGAAATGAAGGACCATTTTGTAGTAAAAATATATATATACATACATATGTATATACAAATTAGAGGTATACAGCAACTTTCTTAGTTCAATGAGAAGAAAGATTTGTACTAATACTGTTTACACAAGATATCATGTCTACATCTTGTACTATGAATAACTGCTATGAAGGCAACAATATGCAATGTATTAATTATTGTAACTGTCCTGTTAACCTGTTTTGTAACTGTCTCATTGCTATTTCTTTCTTAATAAAATTAATTCAAAAAAAATGAGTAGGAGGGGAGGAATTTTTAACCACTTGAAGATCTGAAATGAAAGGACGTTAAGCAGGAGAGAGTCAGTGCAGGTCATTTGTAATGTCATTACATTATCTTAAAGTGTGAAATTGCCTGGAATAATTATAGCATGTCAGAAAAATCATTGAGGTTGGAGAGATGTGATCCAGAAAAATAGTACTGAGAAAAAGGCTGATAGATAGTAGCTGGCCGGATCCTGTGTGGCTTTGTAGGCCGCTGTGAATGCATATTCCATGTGAACTGGACAATGTGGGGGAGGAGGAGCAGCAGTTCAGTTGTGGACTTAGCATGCTGCTGACGTTCAGACAGTAGCATCAAGGTAATTGATGTATGACTTCGGGATAGAGTGTGGGATAAGATAAATTTGGGAGTACTTGGGATAGACATATATTTAAAGCTATAGGACTGAAAGAAATCAAAAAGCAAGAGAGTATAGACACAAGAATGTACAACACTAAGTCTAAGAAAAGAAGGAACAAGTGAGAGAGACGGAAACCCAGTTCACAGAATAGAATCTAAGAGACAGCAAAGGCGCCACACTGTGCAGAGGTAGAGGCACCACGTTAAGTCAGATGTGGCTGGTGGTCAGGTACGATGGAGCTGAGCAGGTGAGTTTAGCAAGCAGAAACACTTGCGCTAGATCAGAATAGGCAGCAGCCCAGAGAGTGAGGTCCAGATCACAGAAGGTGGAAAAGAACCAAGAGTTCTTTTACAAGCAGTGTTGTTGCAGAGAGGCATGAAGAAACGGGAAGGAGACTGGAAAAAGAGTAGGGCCTTTATGCCTCTCTCTTTGTTCTTTCCCTGGCTTTGTTCTCAGCATGTTCGACCTTACTTACCAAGCATTCATAGTAGCCAACTAAATGTCACCTTGATGCACTCGTTCAAGTCATTAGCCTTGAATAGTGCTTTCATTGTTTTGTAGCTCTCTTATTACAGTGTTGGAATTTTAAGGATATTTAAGAACCTGCCATCCTTACTCTGATCCACCAAAAGCTTTCCTGTAATCTTTAAAGTAGTTGTTTCTCTAAAATTTGTGCAGAGTGATCTTTCTCTGAACATATGGTTATACACTAATGATAGATTTGGCCACTCACGCAGGTAATGTTTCTTTAGTCTGACATTCCTAAACTGGCTGGCTTCTATTTCTTATCACTTCCCTATTAAATTGGTGCCAAGTAAATTGATTTTATGAAGGAGAAATTTTGTGTGATGTTGCCAAGATTTCAGATACAGATAGAATTTATGTAATATGCTTTATTTTATGTAAAAGGTAGGAATTGACTTTCAAGACCTTCATCTCTGTGACACATGTGGCTTTTTAATATATTCTAGGGAAGGGTGCACAGGATGTTCAGGGTCTCAGTATTGGATCAGACTCCATAATGATCCACCTGTTTACAGCCTCCCAAGAGCTGGGATTACAGGCATGCACCACCACACCCAGTCTCAATTGCGGTCTCCGCATGCCTCAGGGATGGAGATGACATGGCAGGCCCAGGGATTGAACCCCTGGCCCCTGCACCTGCTTGCAGGCACTTCAATCCGCTGAGCTGTTTGGGTGGCCCTCACATGTGGCTTTGACAGAGATTTCCAGAGCTCTTGGAAACCCTCATTGTGCTCTGATGTCCTTTCGTTGATGACCATAATCTAATGCCAGAAGCTTTAGAATTCCAGCTATGATGAAAACCAATAGTAGGGGGCCTGCCCCTTTAGCTCAGTTCTGTAAGTGGCTGCTTCAACAAAGCAGTCAGGCTCAGGTTGCTGTGGTTCGATCCCCACAACTCAAGCCAGCTAAACCTGCGCTGAAGGCATTCAGAGAAAAAAAAGCTAATAGTAGCTCTTCTTGAATCTTTGTAATTAGGAAGTACTAAGTTTAGCCAGACATGATGGCACCGACAAGTTATCCCAGTCAATACTTTGCAAGGCTGAGGTACGAGGATCACAAGTTCAAGCCCAGCCTGGGCAACTCAGCAACTTAGCAAGACTGTCTCTAAGTCAAAAAATTAATCACTTAATTACTTAATTCAAAGGGCTGAGAATATAACTCCATGGGAAAGCCTTAAATTCAATCCCTAGTAACCCACATACACATGGTGGTGGGTTTTGCTTTTGAAGTGTTTGTATCTTTCTCCAGTCAGTCCTTGCCATAAATGCTGAAGCGACAGTTACCATAGTATTCCCATGGAATAGATGAGGAGCAGCAGACACACACGCGCCCTAAAACATAGCCCAGGAACTTCTCAAGAATTTTGTGGAAACCTGATATAGTCCCAAGGCCCTGCCAACTCTAAAGGGCACTGAGAATCTTCAGATATACGCCACAGTGTTCTCTAGAATCAGCTTGTCCCACTGCAGGTCATGTGCTAAAGGCTCAGTCAACTACTAGAGCAGGTCAACTGCTAGAGGACAGTTTCCCCTGCCTGATGGTGTTGAGAAGTTGTGGAACCTTCAAGAAGTGAGCCCTGGGGGGAGGTAAGGAGGTCATTAGAAAGGTTTAATGCCTGTCCCCAGGAATAAGTTAGGGCCAGTAGCCCTGGGTTTGACACTTCAAGGGCCACTTACTGTTAAGTAAGCTGCTGTGGTCCCTGCATGCACTCATGTGGCAACCTAGTACAGCCCCAGTGGAGCTTGGACTTTTCAGCCTCTAAAACTATGAGCCAGAATGAACTTTTTGTTCTCATCAAATGCTTGGGGTATTTTTTATAGTCACATGAAGTGGACTAAAATAGGTTCCTATCAGGACATGTGCTAAAGGCATACTGTACAGCCACAGTTTCCATTACTGTGTCCTTTCTCTACACTGAAATCACTATTTCCTAGGAATTCACTCAGGCACTGTGCTTTCCCAGCCAGGCCTTTCACTTGAGCCAGTGCACTTCCTGTAGTTCTTCAAAGAAGGGCAAGGGCCCCAGCTTCTGCCTTCAGTGACACAGCATTTTGTGTTCTCTGTAAACTTTTCTTGAGAAGTCATTTTCCTTTCCCTAGAAGATTTTTTTAAAATATATTTTCTTTATATATGACTTCCCCAGTTCCATATTACACTTGAGTACAGGGCCTTGCACATGGTAGACATTACTGAGTTATATCACTAGTTCTTTTTTTAAACTTTTGAGATGGTCTAAGTAAGTTACCCAGGCGGGTCTCATACTGGCAATCTTCCTGCCTCGGGTCTCCTGAATAGCTGGGATACAGGTGCACCCTACCATGCCTAACTACTTTTTTGTTTTTAAAATGAACACTTGGTACTAGGAATCTTTGGCCCACTAAACTTGGAATGTTATATTCCCCTCAGGTAGGCCAGTATACCTGTCAGAATGCTGGGCTTTTCTGCTGGCCCTGAATAAATCTGGATCACCTAATAACCTAGCAGAGGCATCCTGCAGGAAACCCAGCTTGAGCCTTCTTCGTGGAAAAAAAAAACGTGATTTAAATTTTTACCTCTCAAGGGTGCCATCTCCAAATACCATCACATTCACAAGTATGTTAGGGGAACACAGTCCAGTCCACAGGAGACGTGAAATTGTAAGATGTGGCTAGTGTGGTGTGAAGAGAAGCAGCTTAAATACTCCTAAACAGCTGATCCTGTAAAAGAAAACCATTCTTTTTGGTTGCAAAATTACTTCCTTTCCCAAAAGAAAATAAATACGAGAAGGGTTATTTTAATGATGAAACCTTTTGGAATGATCTGGTGGCTGGGCTGTGCAATGTAAGTATTTCATAAATGTCGTTTCTAATGTCACCCTAATCTGTCCTAGCACTGTTCCTCTGGGAGCTGATCAGATTCTTCTCCGAGGTGCTCAGTTGAGAAATACTCAGTGGGTTCATGGAATAGTTGTCTACACTGGACATGACACCAAGCTAATGCAGGTAGGATTTCTCTCCGTGGAACCTGTTAGGCTGATGTCCTTCAGAAGTGAAGTGACCCCAACTTGAGCAGACCATTTGTTACAGATTCCTGAGCCCTAGCCCACTCATCCAGAATCTGGTACTCCAGTGAGCAGAGCCTCGCAATTGCACCTCTGTGAAAAAGGCTCACTGCAGGCAAGAATATGAGCTTTTCACCAGAGAGGACCACAAATGAGTGAATTCTCCATGATTTATTTGTGACCCATTGGCAGCATTTTCTAACTATTGGTGATTATTTCAAGTCATGTATGTAACAATGGTGCTCTGCACTTAAAATGTTTGTTTTATAATTGTGTTTTAATGCATTGATCAAATGGTTCAATTTCTTTCTTTCCATAAGTTTAAAGAATAGTGTACATGAAATAACCATTTTATACAATTTTTTTTGTGTCAACGTGCACCCTAATACTACCTTCAGGTTTCTCTAAATTATGATCACATCTGTGTTCAGTAGATCAATGGACATAGAAAACTGACTTTTAAGTGTGAATTGAAAATCTACTCTAAGGCTAATGTCTGAAACAGTTGTGAGGATGTTTTTAGCAGACAGGTATAACTGTTAGTAATGCTTCTACCCCTAGCCATTCTATAAATTCTATAAATCTTCATTTCATAAAAATTATGACAAATTGATCTTTCTGTCCTCTAGATGGCGTAAATATGTGAATTGTGAGATACTAATTCGGAAGCTCTCCTTTGTTATTCTTTATAGCCAGGGTTATTTGAATTTCTTCTGTGTTCAGGAAAATATTTGCTAGATGCTACCAGAAATTCAAAAATCCAGGATTCTTTAAAAATTTCCTTTACACTTAAATTTTCAGGCGTTTGGCTGTGGTGCAGAGGCCTCCCCTCTGCCTCTTATCTGAGCAGAGACACTAACTAGATCTTTCCAGACAGCCTTTAAAAAAAAATGCCTCAATAGCCAAGTTCATCTGCTTCCTACTCTGGCTACAGAAGGAATGTTAGTGCCGTCTCTTACTGACTTCCTAGAAAGACAGTATGGTGGTATACTGACCTTGAGAAAAAGAAGCGCTCAACTGGCGATGCCTTGTTGCACTTGTCATGTTGTCTTGGTTATTTTTTTTTTTAACTGCTGGAATTAAAATACCCATCACCCAAAGGTTTTCCCAACCTCACAGTTTGGAGAGGTTTCAGTCCAGAATTATCTGGCTCCGAGGCAGGGTGACGTAGCAGAGGGCATTAAAGTGGAGAAGTAATGTTCTCTTCCTGTTTGTGGCAGGCAGAAGATAGCAAAGCCACAAGAGGGTAGAAGACAGCGAGGAACAAAGGATGGCCACAGCTCTGTCTGTCTCTTATGCCTTGTCCAGGCTACTCAGGGCAGACAGCACTCACACCCTTATTCCTCGTGCCCTTGATTCTAGCATTGCTCCATGAATTGGTCCCACTGTCACACACTCTAGATCCAATGACTTCTCATAAAGCTCCATGCAGGACCACGTGAGACTTTGGGGAGACACCTAGACAAAAGCCCTAACATATAGATTTTGCTTACTTTTCATATGGATAACCATGTCTTGGTACTAGGTTGTGACACATTACTGAATTGTGTACATGTTTAACTAATCATCTTGTTTCTTTTCACAGAACTCAACAAGCCCACCGCTTAAGCTCTCCAATGTGGAAAGGATTACAAACGTACAAATTTTGATTTTATTTTGTATCTTAATTGCCATGTCACTTATCTGTTCTGTGGGCTCAGCCATTTGGAATCGAAGGCACTCTGGAAGAGACTGGTATCTCAATCTAAGCTGTAAGTGATAAGCTGTGACTGCAATTTTTTTTTCTTCAATATATGTTTTACAATTGATTTTACTTTATTTTGTGTAATTTCCTATTGTTTCTGAAAAGATCTTGTTGCCAAAATTATTGGACATTTAATCTTTATTTTTTGAATGTTTTCCACTAAAAGTATCTAAAATTTTAGAATCTGTAAATTTAAAAATCCTTATCAACATACTGAGTATTTCATAGTAGTATAAGAGTTTCAGAAAGCGCAATATAGTCATTAACATGATATACATAAATAAATACTTTTCTTTAAAGTGTTTCTAAAGTAGATTGTAGCTATCTGATAAAGAGAGTAGATAGAGTATATATGGGGAATATTGTGATCTTTGGATTACCAAAAATAGTTCATATGTTTTAAGAAGATTTAAACCCAGTGCACTTTCCCTTAAACTCAGTAATGTAGAGAATTCTGTGATAATGTTCCTCTCATCCCAAGAAAAGTGCTACTAAATAGTTTCCCTGTGGAGCATGTATACTTGGGCTATTGTGGTGTTAGGGTGCTGTCCCGTGTGTGTCTAAGCAGAGATTTTATGTATCCACTTAATGAGTACATCACCAATAAATACTTCATTCTGAAAATATGAAAACAAATTCTAGTAAAATCTTAGAGCAAAAACTAATTTTAAAGCTGCTTTTATTACATATGTTTAACTTTGGAGCTATTCTAAATTGTTTTCATAGTCACTGGTTTATTATTTCAACATGAAAAAGGTTGCTACTCACCATCATTTTGCTTCTTCAAGTTCTTTACAGTGTATCTGACAATCTTGTTTTATTTCCTTACTGAGCAGGAAGAGTATAATTTTTCTAGAATAATTTACCTACTGATGAATAATATTCAGTACAGTATGATGATGCTGTTTTTCTTCTTGCTTCTGAAGCATTCTTTAAATTGGAAATACAGTGCTTTTAAGAATTCTTATACAAGTAATTCTATCCTATTGAAATTTTACATTTTTAAACCCTCTATTAGAACCCTCAGTCATAATACTTTAAGTATTAGTATTTCTAAAACCTTGGAACAGAATTTACAATACTTGATAGTGGTAGTTCCTTGTTTTTTTAGTACTGTTGTATAGATCTTAACAAGATTGGCAGTGGAATGAACATGAGTTACAGTTGTCTCTTGGGTCCATGGGTGACTGGCTCCCGGACTCCAAGAGGGTACCAAAAACCAGAGATGCCCTAGTCCCTTATATAAAATGTTGTGTAACTTGCATATTACCTATTCACCCTCTTCTATACACAGTACTTTAAATCATCTGTAGATTATTATAACACCTAATGCAATGCATGTGCTACTAAGTAGTTGTTATACTGTATCATTCAAGAAATAACAACATGAAAGAGGTGTGTACAGGTTCAATTCCTTCCCCTCAGTACTTTCAGCTTGCAGTTGGTGGAGTACACAGGTGCAGAGCCCTTGTATCAGGAAGGCCATTTATGTGCTGCCCCTTCTCGAAGGAAGTATTTGAGAATTAGGATATGTGCTCAGCAAAGCGTTCCTCCCTGACTGTCTAGATACACTGGAAAATATGCAAATTCTTGTTATGCTAAATTTCTCTCACTTTAAATCTGACAATGATACTGTTTCCATTTCTGCCCCCCAACAGATGGTGGCGCTAATAATTTTGGACTGAATTTTTTGACCTTCATCATACTTTTCAACAATCTCATTCCTATCAGTTTGTTGGTCACGTTAGAAGTGGTGAAATTTACCCAGGCATACTTCATAAATTGGGTAAGAATGGATTACATTATTGTTACCTCCCTAAGTACAGTGCGTGGGTACTCTTTTTTCCCCCCACCTCCAAGGCTTCTGATCTCTCAGGGGAACAAAGTCTTAATTTCACCTACTTTTTATTTACTATAGAATGTTAATTTTGAGCCTGTATAATTTTAACATAGTCTCTCTTCTTTGATTCCATGTTTATAAACAGATATTTTGAGGAGAATGAGTCATTTGTTCAGAAAACCTTTTAGGGGGATATAAAGGGGATGGAAACCGTGAATTTGGAATAAAAATACCTGGATTGTAGTTCTAGTGTTATGATTCCCTAAACATGGGAACTTTGCCTAGTCAGTTGACTTTTTGACAGTTACTTTCATGGGCGCTAAAATGAAAAGGAAGCGTGCTTTCTCTACATCTCATAGCAAAGAACTTTATAAATAATGAAGCACTACATGAATAAAACTATGCTTGCTACTGCTAACAACCACATTATCAATACTTGTTCTTTTTTTTTTATTTTAGGGAAGTATCTACAGGGTGTTCAGGGTCTTACTGCTAGATTAGACTTGTAGTGATCCACCTGTTTACAGCCTCCCAAGAGTTGGGATTATAGGTGCACAATACCACGCCCAGTCTCAATTGCCATCTCATTGTACCCTGGGGGCGGGGGCTGGCACAGCAGGCCTGGGGATCAAACCCCTAGCCCCAGTGCCTGCTTGCAGGCACTTTAATCCACTGAGCTATTTGGCCTGCCCTTGCTTATTCCTTTTTGCAGTTTATTTTCCCATACTGTAAATAGTTTCAACTGTGCATGAATTTTTCTTCTGAATTATTTTCTCAATTTTTTTAATATTGGGAAAAATGTATTGAATAGCTATTCCATTTGTATATGTGTGTGTGTGATACTGTGGATGGAACCCAGGGCCTTCCTACTGCCCCATCCTTTTATTTTTTTCTTTATTTTTTTGAGACAAATTCTGAGTTAGATTGCCCAGGCTGGACTTGCACTAGCAGTCCTGCTCAGACTCCCGAAATGCTAAAGTTACAGGTGTTTGCCACAATGCCTGACTTATTTCATAATTTTTTAAATAAAATATGCTGTTATTCTTACAGTTTTATTGAGGTTAAAAGTAATGAATTTATGTGAATTAAGTAAATCTGTAAGCCTTTTGTTAGATTAATTTTCCTCTTGAGCAATTTTGGCGATATTTTAATGTTTCTTCATGTATCATCTTAAAGTTTTTCATATATGAACAATACTAGGATTGTAAGATAAAATTTTGGAACTGCTCATTATCTTTTGATGGTAAATGATCCCCCTAAATTATCAGTTTTTCGTTCTTTGATGTAAAATCTGTAATCCAGATATCTGAAGTGAGCCATGGGCAGATAACTCTCTTCATGTAGGCAATGTGTTTCTGATGAATTGTGCACTACGTGTGAGTATAATTAAAACGTACTGAGGGGTTCTCATTTCTCACTCACAGAAGTAATAAGATAGCTCACTGTCAAGGTCAAACAGTTACTCAACCCATTCATTATTTTTTAATTTGGATTTTTAAAAATAATATTTGCTGCAAATTGTATAAACTGAGGAGAAGTACACTTTTCAACCACCTTCTTCATATCCAGAAGTTTTTGTAGCATCCCTAGCAGAGGGACAGCTGGCTTTCCAGTCTTCCCTGACAGAACAGTTTCTTCCTTGTGTGGAAATGAGATTAGCCTTGTGTGCTGGTTCTGCCCTGTGGATCCATGAGAAATTTTATAATATTGTTCCTGAACAATAGCCTTATAAAATATTTGAACTCAGCTGTCATAAATGTTTTCTGTCATCTTTTTCTCCTTGACTAAACACCCCCATCTCCTTTGGTTGGTCCTTTTTTCATGTGGTCTCCACATTAGTTTCTATCCTGACCTCTTCCGTCTTCTCTAATCATGGCCCCGTTGGTTAATGCCTGTCTCCAAAACATAGCACATAAACCTCAATAGCCTCTTCCAGAAATGATGTTGATCAGCACAGAATAGAGACAAGAGAGATGACAGTTTGCGTTTCTATTTTGGCCTTTGCATTTGACCTGTGAAAATCAGACACTAACCATGAATTGTTGACAAGATACAGTGCTCTACTAGAGAAAATAATATTAATTTTTTGGTTATATAGTCAAACCTCATGATTACTGGGTGCAAAGCAAGTGAAAAAATACAAAAGTACACATTTTTGGTCTGGTTTTTATGAGTACATTTATTTCCCTTTCAAATAATATAGTGCAAGAAATTTGGCTCAGAAAGTAGAATAGATAGAATCTTGATTCTACAGAAAGAAACCAAAGAGAACCTCTTGAACAATTTTTTCAGTGACTTAAAGATTTAATTACTTGAAAACATTTAGTTGTTATTTTCTAGCTCACATTAAGCATTTGCCTTGTATCAGATAATCAAGAGAACACTTTATTATCTTAATCTTTCCAAAAAGTCAACTTTATTTAATGGTAGAATGATCATAGATCTAGATTGTCTGAATTCAGAGGTAAGCTCTACCTACCATACTGTTCTGTTCTTTTTTTTGTTTGTTTTTTTAATGTGTGTGTGTGTGTGTGTGTGTGTGTGTGTGTGTGTCCAGCTCAGCCCACCAGGGGGCGGGGCTGGCTGGCATGTGGTGCTGGGGATTGAACCGCAGTCCCTGTGCTTTGCTAAACTTGTTCTAAGTAGGTGCTTTAGACCACTGAGCCATCTCAGCAGCATGCTGTTCTGTTCTAACTGTGAAATATATTCTATACTGAGAACATTTCAGGGAAATAAAATTGTATAAAAGTAGCAAGGTGGCTGGGGAGATAGCTTGGTAATCCAAATGTCTGCCTGGCAAGTGCAAGGACCTGGGTTCAATCCCCAGTACCACATGCTGTGCCAGCCCCAGCACACTGTGCCAGCCACCACAACTGGGAGTGGTGGTGCACACCTGTAATCCCAGCACTAAGGAATCTGAAACAGAAAGATTGCTATGAGTCTGAGCTACATAGCAAGATTCTGTACCAAATAAATACATAAATAAAAAATTAAATTTAAAAAAATCAAGTAGCAAGAAACAAGTGTTTACATATAGTTGACCATTTAGTGTCTTCTTAAAGAAGAAAGACATGAATCATTTCCTTTTAAATATTATCCATTGTAATCAATGATTTATTTTTTATGTTTTAAAGGACCTGGACATGCACTATGAACCCACAGACACTGCTGCAATGGCTCGGACATCAAATCTGAATGAGGAGCTTGGTCAGGTGAACTCTTACTGATAGGCGTTGAATCGGAAGTCAGATGTGGTACAATTCCTGTCTTAACGTGACAGCTTCAGATAAAGTAACAACTCCCAATGTTCCATGATTCGAATAGTAGGCACGAGGCCATTTGTTGGTACATGACTAATAATTTTCAAGTTTAGTAAATACAGTTTTCAAATGCTGCTTAAATATTTTTCCTGTAAGGTAAAGTCCCATTCAAGCCTAGGCATGCCCCTCAAAATATTGTCTGATAAGTATGTAAAATATTGGCTGTTTTTTGAGCTATGAACTTAGTAACTAGATTGTCATTGATTTCAGTGAGGAAGGAAAAGATCAAGTTGTATAAGTCTAGGTAAATAAGAATTTGCTTTACATTTCACAGTACATTGATGTGTAGTCATGCATCCGCTGACAATGCAGATATGTTCAGAGAAATGCATGGTTAGGTGCGTGATTCTGTGATTGCAAGAAGAGAATGTGTTTGTGTGTATCTGTAGCAGTAGCTTCACTGGGCAGTGTAATCTTGTAGAACCACCTTCGTATAGGCAGTCCGTCATGGACTAATAAATCCTTATGGAACATATGACTGTACATGTACATTTTACAAGCATTTATATATACTACCTGAATGTCTGCACTTTTGCCTTTTTCTACCTCTTATTTAAATAGTACCTAGGGCAGAAAATCCCTTTGCTTGCTAATTTGGATGTATGAAGTTAATTGTATAAGGTATCACCAATTCTACAATTGCTTATTATATTGAGAAATGCTGTTTAAATGTCCTTGCACTCTGTAAATGTTAAGTAACAGCAGTGACACTTTTGAACAGAATTCAAGTCAGACTAGGCTTACTTCTCTATGACTAGTTTTTTCTAGTATCTTGATTCTCTTTAGTACTTCTATATGAAATAATGTATCAATGACATATTTTTAAAAGCAGAATATGTTACTTGATTTTGCAGAAAATAGTTAATGGTGTTTCTTGTATGCCTAAAATGTAACAAAGCTTATAAAAACTACAATTTAAGGTTTTTCTCCCTCTATTAAAAAATTTTGCAACATTGAGGAATATTTCTTTTTTTTAGGTTAAATACATATTTTCTGACAAAACTGGTACCCTGACATGCAATGTAATGCAGTTTAAGAAGTGCACCATAGCAGGAGTTGCTTACGGGTGAGTTTGCTTCCTCTGTATCTCAGAAGCACATCTTTTCACTTCAGCAGATGCTGCATTCTGCACTGGAGGTTGGTGGTATTTTCTTGGGAATGATATGCAGTGGATTTCAAAAGTGCTTAGAGTTGAAGTTTTCAGTCTGGCCCTAGTAAGAAGGATCATTTCACTTTGTGCTGCTGTGAAATCAAGTGTATAGCTTGAGTGTGGTAAGCAGATGTAGTCAGGCCTTGGTCAAGTTTCATTTCTCCAGCCATTATTTTGAATATTGTTTTGCCTGTTGTTAACTCCCTTCTGTGCAGTCACAGAGCAGTGGAAAATGCCAATGATGGGAAGGTCAGGATATGAAACTCTTAAACACAGAAGATAAGAATATTAACAAAAGCTTTTATGAGACTGTTAGGGTCCTTTAGAATGTGCCTATTGGGTGTGCATTTAATGTATTTCTAGGTATGTTTGCCTAAGCCACTCAAAACTGTTCACTTTAAAATACTCAGTAGAGCATGTGAGAAGGTTAAAGTCTAATGTAGACTTTAATCAATTGAAACACACTTCAATTGATTAACTATAGCCTATCATGCAATGTTTGCAATTCTGCTTGTTTACAAATGAGGCCGCTAGTTATGCAGACAGCGACACTTACTTTTGGGTTTTCTGGCTGACCTACTCCTCCTATTCATACCTCTCTCCCAAACAGTAAGTCAATGTCAAAAGAACGTGGGGTTTTGAAAAAACAATTTGTACCAGCTTTTGAATTTTGGTTAAAATTATAAATATGTGACCATTTCATGAAAAATTTGAAAGGTGCATGATTATTCCTACACACACGATCTACGAAGAGAAATAGATGAAAGTAGATATGCCTATTCATTGGGGGCAGGAAAGAGTGTGGCTAAGAATTAGTTCAAACTACATAGAGAAATGATGTTCCAAAGACGATTGAGTAGATTTTTCACACAGCAAAGACAGGCTGTGAAGAAGCAGAGACACTGCCTATGGGCAGGATGTGATACCAACCGCAGGGCTGAAGCCTGTTCTCGCACCCATCCTCTCATCCGAACACCTCAGACAAGAGCAGCTCACTCCCTCCCCTTCTCCCGGGGCTCGTGAGCAGGAGTGCTGCAGCCACACTTGTGGCATCTTGTACTTCCTGTTCTACTGGCAGTTACCCCAGAGAAGAGAAGGAAAGGCCCTGTGAGTCAGCATTTTCTCATATTATGCGTGAGCTGTCCTGTCTACGCCAATGTTGACTTTCGTACAGATTCATTCACAGATATTATTTCTACCATAAAATATTTAATAATTGATACCTCTTTTCACTTTGTGCAATATTCAGTTAAATAGACAGATTCTTTAAATTATTAATTATTGATTGGGAAACTGCACAGAAAGCTAAAACAAGAGCTAGTCTCTCTTCTGCATTTTACAATGTTTTTCTTATTCTTAGAATAGATCCATAAACACTCCTAGGAGGTAGTTCAAGAGTCCTTGTGTGTCTGCTGGTGAAAACATCATTGGCCACTATAAGAGGAGGGTGGGTTTGACCAAGATATTGTCTTCATATAGATTACTGTGCCAGTGGAACAAGTTTGATTTGGGGAAAGTAGCATTTCTTAATAATGAGGGATAGTTCTAAAACTTGACTTCTAGCTTTGCCTTTGATTCATCATGTGACCCTAAAGTTTATAGTTTCTTTTCAGATATTCTTGATGCTTTAAAATTCAATGAGGTGGGAGATCAGACCTCTAAGATCCTTTCTCAGATAGATAGGAACTTTTGACATGTTTAGAGATAAAATACAAAAGTTCCCTTGTTTACAAAGTTTAACTGTATAAATATTTCCTCTTTGGATGTTGTATCATGCTTTCAAAAATATCAGAAGCCATGTGGAGTACAATGAGTTATTAAGTTGCTTCTAGTAATCATATATTCATGACACATTTTCTTCTGGGTTCCTTAACTCACTTAAGTTTTTAGTAAGCATTGCCTACCCCACCCATCCAGATGGGCATTTGGGCTGTCAGCATTGTGCAGGGACTGACACGCGAAGGCTTTGGCAAAACCAGCACTCTTGACTGTCCACATAGTCGGTCTAGCCAACGTCCAAGTACGACATGTAGGGGGAGAAAATATTGATGTCCAGCTTCCTGTGGGGATTTCTTCTGGGCAGCTAAACATTTTCCTGCTTGCCCATAGTAGGGAGAGATAATGACAGATATAATAGTGCATGCATTTGTGACCCCACAGAGGAAAGCAAGGTGTTTATCCCCCACCCCCAGATAGGAAAGCAAGAGAAAGTGACCTAAACTTTCAAGTACCAGGAACTACCTTGGGAGTTACACGTTTAATCTGACC
The DNA here is from genome assembly GCF_000260255.1 of Octodon degus. NCBI lineage: Eukaryota > Metazoa > Chordata > Mammalia > Rodentia > Octodontidae > Octodon > Octodon degus. The sequence goes on along the minus strand of NW_004524734.1, from coordinate 6,128,442 downwards.
CTTCTTTGAGGTGTCTAAGGAGGAATGGAGAGCCGGTTTACCTTAGGTAGAGGCAGAGGAGAGCCCCATTGCATTTCGTCGGTCCCGAGGCTCGAAGTCTCCTGGTAGCAGAATCTTTAGCCAGTGCTATGTGTACCATCGTTTATGAGAAGAAAATATAACCCCCAAAATAATATTTCAGAATTTTAGTAAATTTTCTCATTTCACTTTACCTATGACTAGAATTTGCCCTTTGGGATTTATGATAGGCTCCAAGTTGAGAAGATTATATATATAGTTGGAAAAGTTTTTTTAAGTATTTATAGTGATTCTATTGTAGAAAGCAGCCTTGAGTTTGAGATGCCCTTGTTTAAACTTATTACTTCATTAGATCATTTTTATGAAACATAGTTCAATGTAAATTAAGTATATCATTTGTAAATTTAACTTATTATACAATAGAAGTACTGCTGTTAAACATTTCTTAAAACATGATTTCAGCAGGTTGCTTCCTGTACGAATGTCAGTTTTATCATAGTTATTTGAACACCAAGAATACCCAAGAAGCTATTAGGTCAGCGGCTGGGATTCTAATGCTAGAAAGGTTCTAATACTTATATCATTACGCACCATGTTTGTCAGCAATGTAGAGGTCTCTGAGGCCAAAAAACAATGTATTAAGCAAACTAGACGATTATGTGGAAAAGCCACTGAGTATTAAATCATTTATATTTTCTGGTTAGGTAAGACAAGTAAGATTCTAATAAATAATCTTTATGTATCAATATAGCCTATGAATGCTTTACACATTAGCATTTTGTCTAGAGGTGTGTTTGCCAAAGGATTAGCTATTTCTCTGAGAAAAAAAATTGGCAGTGAGAAGCCTCACACCAGTCATAATCCTCAGCACCAAGTTCTGTTACAACTGGCAAACTGCACTCACTATGACAGGCGGTAAGTACAAATCAAGACTATTTATCTATTCACGTATCTCAACAAATTTGGTCAGTCTCCTGTGTACACCAACTGACCCTTCGTTAGGGATAGAGCTATATTAGCCAAAGTTAATATGGTTCCCCTCTCCTAAAGTTTGTAGTCTAAATGAGGATTAAGCAATGCTAATGAAGTAATCATACAGTCAAATATAAAACCTGAACAATATAAGGCTGCGCATCATCTCTGATGGGGGTTGGTCTAATCAGGGAGGTCAGGGAACACTTCCCAGGAGAATGATGCTTGAGCTGAGGTCCTAGAATAAATGAGATTAAATAAAAAACTTGTTGAGTGGCTGCCAACCCTGGCATACATGGCTCCTGCAGATAGAATCAAGAGTAGATATGCTCTCGACATTCCCTCCACGCACTCACCATTCTGCCAGGGCTCCACCAGGCTAAGGGAGAAGCACTCTCACCCTTGAGCTCTGGAGCTACTGAGATGTATGACTTACGAAGAAACAGCCCTTCTCCTGTGAGTGAGATCGAGAGCTAGGGCATAAGACCAGTGCAGCTCAGCACAGCCGTGACCCAGCGTTTGCAGGCCCTCCTTTGGCCAGGTCCTAGGGCTGGAGTCCTAGCCTTGAGGATGATCAGAAGTGGTTGTCTTCAACATCATTCTGTAGCAGTTGCCACAGAGCTTCGTAGCAGGCCAGCTCCTTTTGGGGGCCCAGTGAAACCTTGCTCGTAAGCATACACAAAAGCCTTTTAGTAGGAGAGAGGCTAATAAGATGAAGGAACCACTTGTAACTGGGATGACAGAGTAGATGCTGCACTGGAGGCAGTGCAATGTTTTGGACAGAAGGGAAGCCCTGGAATGTCCATGTTGTGGTCAGGTTGATGAAAAAGAGCAGCCTGGACATTGAAGAAGTAGGAGAAATGTGTTTTCAACAGAGTTTTTTGCATGTTTGTGAAAAATAATGACTACATTTATACTGAACTCACATTTTTAAATTTAACTATGTCTAATTTAACTTAAAGGAAAAGCATCAAATGAAAATATATCATGAAAGGAATGGGACATAATAAAATCTACTTGCTCTTATATTTTGGACTTCTTGGGACTGAATACATGATTGGCTGGTTGAAACGAAATATATACCAAGCAGAGTGTACCCAAGTTCAAACGGATAACATTTGAAACTATTACTGAGCACATTTTTTTGTCTGAGATGAAAATCAGCTTGAGTCAATTACAGGTTTAAGTAAACATTTTTTTAATATTAGTCTTTTAAAATGTGGTTCATTGTATGGTGGCCAAAGTTCTTTCTAAACTGTATAGTATTTGGCAGATTTTATCAATGTGTTAGTTTGTTCCTAGGTATTAAGAAATTTGTTTCATTAAAACAATGTGTTCTGATTATATAACGTGATCACGTTATGTGTGATTATATAATTAATGTGATTACTCTTCCATTGACTTTAATATGTATTTAAATTACTAAGTTTAAATAGTTCTTACTGAATCTTGAATTCTACATGAAGTTGATGACCTTCATGGGGCAGATTGGCTGTCCAGTTCCAGAACCCCTTGGCAAAGCAGCTTAGTTACCATAAATCATCATACTCTACTTACTATACTAACTGCCATTCTTTCAGAGTCAACTAAAAGTTCATTCCCTTAACGTTTTAGAGACCCACCTCTCAGTACTTCCCTTGTTCATGGTTGTATGTGTTCAGCCTTTCTGTGATTATTTTTCCTTTCTTTCTGTCCCTCCTCTCGCTTTCTGAAGCCATGCTCCTGAACCTGAGGATTATGGGTGCTCGCCTGATGAGTGGTAAGCTGTGTGAGCCTTTCTGTCTCATTGGTCTCTTTGAAAGGTCCGTGTTTCATCATTTTGCTAAACACATTTCACTACTTTTGAAAATAGCATTGCTCACCAGGTGGGATGACGAGGCTATAAAGTAGACGTGTTTTGAAGTCAATTGAATATCTGATTTTCTATTAAGCAACCTTTATAAACATTGCATAAGCACTTAGTTTAAAGGGTAGAGTTGTCAGAGTTCTATATTATTTATCTATAATGAGGACCGTAATGATCAACTTCAGCATTCCAATCCCTGGGCTGTGAACTACCTAAGGTGTCAGCTAGGATTCCTGAAGCCAGCTTGCTCTGCAGCTCAGCAGTGCCCCCTTCTGCCACTTTCTGTACACTGCAGAAAGGATGCTGCTGAGACATAACCCACACGATGGAAATTTCCTTTATATTTTTCTTTGCTTTTCTTTTTCTTTCTTTTTTTCTTTTTTAAGAGAAGAATATATTTATTGGGGGAAAGAAAGCTGTCCAAGAGAGGGACAGAAGGAGGACCCAAGAAGTGCTCTTCCAGGGATTTTTTTAATTAATTATTTTTATTTTTTAAATAATTTTATTGAGAAACAAATAGCAGTGAGACAATTTCAAAACCAATTACTAGCACAGTTTTAATAACTAATACATTGCATATCGTTGTCTTAGTAGTTATTCGTTGTACAAGATGCAGACATGATAATCTGTCCACAAACACTATTAGAACAAATCTCTCTATTCAGTGGTCCAAGAGAATGCAGCTGTGTATCTAGCTTAACTATTTTGAACATACAGATACAAAATGGTTGTTCATTTGTATCCCCCTTTTTTGTTTAGTTTTGTCAGAGAAGGCTATTCCATTGTCATTTAAATATTGTAGGTGCCTGAATTCGGCAAAATATTCCAATATAGTCCAGTAGTCCATAATAGTAGTGGGTTTTCCATAAGACTGGCAATGACAGAAGTTGTTGACTTGGCCGGGGAGAAGGCTCAGTGGAAAAATGCTTGCCTGGCATGTGCAAGGGCCTGAGTTCAATCCCTGGTTCTGCCAAAAAAAGAAAAAAAAAAGTTGATGACTTGAGCCTTTTATAGCTTAGCATATTAATATGGCTTTACTTTTTATACTTCATTTTTGTACTTTTCTGCTAGATGATCAAGACCAAGATAAAGCAAGCCCTATATAACAGGAAATGTAACTTTTGTGTCTGATAAGGTCAGTTAAATCCCCTCAGGATTTATCCTGAAATCCTGTACCACAGTTTGTAGAACCTTTGTGTCAGCCATGTGGATGAGTAACGGCCATTACTTGACCAGTTTGCTCTTTGTTAAAGCCTGAGAGAATGTTTTCTCTCCAAGGGACTCTCCTTCGGCACACTCTACATCATCGATCACTTCTGTGGCCCCATAATCTCCTTGATCAGAAAATTTGAGACACAGCTGAGTTACAAGATGTTACAGTACAGGCTCTCCTATGTCCTGAATCTTCACTGACCTTGAAAGGCTAGGGCCAAAATGTTAGCTGTCCTTGCAGCCCTTCTTTTTCTCTTAATTTTTGGTCTATGAGCTTAGGTTATTAACCATCCACAAGAGAAGCTTATTAATATTACCATACAACATAGGCAGTTGAGCTTAAGCTCACTATCTGTCTGAATATAAAACATCTTAGGCATAGAATGGAACAGGTATTTTCCATCAAGTATTGATATGTTAAACTTTAAGTTCCTACAGAATATGATGAAAAAAATACTTTAAAAAATAGGAACAGTTACATATATTTTTCATTATTTTGATAAGTCTGCTAAACAAGAAAGGGAATTTTTTAATGAAGTAATTGACACAAATGTTCATATACTGTGTTACCTAGCACTACAATAAGCTGCAATATAATTAATTGTAGGTCTATCAAACATGGTGTGGTATAGGCTTAATTCCATGCCTTTGTTACTTTTATTTTAAAACTCCTATGTATTTACATTTTGATTTAGGGTTGTATAAATTTCTTTTGTTACTTTATAATTCACCATTGGTGGAAAATAAAAGTTGATAAAATGGATTCCTTTAGTGATGATGACTATCAAATATTCAAGATTTAGTTATGCTCTGTTAGATTATATATGCATTTATGATTAAGCCATACTTCCAATATACATTGCAGTTCAGCAGCACTTAATATTTTTCAAGCTGAAATTTATTTTAGAAAAGTGGAGATTTGCTAGACATGCTCAGCACACCTGCTAACTCCAGGGCTTAACAGGCAGCCAGTTCACGTGAAATTGACGAGTCTTCACACTCCGAGCAGCACACGTTTTGGCACAGCTGAACACAGCTACATTCTTCTTAGCATTTTTTAAATGCGCCAAAGCACTTTATGATTGGTGGACAATTCAAGTTCAGTATGACATACAAACTTATTTTTTAAGGATTTTAAATACAACATTAACAAAGACTTTTGCTATCTTTGTAATAAAATGTCATTTTTATGTATTTGGATTTTATATCAGTAAAATAATTGCCTGTGGACTTGCAGAGATGAAAGAGCGAATATTTCTTGAGCTTCTGCTGTGTCCTCAGTCATGGAATGGCCACCATGGATGTGGCCTCCAATCTGACCACCCAGAGGGCTGGGAGATAGCTCAGCAACATTGAGTGCCTGCCTGCAAGCACAAGGTTATGAGTTCAACCCCCAGTTCCGCCAAAAAAAAAAAATGTCATTCGAAGTGACTGTCCAAGTTTGGTCCCTGGTCTAGAATTTGGCTGTTGAACAAGTTACTCATTCTGCCTGAGTATCCTTACCTGAAAGACATGAAGACCTGGTTGGTGGTAGTAGTGACACCCTTGGGAAGTTTCAAGTATTAAGTGAGATCTGTTTCTAAAATGCTTTGAAGGGCTTTTAGACACAGTAGGCCCACACTGAGTGTTAGCTCTGCTGGCCCACATTCAACCCCCATGACATTTTTGACATGACCTTCTTAAAGTTGATAAAATTTAGGCAGAGAAGCTGGTAAGGAATTGAAAGAGTACAGCTGCCTCACACAGGAGCCAGAGTTAAAATCTGGCGTAGCTCTAAAAAATATCTGCTTCAACACAAAATAGCTTTGCAACTTGAGGTTAATTACAGTTTCTTAAATTCTCCGTTTCACTGAATATTTTTCAATGTTGAATTCATTTCAGTAATGTTTTGTGTATTTAAGCAAGAGCAAGCAAACCAGGTAAATTTGACCGATGGAAGGAAAGTTCACACACTGAAGTTTGTACACAGCTTTCTACATTCATAAATCTAGTATTTTCCCAAGCTCATCCAGGTGGCTTTATGTCCCCGGGGAAATCAAGGTCAGGTGTGATCCTGGCTGACCCTTGTGCCCCAGGCATCTGACTTTTCCTGCTGCTGGTCTTCAGGTGTGGAGCGCAGATGGCTGTAAATCAGAGCTCTGCAGGCGAGCTCCAAGCAGGCTGCTCAGCAGTCTCACCTTTCAATTTGAAATCCATATGTGAAACTTGTGAGTTGTTTATAGTTTATAGTTTACTATCTTATTTGAATGAGTCTTTGCCACAAAAATTTAAAGTTGAAACATGTCTATTACAAATGTGATGGCAAACCCTTTCAAACACACATTCTATTGACAATAAAAAATAATAACATGAGAGTTGTAGCTCTGTTCACCTAAATGTATTCATATTAGTCAAATTTCCCATCACTGGAACAAAATATTTGACACCCACAACTTAAAAAAGAAGGTTTTATTGTGGCTTGTGGTTGCAGAGATTTCAGTTTGTGGTCAGCTGGCTTTGAGGCAAAAGTGGCAGAGTAACAGGGTGTGGCAGAGTGACAGGGTATGGCAGAGGACGGCTAGCTTTTCAGCCCATGGCAGGCAAGAGGCAGAGAGATGGAAGAGCCAGAGTAAGAGATACCTGCAGAGGCACACCTCCAGTTACCTGCCTCAGACTGCGCATTGAGCCAGGGACTCATTGTGGAGTAAGCCGCTGCTGAGTACGTGGTCCTCAAGATGCAGTTATCTATCTTCTAAAAGGCCTACCTCAGAGTACAGGACACCTTGGCGAGACATTTTAGATCCACACTATAACAACTGGAATGGAGTTACATAGGTAAGATCGCCTCCCGCCAGTAGCTAGTTATTCCAGCAGGGGCACCATCTTCCCATCGCTGCCCCCAACCTTGCATAGCACGTAGAACCACACAGATCAACTCCCATCCTTAGAAAACACTGCCATGTCTAAATTAATAGTAGCTGAAGTGTGGATTTAAATAAAAAGATCTTTCCAACATCTGTGTAGTCATTAAAATGTTTCTTTGCAAAAGCAATATATTTCCATAACATTTTTTTTCTTTTGTGGCAAATTTCAAATATAAATAAAAACAAAAACAAACAAAAAAACAAAAACAAAACAACAACAACAAAAAAAACCAAGCGCCCATTCCTTGCTTCAGCAGTATGCCCCAAGGCTGACTTTAGTCCATCTATCCCTTCCTCCCACTGTTTTTTTACTATAAATCCCAATAACATATTATTTTAGCTTTTCTTAACTATTTATTACAGTTGCATATTATTCTTTCTGATTTTTTTTTTAAGCAAAATGATAGGCTGATTCTTCAGGGTGGTGAAAGTGCTCTGTACATGGTCATTTCATTGTGGTTTTTAGTATTATCAAAATATTCAACAGATAGTACTGTTGCCTGTTTTCTAGTCACTTATTTCTCATTTCTTTCCGATCTATGTTGGAGTAAATGGGATTTATTCACTCTGCTGCAAAAGCTAGGCCGGCGAAGCGTCCTTCTGTTGTGACCATGTCGTAATGAGCTCTACCACGGCTAAGTGGGCGTCAGTCTTCCAAGCAGCCCAAGTGGCGGGGAATGTATTCATCCCAGTGATGCAGGCTTTCACACAAGAGATTTGGAACATCCTCTCTTACAGCTGTGTAGCTGCCAGGAAGACTTTGAGTCAGCAGAAAACTGAGCCTCTTTATTTTGGTCAAAGGTAGCTTTAAACAAACATACTACTGAATTTAATCCTTTATGCATATTCTTAAATTTGCCTCAACTTGTCCCTTACTAACAAAGTAAGTGCTAAAAATTAAATCTTCTAACACAGTATTACGATTTGGAAGCAGCAGTATTGTTGAAAAGCAGGGCATGCAGACCCTTTGGAGAGACAGTGCTCTATGGGCTTCCCGTACCGAGTTCGGCCGAGATCCCCGCAGCAGAGTGAGTGCTCCAGGTTAGGGGAGTGGGCACAGCCCCGGCTCCTAGACAGTGCTGACCAGGGAGGAGCTGCTCTTCGGGGTGCTGGTTGCCTGGTAGAGCTTCCTCCTGACAGATCTGGCCTTCGAGGAGTCGCAGCACTAACTTGGAGGCCACCCTCACTGGTGAGCCGTGAGCTCATCCAGGAAGCCAGTGTCCCACTCCACCTGCCACAGGGGGCTGGGCTACCAGGCAGGTGCTGGTATTCGGCCTTTGTCCTCTACTCAGTCCATTGTGAAGCATATCATGGGGCATGCCAGAGGCTTGTGTTCCCATGGCTTCCAAAATAGATTCCAAGACTGACAGGAAGTTGAGAGAGGCAGACAGACAGACACAGATAAACATAGATAGATAGATAGATAATTAAATATATAACAAAAGATATATATATATATATATATCTTTTATTCCAGGATCAAAGTTACATTAATTCAAGGATTCAATATAATAAATGATTAAGGTAGAATGACAGCTACTCACAGAACTGGGTTTCTGGCTCTCTTGTGATCATCACCAGGTAACCATTACATATCTTTGAAGATGTTGGGGTGCAAGCACAGCCAGTCCCCCATCCAGAGGTGAGGAATGCCGTGAGTGCCAGGGTATCCCTAGGGCCTGTTCTCCCAGCCTGATCACTGCAGATCTCTGCTCAGTTTCTGTTGGCTTATTTTGTTTGAAGCAGCTGCATAAGAACTTGGGAAGTCTGCTCTAGAAGCCTGCAGCTCTGTACTCAGATTAACCTAACATGCCTGGACGGGCAGGGGGGTAAGAGAAAGCATGCTCTTCAGGAGCCAAAGGCCAGGGCAGAGGGCCTGCGGCTAGAAGCGTGCAGTTCTTCGTGAGAATTCCCCAAGGGAGACAAAAGAAGCAAGTGTGCCCTGCTCTTTGTGAAGAGTGCCAGTAGGAAACTGGGGGATCTGAAATCTGAGGCTGGCAGCGCCATGGAAGACTTGCAAGAGTGGGAGCAACACAGTGTGAATGGGTGCAGGGAGCGACTATAGGGGTTCCCACTGAGATCTGCTTGTGGGCTACGAGTGTACCTCAGTGAGAAAGAGTATATCTGAGGCCCTGGGTTCTATCCCCTGCCGACCACCACACACACACACACACACACACACACACACACACACACCTCCTACCTAGGAGGAAGAAACAGGGCTTTGGCTCTGTGGATCCAAGTCTCACACTTGCACTCGTAGCAATCCATATGAAGTTTCCTAGCTCTGAGTTCTGCAGGTACTCACCCAAAAGCTGGCCAAAGGTCAGAGTCACCCTCATCACATTCAGGGAGCCACTCACTGTCCAGCATATAATTCTGGGGACACAAGAAGGAAAATCGCCACTAGAGGTCAGTGATAGGAACATATGTGATCCCAGGAGCAGGCTGTGGGCATGAGGGGAACCACCCCAGATGCAGCAAACACTGGGGGGAGAAAGGGGTCAGGAGAGACTGATCAGCCTCAGCTTCTTCCCAGAGGGATGTCTAGGAGGCACACCACACTGCAACCCTTTCCAGCCTGCTTGTGACACAGTGGCCCCAAAGCACAACTTCCTAGAAAAAGTCATTGACTCTGGACTTAATGATGAATTTGGAGAAAAAACTGAGATCTCTCATAGTAGTCTGTGCACACCTGGCCAGGGCTGGGTCAGCCTCCCTGTCAGAGGCTAACTGCAAAAGCAGATGCCAGTGCCCCATAGATGTGGAAGAGTGCTTAGACCAAGCTGTCTCTCATGCCCACGCTCAATTATTACGTTAAGCCAAGAAAACCGATTCTTAGACCCTTTGCCTCTGTCAGGTCATACTTACGTGTGTGTGTCTCATTGCCTCCCAGTAAGAAATGGCCTCCTTGGCCCCTTATTCTCCAATGTGTTATAACTAAGTATATATGTATATCTTTTTCTTTTTCTTTTTTTTTTTTTTTTTTGCTGGCTTTTTTTTTTTTGCTGGCTCAGCCCACCCTGAGGGTAGGGCTGACAAAACATGGTGCCAGGGAACAAACCATGGTCCCGTGCGTCTGCCCAAGCTTGCCTAAGCAGGCGCTTTAGGCTGCTTGAGCTATCTCACCAGCTCCCCCCAAGCATATTTAAAACAAGGTACATATGCAAATTCAAGTAGTGTGAGCTTTGAATGTGGCTAGAGAATTCCGAGGGTTTGCATGTGATTGTATTCCGACATGGGCAAAAGTTGCATATTTTTATCTTTATAATGTAGAGTGCAGGCACCTCGCTCCTAAAGAGACAGGTGGCCCACGTATGGCTTGGCCAAACAGTTTTCTCTACTGAGAACATTTGGGATGTTAAAGAGTTTGGAGCTTGTCTTTCTGCTTGCTTGTTAAAGTTCGCAAGCACATGCCCCTTGTGCCCATGACAGTGGTTAATTTTATAAAATATAAAAGTTGTTTACAGTCACGCTGCCTCTGTCTTTGTGTATGTATTCCTTGTGTAAGTGTATAGGGCATACATTTGGTGATGTGTAGGCTGTGTGCATGTTTCAGATAACTGACATCATTTTATTTTAATTTTTAAATTTATTTTTAAGTCCACAGCACACTAACATGTTACAAATTCCAATGGTATAAAATGGGGGAAAAGTTTCTCCTCCTTCTGCCTTACACCCTCCATTTCTCTGTCTAACGCCACTGAGGGTGGCCAGTTGCAGGTGTCACCCTCCAGACCTAGGCTACAGATTTAATTTTTCTCTCACATTTTGAAACAAAGTGAAGCATCCACACCGTTTTGTATCAGCTCTGCATTTGGTATGTGTCATTGGCTCTTTCTTACATGCCATAGAATTTTAAGGCCAGACTTTTGGTTATTTCTCACCTTTTGCTGTTAAAAACATGGTGCAAAAAAGAAATTTGTCCTCGCAGCACACACTTCACTGCCTTTCTGTGGTTACAGTAGCACGGAGAGGTCTTTATTCTTACTGAACTGATAAATTTCATTTGTTGGATTATGAGTACTAATGGAATGGATGTGTAAAGCCATTTATGTGTAATCTATGACTTGTATGTTTCTCGTTTGCTGTGAGTCTAATGTATTGTTGATCTTTTTTTTTAATAAGTGGGAATTTTTCCCCAGCCTATTAACTTCGACTTTCTCTTTGCCTGCAGTAGTTTCTGTTATGCAGAGTATTTGCTGGTACGAAGTTGAAGTTATCAATACTGTTTTCTCTATGTATAAAACCTATATTTTTCTCATTCCTGGGGTTTTTTTCCATATGTAGAATATTTTTGTAAAATAATAGTTCTATCTGGAGTCGATTTTTATTTGAAGTGAAAGGTATGATCCCCAACATTTCCTTTTCTTTTTAAAAAATTTTATTTATTTATTTATTTGGTACATGGTCTCACTACACAGTTCAGACTCCTAGTGATCCTCCTGTCTCAGGCACCCCAGTGCTGGGATTACAGGCACGTGCCACCATGTTCAGTTACCATGGCCTGTTCGGCAGGGGACGGGCACATCATGCGGCACCAGGGATTGAACTTGGGTCCTTGTGCTTGCCAGGCAGGTGCTTAGACCACAGCGCTATCTCCCTTGCCCCTTGCTTTTCTTTTTACTGATCTCATATTACACAAATTCTGAACTTTGTAAAATTGATCGTCTGTGCTGTCCTGTATGAACATAGATATTATCGATTAGAACATACACTTTCTAAATTTTCTCTTAATTTTTATTGCTATAGGAATTCTCCATTTTTCTATAAACAGGAAATAATTTTTTATAATGCACTGTGGCTTTTAGTTCTGGCTGCGAGGAGCTGCAAGCTATTGACTTCGTGAGCCCTGTGTTCACTCTCACCCTTTGCTGCACTGTTAACGTTCCCTGCCTTACTGGTTGTTACAAAACACCATATCTTTGTCTCCTTAAAAGCAAAGTGCCACTTGAAATTGTCTCAGAAAAGAAAGATCCAACAAAATGTTGATGTTGGCTTCATTTTTATTTGCCAATTGTTTGCAAATACTTACAGTTTTATCAGCTGATAGTATATACTATTTTTGTTACTTTTTAGAATAGTTCTCATCTTTCAGTGATATGAGCTTCCTAATTTTATTTTTACTAAAAGTGAGTGGTTTGCAAGATTTTGGAGCACAGTGATAATAACTCTGTGCCTGACTAAAGAAGGAATTGGTCTCAGTTTTTCACAATTTGGGGAAGGAGGCCACTTTCTGGGGGAAGAGTTAATATTTAAATATTGTCTATGGTGAAACCTTTGCTGAGAAATGAATGGGCTGTGTCTGTGTAACTATTTCAATTGCACATCTTAAATTATCCAACTATAAATGCACTTGAAAGTTGTATCAATTATGACAACTGGGATTTATGGAATGAAAAAAATACTAATGAGATTAATAAGACACTTCAGATTGATGAAGGCTTTTAGTCTGGAATTCTTTGGAAAGAAATTAAGACTTCCTTACGCAAGATGTGATTGTGGATATTCTTTGATAGTTCAGTTTCCTTAACGACATTGGAGAGTATTACAAAATTGGACAGTAATGGGACTGAACCCAGGGCCATCACACTGAGCTATGTCCCTACCTTTTTAATTTTTTTTTTTTTAATTTTGAGAAAGAGTCTCTCTAAGTCACTAAGGCTGGGTGTGAACTTTTCCTCCTTTGCCTGGGCCTCCCAGAGTGCTGGGTTTACAGGAGTTTGCCATCACATTCAGCTTAATGATTACATTTTAATAAGAAGAAAACTTTGTAAATCCCCAAGTCATAAACTTTTTAGTAAATCACAGGATTTGTAAGGAAAATATATGCCAGTTTTTCTATCTGCCCGTTGATACATTGTTTAAAAGTTCTTGGGCTGTTTCCTCCCATCTTTGAAACTAAAATAATCATAACAATGATATTAGTAATTGTTAATTTTGCCTTCCAGAGATATGCTGAGAATTCTAAACTATGACATACTAATAAAGATGCATTATAATTCTGATAAATACTACACTGAAGTACTACATGTAAATCAAGGTGTATTTTATTCTAAACTGGGAGGGTGTTCCATTGAAGACATTATGTGTATTCTATCATTTTTACTTCTGTCTCCTACACTGATTTATCCTTTTCAAACTGCTGTCTTTAATATGTGGAAGTCTTGATACTTGGTACATGGGCATTTTTAATGCTTTTCTAACCTGTACGAGTTGTAGTTAAAATCTTCCTGGGTTGTAATTCTTTCTTGCTGGATACATTGTTCTTTCTGTGGTAGATTCTGAAACGTTCTTCTCCTGTGCACAAATTTATATGCATTTTTACTCTGTCTTTCACAGTATACGCTCTTGTTTTGATGTTCTGACTTAAATGTTTTTTGTTATTCTTTGGACTTTCTTAAATTGTATGGCTGTTAGTTAATGTTGGTTATAAACTGACTCTGTTTGTTTAATATGGAGCAGATAATACACTTGCTGATCCAAAGATAGCCATAGACAAACATTCCATCCACTTTTATGATGAACACTTGTGATATGTTTATAACTACTGGCTCAGGTATTTGTTACTGATAGATGTTGGCATATAGTTATTTTTATATAATTTCACATGAAAATGATGAAGTGATAGCAGTACAAATACAGTAAACATTTGTTATGTAGCTAAAGTAAAATAATATTTTATAACCTCATTCATGCCCAGAACCTTTTTTTTAATGTTGCTTCTTTTTTTTTTTTTTTTTGCGGGAACCGGGGATTGAACCCAGGCCCTTGTGCTTGCCAGGGAAGCACTTATTCTACTGAGCCATCTCCCCGGCCCCTTTGCCCAGAACCTTAAAAACTTAATTTTTAAATATTCTGTGACTATGTAATTTAGCTCCAAGAAAATGAACTGTAAAATTAAAATATTTCATTACATTGCAAATGCCTGTCACATTTTAGAATGTGTCAATATGTTTTATGATAAAATCCTGAAAACTGTGGCATCTTATTTAGAAATTCAGGCCATATATATGTAATTCATTCAAAGTTTACAGGCATAATGATTTGCTTTAAAAGTGAGTGACAAATAAATCAATGAACTTTATAAATGAGCCAGGTTGCTTTATTTTTTCTTCTTTTAGGCAAAACTCACAGTTTGGAGATGAAAAAACATTTAGTGACCCATCATTGCTGGAAAATCTCCAAAATAATCATGTAAGTGACACTAATTTAAATCAGTCTCTTCAATGAGTGAAAATCAAGTATCTCTCAACTATCTTCTGTTTTTGTCTCTGTGTGTGTGTGTGTGTGTATATATATATATATATATATATATATATATATTAACTTCATGATCACTTTAATAATTTTCAAAATCTCTTCTAAATCACTTATACATAACCAACATGAATTCATAATAGCTGGAAATTTAGTTTTGATGCTATCATTTACATTCTATCATTTTAAAATGTTTAATTCTATGTAATTGTAGAACTCTATATGCAGCAACTTGCTCTTAATTTTAAAAAACATTTCCTTGTTTATTAAATAATTATTTACTTATTTGTTATCTTTTTGAGACCAGATCTCACTGTATAGTTCAGGGGGCATTGAGCTCCCTTTGTAGCCTAGGCTGGTCTCAGACTCGCAATGATCCTCCTGCCTTAGCCTCCCAAGTGCTGGGGTTATAGGCATGTGCCACCATGTCCAGCTAAGAATTAATTTTTTATAGTAATTTTATTAATCCTTAGAGTCCTAAAACATTGAAAATATTATGAAAGTAAAGTTACTTGCTCATTATCATAAAGCCACTGCCAAATCACAGTAGGAACTTGACATCTTCCATTCTGTGAATTTACAGTTATGAAGCTACTGACTTATGAAGCTACTGAATTATTCTGATTCCAGCAGATTAAATTACAAGGTCTCTTGGAATTTAAGTGTTTTCTCACAATTGCTCAGGATCAATATGTCCAAAGTTGAACTTAGGATCACTGTCCAAAAACACTTCCAGCCCAGGTGGATTTAACACATCTGCCTTTGGGTAGAACCCTCTGTTCACATGGGTGCCTTTGCATGTGATCCTCCCCCCCAGAGAGTCTTAGGCAAAATACTTACATCAGTCCCTACAAAGCCTAGAGCTAGCAACTTCTGCACTATTGTTTACTCAGCTTCAGTAAGTTTCTCCATCACTAATCTTGTCACTTTCTATGAGCTCAAGGCTTCGCCTTTTATACCTTCCTCTCAACCTCTGTGAGGTCTCTTATGAGACTCCAAGCCCTTATCAGTGCTAACTTCTAGAATATACACCAGGCTCTGCTTTAGTTCTCTCCAGTCCAGGTTACTGCCCTAACCAGACTCCTTGTTTCCATTTCATTCCCTCCAATTACTGTTGTACCAGATGGGTGGAATGTTGCAAAGCAAATCAAGTCCTGTCCCTTTCCTATTCACATCCACTCTTTGGCTCCTCCCTTGATTCAGAGTTTTGTCATATGGCCCACCCACATGGCCCAAGCCAGAGGCACCAGGCTCCCCTTGAGCTACTTTTTCTTTGTTTCACCTGAGACCACAGTGCCCTTCAGTGTTCTCACACTTCCTTCTTCTCCTTGGGACCTTTTCAGATGTGTGCCATGCTGACTGGTGGAAATCATTTCTCTTACTTCTTCCTGAGGCTCAGCCCTGGTCTCCTTTCTTGAGAATAATCACTGGCTATCCCCAGTTTCCTTTTGTATTTGTACAGTCTCTTTAGAGTTTTTGGCACACTGTCAGTAATCCCTGTGTATGTATTTGTGTTCCATCCCTCTACAAGTCTGAGTGTCACACACCAGACCATGTCTGTTTTCTCTGCTTTTTCTAAACTAACAATTTTTTCAACTAATGTTATGATTAACCTTTCTAATCTCTTCTCTCAGATTTTTTTTAATGTATTTAGTACAGTGTCTACAGGGTCTCACTACACAGATCAGACTCTAGTGATCCTCCTGTTTTCAACCTCCCAAGCACTAGGATTACAGGTGTGCACCACCACACCCAGTCTCAATTGCTGTCTCTGGGCTCCCTGGGGGCAGGGCGAGCACAGCAGGCTCTGGATCAAGCCCTAGCCCTTGTGTCTGCCTAAGCAGGTGCTTTAGTCCACTAACCTATCTTCTCAGCCCTTCTCTTTGATACTTGATTTTTACTTTTTACCCAAAAAATAAAGATATGTTTTTCCTTTATAAATTTGAATATTGTGTCCCTTCCTCAAAATGTAGACAGGAAGAAGTTTAACTTTATCTATCTCTCTGTCTCCTATAAATGCTTTAGCTCCCTGCTAAAGGGTCGGTCTCCTTTGCAGTCTATGTAGGCCACAAGAGTCCACGCAGGAGCACAGGAGTAACTCAGTTTTTTTGTTTTTTTGTTTAGTGAGACTTGAATTAGGTAAATATTATTGTATTTGGAAAAAG
The DNA here is from genome assembly GCF_000260255.1 of Octodon degus. NCBI lineage: Eukaryota > Metazoa > Chordata > Mammalia > Rodentia > Octodontidae > Octodon > Octodon degus. The sequence continues at coordinate 6,112,066 of NW_004524734.1, read as the reverse complement.
GGAAGGCAAGACATGACAGAGAAATCCCTTGTCCTCATCACCCTAACCCACAGTAAGATTAAATGCCCCAAATTTAAGCCTGATAAGGATTTACAACTGGATAAGTGAACATTTTTTTGGGGGGGGGAATTAGAGGGACCGCCAGGGATTGAACTTGGAACCTTTCACTTACCAGGCACGCACTTATTCCACTGAGCCATTTCCCAGCCCTAACATTTTAGAATTTCTCTCACATGCTCCAAGGACAGAATTCATCTTTTTTTTCCACCATACTATTCCTGTTTTGCCTTGTATGTGTTTAGAAAGCAAATGAAGTGGTACAAGATGAATGGAGGTGGAGAAGTGTACATCAGCTTCCTCGCTGATGGTAATCTCATGCCCCCCCCCACCATGTTTGGTAGTTGTGCTCCTGATAGACAGATGTAAAGTCGTCTTACAGTCACTAGTGTCAAAAGGCTACTTTCTGAGTTATGCATTTGTTTCTCCCAGCCAACTGCGCCTATCATCTGTGAATTTCTTACCATGATGGCGGTCTGCCACACAGCAGTGCCAGAGCGAGAAGGCGAGAAGGTCATTTATCAGGCTGCATCGCCAGGTAAAATGAACTTTACCAATTAGAGGAACTGTGGCTTTCAGGATCAACAGTGCATATGTTAAAATGTGTACCTCTGTACTTGTCATTTTAGGTCTACAACATGTACTATGTGGGAATTTAAATGAACAAAATTCACACATGTGTGAATAAAAATAGTTGTATGTGCACATAGTAATTTTCTCTTTGTAGATAACTAATAAGCAATTAGTCATAAGTTGTTTTTGCACAGGAATAGATCTGCTTACCTACAATAGTGATACAGACGGCTACAAAGCACCATTTGCTCTCTTCTCCTGAAAGTGACAAGGAACTTGTTTTGTATTTACCTGGATATGGAAAGTTTTATGCATTTAAAAGGATTGTATAAAATATTAGCACAGTTGTTCATATTAAATATTTAGATTTAATTTTAGACATCTATTCATTATAAATTAGGGAAATCAATCTGATAATTGCCAAATGTTAGGGAAAGGAGACCATATTTTGGAGAACTCTTGGTATTTTCAAACTGTATCCTAAGCCAGTGCCATGATTTATAAAATGCACTAATCTCCTAAAAATGGAAAGAAACATGTACCTCATATAGTTAGAATAGAGCCTATGTGAATATTTTTAATCCCACGCTGTCTCAGTATGAAAATATTTTCTAACCTAGTGATGAAAGTGGTTAAGTATCAATTCCCTTTAATCAGTTTAAATTGAATCCTCAAATAGCAGTGCTAGTTTTTCTTCATTAAATATATTAGAATATAAAAAGGATAAAACTTAAAGACATTTTTGTGCCAATCATTTCAAGAAAGGTTTTCTTAAAAAATGTTTTCTGGGCTGGGGAGATAGCACAGCAATCTAAGTGCCTATCTGGCAAGCACACAGACCTGAGTTCAATCCTCGGTACTGTATGCCATGCTGGCCCTGGAACACTGGGCACACTGTAGCAAATAAAT
>NW_004524734.1:6068685-6110427 GCF_000260255.1 Octodon degus | reverse complement strand
TTTTGCGGTACTGGGGGTTGAACTCAGAACCTTGTGCTTGCCAGGCAAATGCTTATTCTACTGAGCTATCTCCCTGGGCCCATAAATAACTTTTTTTAAAAAAAGGTTTTCTGGCAAGTATGCTGAACTAAGGAATACACTTACGTTATCCTTACAAGGATTTTATAGATCTAGCTGAGTAGGCAGACAGATAGATATTACTGATGATATGACTGCTTATTCAGAAACATTATGCTGAGATCCAGATATGGCTCATATCCCCGTCCTTCTCTTCATCCTTCTGGCATTGTCATGTAATTGTTAGGCCTATGGATTTCTGCAACAGTTGCCAGAGTGAAAAGAATGTAATTAAAATTATCTTATCTGCATATATGTCTCCTGTATTTGAAATCGCTTTTTTCCATGGTATTTGCTTTGCCTCTTCATTTGGAACAGATGAGGGAGCGCTGGTCAGAGCAGCCAAGCAGCTGAATTTTGTTTTCACCGGAAGAACACCTGACTCGGTCATTATAGACTCTGTAAGTTATTTATAAGCTGATTTTTAATCAATGTAACATATGTTCTTAAATTAATCCAGAGGTAATGCGGTAACAGAAGGCTCCTAAAAAAGTACAAGTTTCCTACTCCAAAAGTATTCACTTTCTACTTTTTGTCTATTTCTTCAAGCATTTATACATGTCATAGTTTCAAAGATGAGTGATTGATAATAAAATTTGATATTATATACTGGTTCTGCAATATACATACCTACTGATTTTCTGTTCTAGTCTGTTAAATGAGGACTTATTTTTATTAAGTCATCCTTTCTTTTGCTTCTCTTTCTCCATATATCAAACATTATTATAACTATTGCTATTTTTGATGAATTAAGTATTCAGGATCAGTGTTTTAATGGGAAAGTTTGATTTACATGTCACAAAAGATGACATCTGGATGGCCAATAAGCTCAAGATAAAGCATTATTAGTCCTCTAGGAAATGCAAAACTACAGTGACATACTACTGTACATGCAGTAAGAATGCTAAAACTTATAATATCAGCAACAACAAATGTTAGTGACAATAATCAAAATATCAGAACCAGTACTGCTAGTAGATATATACAGTGGTATAATCCCTCTGGGAAACCTTTTAAGAGTTTTCTAATAAAGATAAATTTATACCTGACTCAGCAGATCTAATCAGTTACGTGGAAATAATCAAAGTTTACGTCCACCAAGACTTGTAATGGAATATTCATAGCAGCTTCATTCATAGTTGCTGAAGACTGGAAACAAACCAAATGTTCATCATTAGGAGAATAAACAAATTGTGAAATATTCCTACAGTGGGAATATCTAAACATTAAGAAGGAATGAGTTCTTAACAGAATAGATTCTCAGGAAAACTACATCGACCCAGAAATAAAAATCCAGACCCAAAAATGTGCATCCTTTCTAGGTTCATTTGTATTCAGCTGGAAATGAGCTAAAAGACTTCAAGATGATAGAATTCAGGACAGTGGCTGCCCCAGGGTCAGGAGGAGATTCACTGGAAAACAAGACAAGGGAATTTGTAGGGTTCTGGGAATGTTGGGCAGGAGGTGTTTTGGTAGACATGCCTTTGTCAAACAGTATAATTTTTTTTGAACTGTACAGTGAAGATCAGCATGTGTTTAAGTATGTATACATGATATCTTATTTAAAAAATATTTGCTGTGTTTTGTATACCTATACACAGCTAGCATTACAGAATTTTTTTAAATTGCACGTTTCCTAACACAAAATTATTTCCTAAAAATAAATTTTTCTCTTTATGTCCTGAAAATAACTCCTTTGCCTTTTCAAAAATCCCTTCACTTTCTTTGCATTGCTAGTTTTTCCCTATACTTTCTTAGTGCAGTTCTGCAGTAGCATCATCCTAGACAGTCTCTCTGTTGGCAACTCTTTCCTTCTGTCTAGTTGGTATTATTCTAAGATCTGTTTCTATGGCACCTGGAATTTCTTTTGATTCTGTCCCATATCTTACTTAACGTTTCTATTTTCTTCAAAGTTAACAAGTTATCTTCCATATTTTAGAAGAAAACAGTTGTTTGTGTTGACACTTTTATAGTTAAAAATAAATGATCAGTGTTCATTTCCAAGGACCCTGAGGCATTTCCAACTGTATGTGATCATGTATTATTTTCTTTCACAGCTGGGACAGGAAGAAAGATATGAACTGCTCAATGTCCTGGAGTTCACCAGGTAAGATATCAGCTCTGTAATTTGTCTGGATAAGATAAATTTCCATGCATTTTTACTTTTTTCCTTTTAAATAACTGTAATATGCTTTGTTTTTCTTTAAATAATTTTGCTTAGGAAAAATATTAAATTAAAATACTTGTCATTCTATAGATAGATCATAAACAACCTCCTTCAGAGTACTGTAGTGTATGTCTTTGGTGGCAGTTAAAAACTGCTGGAAATTTGAGTATCGGATGCACAAGTCGAGAGTATAAAGCAGGAGTCCGAGGGCTGGTGTGTTAGCTTCCTGATACTTTCCTGGAATGCACACTTGAGATAACCAGTTTAGTAGGAGAAAGGCTTTTTTTTTTTCCTTCGCTTACCAGTTTGGAGGTCCCGGGCATGATCACCTGGCTGTTCTGAGCCTATGCTAAGGCAGCACAGCATAGCAAGAGAGGATGGCACAGCAGACTCCTCGCCTGTGCCCAGGGAGCAGAAGGGAGAGCAAGAATGACCTCTCCAGGGCACAGCGTCAGGGAACTAAGATGTCCCATGAGAGCCACCTCTTACGTAGCATCTCATAAGGTTCCACCATTTCCCTAATACTGCTCATGGAAAAGGCTTCAAGAGCATATTATGTATGTGTTGGATGTTTAAGATTCGAAACTATAGCAATTCGTGGTTTCCGAACAATTATACTGCAAAGGCCCTGAGATTTATGTGGAATGAGGAAGGTCCACAGACACCTCCATGAAGGGAGGGCCTCTGATAAGGGAAGAAATACTTCCTCCACGTCAGGAGAAAAGTTAAAGGAGATGGTGCGTGCATAAATGACGTGGAGGGTTTTTAATGGCAAAAGGAAAGGGGATTTCATGGATAAGGCTTCCTTCCATCCAGATAAATTCCAAAAATGCAAAGGGTCCAGTTGAGGAAGAAGGATGGAAGATTTGAAAAATAGAAAAAGTGTGCTGTGTGGTCTTCAGAGAGTAAGGGAGCAAGATTCTTCAGAGCAATACAGAGGGTTGGTGTGCAGCGTGGAGCACCTCACTAGCGCTACCAGTCCTGTCTTTACGAATCTCCATGACTGAATGCCTTCTCCATAGTGTGCACTTAATCTGCCAACCACCAAAGAGGGTGCCCCTTCCCATTAGGGATTTTGCCAGGAGAAGCAAGCAGCAAGGAACTTGATGAGTTTGAGACTATTGTTCCAAAGTTGATTAAGAAAGGTATGACACAGCAAAGGCTGAGTTAGAGTGATGTCATGAACCCTATCAGAGGAGCCCCCGTTAAATGAACTTCTAAAGTAGGGTCACTGGCCTTATCAGAGGCTTCACTCTCCACAGTTGCAAATCCCTGAGGTTTACTGCACTCCCACATTATTAGATGGAAAGTTTTAGAGATAAACAATTTGTAAGCTTTAAATAACTTTTATCATATGTCATAATAATCATTCTATATTATTATTAGTAATTGTTAGTCTCTTACTGTGTCCAATTTATAAATTAAATTGTCATGGTTCTATATGCACAGAAAAATATAGGATCTATAGGGGTCAGTACTATCTCTTGTTTCAAACACCCACCGGAGAGTCTTAAAATGTACCCCTGTCGGATAAGGGGACTGATGTAATCTTTGAAAAACAATAGTTGTAAATACCTAAATTGTCTTTCACAGTACTAGTACTTACCAGCATGTGTGATTCTGTGCTTAAATTTGATGAAATATATAATTTACATTTAATATACTTAAAATCATTGGGCAGGGCTCTGCTCTGGAGGGTATTAACTCTTGTGCATTTCTAGGGAGCAGTTTTGTAAATTATTCCTCCAGGGTAGTTGATGGTACCCTGGTGGGTTAAAAGCCATAATGTAACTTTCAAGGGTACCCAGCTATTCACCAGAGGATGGTTTGTGTATGTGGGAGGATAGAGCTTATATTTTTGTCTAATTTATTTTTTCACTGTGACCATTAAAATATGTGAGGCGTAACAAGCAAATATATGCATAGCCCCAGTATGATGACACATTGTGGAAAACCTCTTTCTTTCAGTGCTAGGAAAAGAATGTCAGTGATTGTTCGTACTCCATCTGGGAAGTTACGACTTTACTGCAAAGGAGCTGTAAGTTTTTATTTTTGTCTTCTACTGTTTTGATTTATGATAGTTTATAATAATACATGTTAGGCATTCTGCTGTGGAAATGTAACACAGATGCTGAATGTGAAGTTGCTGACATTCACTTTGGTTGATGTTTTATAGTAACAATGTGCAGCTTCTCCTGGTGAAATGTGGAATTCCATAAGGGTAAATTTGGTGTGTTGGAATACTGTGGCCTAGGGCTGGGGATGTGGCTCAGTGGTAGAGTTCTTGCCTTGCATGCACAAGGCCCTGGGTTCAATTCATAGCACCAAGAAAGAAAAAGAATAGTTTAGCCTAAGTTATTTTTATAATTCAGTTTCTATATTTAATAGTTGATGTTTATATAAACTATATTAGCAGACAACTTATTACAGAGAATATTTTAAAATTGGGTTAGAATGCAGGGATTCAAACTGCATTTGTCTAATTATTTAAAGACCATAGAGGGGCTGGGGAGATAGTTCAGTAGAATAAATACTTGCCTGGCAAGTGCAAGGTCTTGAGTTCAATCACCAATACTGGAAAAAAAAAAAAAAAATAGAATTGGGAAAAATTGAATCACAATTACTGCAATTGTTTATTATTATCTTTCTCTGATTGTTTTAATTGTAACAGAAATTCCGGTCATTGTTTGGCCTTAATATGTTGGAAAGCAGTGCTGACAGAAGCAGTAATGTGTGTCCCAACTGAATTTTCCTACTTAAACTACATTTACACTTATGGAAAAATGAAAAATACACTTTTCTAAGATCAGTCAGTGTTTTCCTTTTGAATTCTCCTTTCCCGATACATATTCTATAAGTTTCCCAGCTTAGAACTTCAGTTTAAAATGCCAGCCAGATAGCTCAGCGGCTTAAAGTGCCTACCTAGCAGGGACCAGGGTTCAATCCCTGTCATGCCCTTCTGGCCCCACGCCCCAGGGTGCGATGGGACAGCGATTCAGACTGGGCATGGTGGCATGCGCCTGTAATCCCAGCTCTTGGGAGACAGAAAACAAGAGGATCACCACCAGTCCAGTCTGTGTAATGAGACCCAATAGACTCTGTACTAACTACATTTTAAAAAAAAAAACCTCACAGTTTTAAAGAAAATCAACAACTTTGCTTTATACCATGGAAATTTGGAAACTAAACCTAAGAAGTCCAGGTCTTCTATTTAAATTCCCATTTAAAATGTGAAGTGCCTTGTTTTTACTGCATTAAAATGCAAGTTTTAGCTGTCTAGTTGAAAAGCATTTAGGTAGAATTATTTCATGATGTCTCATGAACTTAGTTTCAGGATTCCTTTGCTTTTGTATTCCCATCAATTCAACCATCAAACATGTATTCACTGAGATCATTTTAAACATCAGACTTTGAGCTGGAGTTTAGAGATATGAAGGTAAGACCTAGAATGTGTCAGGAGCTTAAAATTAGCCAAGGAAGTGCGTGGAAAGAGAAGAGCAGGATGCAATATCGGGGTGCATTGTGAAGCTCTTCCATATCCAGTGGTAGCATGCACAGCACTCTAAGTGTGGATATATGTCTGGTTTGCAGCATGCAAATCACCTCCTTTTTTAATTGTCAGCAGTCTTCCACCTTTATACTTTGGCAAGTTGAAGCATTAAATGAAAAACCCATTGGACTTCTTTTGTTAATAATCTCGAGATGGTGTGTGTGCATTAACTTGCTTAGTGCATTGTTTTCCTTGACACCCAAATTAGTTGTGAGATGCAATTAAGTAGTAAATATAAATCAACATGTAAAACAACAAGGAGTGCATGAGAACTGTGTGTAATTTGGCAAGGAATAGCTGAGTATGAGCCAGAAAGGTGAGGGCGGGTTGGGCCATTGTCTTCCTCGCTGGAGAGTTTGTACTTTTGTCTTGCTCATTCTGTTGCTATTTGGGAAAGTGATTTAAGGCTGAGAACAGGAACACACACGAGGAGCTCCTGTTGAGGCCACTGATGCCGGGTGGGGCAAGAACTGATTATGGAGAAATCCAGGCCGTGGTAGAAAAGATAGAGGAGAAAGATTTAGGACTTAGTGGCTGCTGGCTGGTGGGTGCTGAGGGAAAGGATTAGCTAGGATCATATAGGATTTCTTCTTGGCTTATGGAGTGCACAAAATGGGTAAGTTCAGCTACTGCAACAGAGAGTTGGCGGCTACCTCCAGGCGGTGGGCAGATCACCTCAGCTTTATGGAGGAGGAAGTCTGGGGTGCAGATGCAGCATGAGGACTTAGCACATGCAGCTAGGAACTCAAAGTGGGGATTGGTGAGATCATGTTTAAAGATAATACTGCCATACATGAGAGGGCCAGAATAGAGAGGAGAACCAGCGAAGCGTATTGAGATTTGCAGCTGCATCTGGGAGCCCAGTCACTCCTCGGTAGAGTGAATCACCACCAGCACCAGGAGTAACAAAAACCCTGGAGAATCAGGGTTCATTCAGGGAAGGAGATGAGGGGAACAGGATGTAAAAAGAATTAGGGTGGGTTGTGTACATGTACCAGTTCTCCACAGTCACAGTGAATGGAATCATTATGCTCTGCAAACACATATTAATAAAAATAAAAGATTTCAAAAAAGATTCCAAAATTTCCTCCCCCATTAAAAAAAAAAACAGAACACATTCCAGTCAAGATAGTGTAATGTGTTCCTGTGATATGTCCCCCCTACTCCAAAGCCGGAGCAATGATAGATATCTTGAGTGTAAAGAGAAACTAGATAAACCTAGGCTCAAAAACAAGATAAATGTCTTTGCAGCCCAAAATAGAAATAGAAAATATGCATGATTTATTGAATAGAAAATATGCATGATTTGTTGAAATGAAGTCTTGATCTGGGTGTGAGTTCCAGGTTTCAGGGTTTAAATCAAGGAGCACTGGTTAAAAATGGCTTCTGTGGGGCCAAAGGGCACATAGTACTGGTGTACAACAAGAGGGGAGCCAACCTCCCTATAATGATGCCAAGGACACTGCTGATCATCCGCCATCATGAGAAAGCCTGAGGAAAGCTTGCACCAGCCTCAGCTTGGGCCATCCAAAACCCCTGGATTGGCACATGTACAAAGAGGGCAGCAGGAGTAACACTGAGGTGCATGTGCAGTCCTGAGTTGAGGGGTGTCTGAGTGCATCGACAGCTGGAACAGGGACTCATTCATGTAGAGCTGTGCAATGACTGGGGACACTTGAAGTTCAGTGATGAAGAAATTCAAACTTTTTTTTTTTTTGTGGTAGCAAGGATTTTACTCAGGACCCTGTGGTTGCCAGGCAAGCAGTTATTCTACTGAGCTATCTCCCTGGCCCCCTCAAATTATTTTTAATAAAAAAAGAAATGAGGGAAAATGGAGATCTATGGAAGGTAAATTTAAAGTCATAAATTGTTTTATAAGAATCAGTAAATGGAATAAACCTCAAGTTGGACACAGTTGGAGGGGTAGGAGATAGTACATTATAAAAACGTATTAACTCTGTGTGTGTGTGTGTGTGTGTGTGTGTGTGTGTGTGTGTTTAGGGATGATTTGCTTTTCCTGTTTTTTTCTAGACTTTCTGTAATGAAATCATTTCTTTTTGTATTTTTGGGAAGGGTCTACAGGGTGTTCAGAGTCTCATTACTAGATCAGACTCATAGTGATCTGTCTGTTTACAGCCTCCCAAGAGCTGGGATTACAGGTGTGCACCACCACACCCAGTCTCAATTGCTCTCTCAGCATGCCCCAGGGGCAGGGCCTGCAGGGCAGCTTAATCAGCTGAGCTATTTGGCTGGCCCTTGTTTTGTTAGTTTTTAAATAAACAAAAGAAGAGTATACAATATGCAATTTATATCTGTAATAGTAGCCAACTTACAAAAAGCTACATGTGCACATAAAATTTTAATTTATTCAAGAGAGCAAGAATTCTCCTCTAAAATAGAAAAATTAGAAACTCAGTTAATCAACTTAATACTTTAGGAACCTTAAAGTGGCTGAATTTCAAATAAGGGTCTCTTAAATAAAACTCTGCCATACATAAAAGGACTCATCTGAAATTAGTTGCTTTTAATAAGCAGAGAAAAGGCAGCAGACACAAAATACACATAATTATGAGTGTCACACATAAGCACAAAGTCTGTGTGCATTTCATGTGGGCGTGTCTTCGTGTCTTTGCAAGCATCCCGGATCCCAGGGGCCCAAGTGTCTCACAGCAGGTCAGCCTCCCCTTGTTGCTTAACCTAGCAGCCAGTTCAGGGTCCTTAATGTCACTGCTGCTAATTTATCATGTCAAAATCAAACCAAACTCCAAAGATGAATCTCCAAAAAGAATTTTTACTTGGAACCAGAACACCAAACAGAACTGCAACTTAAGCCACTCGTGCATAGGTCCCAGTGGCCTCTGATAGGTCCAGAAAACGAAAAAGGAAGGTTGGGGTCTCAGGATAGCAAAATTAGCACAAGTTATCTGGGGAAAAAGTTTAACTGAGAATTGCAGTGAGTTGAGGAGCTGTCAGGCTCTGAGTGGCAGGTGACACCGGACTGCTGGGCAAAGCTAGTCTTCAGGACACAGCGGCTGCTCCACTGTCAACTGCTGAGTAAAATACAGTAGGCTTAGCATCCTATCAGGTTGTTTCAGTGCTTTGGCTTTAAGAGAAAGCTCCTGGAACAGGCATCTCTGACCTGTGCTGTTTTTCCCTGTGTAGTCCCACTCTATTTTAGCAGAGTGTAACAGGAATGATTCCATTTTGCAGAATTATTTTCACAATAGTGAGATTATCGAGATAATTTTAATATTAAATAGAATAGTATTTGTACCAGATACTGTATATAAGACCAATTTGTTTTTGACTATGGCTTTCTTACAGTTGACACTTGTATTTTATGGTGCCATCTTTATTTACCATGCAGGTGACATTTCAAGATGATTGTAGGTTGCATCAAAAATTTTATCTTTTTAATAAATAACATTTACTATATATTATGAGGACAGAGCAGTATTTGAACTTTATTCTAAAAGACAAACAGGCCAACACCTTTTTGAACAAAAATCTACTAAAGATGAAATTTTAACCATGGATTTGACTTTCCCCAAAGCCCTAGAGTGTTTACACAGTGACTAACTGGATTGTGCTTGCTGAAGCCTGATGATTTTCCTTCACCTTCGTAGGGAACAAATCACAAGATAACTAAATCCAGTGAGGACTTCCACAGCCCCACACTCAGGAGATTCTAAGTCTGATCCTGTGGCATGTGCATGGTTTAGTGTCTGGGAAGAAACATTTGTTAGCACCCTGTCCTGCACAAATACTCGATATAGCCCTCTGACTGAAGGGATGGTACATGTCTAAAGTGACTGAATGCTTAATTATTTATGAAGACGTGACCGACCAATTGTGACTGTCGGTTAAAAACACAACAGATTTAATACACGTTTAATGTGCCACCTTCTGGCCCTTATTTTTTTCAACTGTACAAAGAAGGTAGAAAATTAATCGTCTTTTATTCTAACATCAATTTCCAACCCTAGAATGTTTGGATACACTTCAGTAGTTAATATCCCTAACTTTGTTACTTAATCGCTTTTGCTTTTCTGGTTGTAATTTTTTAAATATTTTCTTCACTTGAAAATGGCTTGTATTAATATCATTGAAAATTTTGTCAACCTCTGGGAAAAAAGACTCCATAAGTTATACCTCTCCTTCCCAGGAAGGAGCCATGAGGAGAAATGATCATTTCCTTTTGCCTTGCCCCATTCCCATTCCACCACTGAAAAACGAAATGAAGTTCATAATTGGAGCCTGGAATATTCCATCTGTTTTGAGGTCACTAAGTTCTGTTTCTCTCAAGGGTTCTAAATCATACTCCATTAGTCTGTTTTGAAATCTCAGTCCTGAGACCGGAGACCCCAAAATGGGTAATACCACTGAGAAAGTAATTGCAGGTAAATGATTTATTTTTTCCTGGTATAATAAAACTGTGAAGGCTGAATACTAAAATTCTTAAAAACATTAAACCAAAGCCAGAAAATAACTAGGAGAACAATAGTCGATTTATAAAGTAGCAAGAACTAGAGAGGAAAAAAAAAAGTGCTTAAAACTAAAGCTAAAAGATTCTTTAAAAATAACCTTGTAATTTTATTTTGCAAACAGTCTTAAAGCTGAAGTGGCACAATTAAAAATATTTGCTGTTTAAGTTAGTTGATGGCTAGGCCAGAGTTCTCCACTGTACCCACTGATTCTCTTAGTGGGTTTACTAGGCCTGTGATACTCACGTTTGCTGTTCGGTCAGCACCAACTGCGAGGTTCCTTCAGCCTTCACGAGGTCCTGTGGTAAAATGCACTTGGGACACATCCCTGGAGGTCTGCTGTGGGTACCACCATTCTAAAGGCCCTCAGAAGTTCAGCAGGCCAGGCTTCTTAGCTTTGTTCAGTCCAGTGCTCCCTAAACTCCCCAGTTCGGCAGAATCTCAGAGTAAGCAGAAAGTGAGGTGTTGGTAGACTGTGAGGCTTTGAACATTGGAGTGATGAGAGAGAGCTTCCAAAAGAAGGTGAAGATGCCAGGTGGGAACCTGCCCTCGGTGTCCACGGGAGCTGCTTCCAGGACTGCCACAGATGCCAAAATCTGTGCATCTTAACGTCCTGTACATAGAAGGGCAGAATATTTACGTAGAGCTGCACTTATCCTGTATCCTCTCTAGATCAACTTAATACCTGGTAATATGATTTAAGTATTTTTTTAAATAATCCTCATGTAGCATTGTATCACTTAGGGCATGATAGCAAGGACAAAGGTCTGGACATTTTCAGTACCGACAAAGCTTTCCTGAGCCTGGCTGCCTTGGCTCTCTGTGCTGGGTTGACTGCAGGACGCAGGACCTGCAGATGCAGGGGTCTCGCTGCACTTCTCCGGGTCTTTAGGGAGTCAGTGTTACTCGGCAGTGCAATATTCTGTGTTTAAAAAAGAACATGAAAAGAGATTGGCTCTTTTTATATTGATTTCCCTCTAATATTGTTGCCACTCTCAACTTTAGTAAACTCAAAGGCTAATTAAATTACATCCTACCTTTTGCTTGTTTTCCAGGATACTGTAATTTATGAACGACTTGCAGAAACTTCAAAATACAAAGAAATTACCCTAAAACATTTGGAGCAGTTTGCTACAGAAGGTGAGTATTCTGTAAAAGTAAAACATGATTAAGATATAAGGCAGCTATATGCTTTTAATATCTTACAGAGCTGCTGTTTGTTTTATTTAGAGATTCCTAAAGTATCAGTTACTGTTAATAACTAGGATTTTACTATGTCCTGTTCCCAAGTAGTACCTTTATTTTAGCTTCCTAAAACTGTCTTTATTAAAATGCTCTTGATCTCTTTGTCCATGTGTCAGATGGTCGTGTCTACAAAGCTGTTTTATTTCTTAGAATGAAGACAACTTAGTTCATGATGATGCACTTGACCTTACATCTGAGTGTTTTGTTAGGAAAGAAGCAAGACTCAAAAGAACTGAGATGATGTTCTAAACTGAATAAGGAAAAGAAGAAATAATTAAACCTGTATGACTATTAAAATAAGTGGTAAACTTAGTTACAACTCAGCGTGTTTTATTAAGTGCCTGCGCTGTGCCAGGCTCTGTGTGAGGCCTCCCACTGCGGTAGATGGGCTTAGCCCAGTCTCTCCTGAGATCCACGATGTGTGAGCTGCTCAGGACGCAGTCCAAGGAGATGATGTGAATGAGAAGAACCCAAGTGAGGGTTGTTAGACAGAGGGCTCAGAAGAAGTTTTAGAGTCCTATCCTTGACCTTGACTACAGCGCTCATAGCTGTATCTGCATCTTCCATCTCAGGATTTACTGTCTGTTTCAGCTAGAACAGTTGCTAATGGCCCACACCTAACCTCTAATCAATCTTTATTTCCTTCTGAATCCAGGCTTTGTAAAGATAGGAACTTAAAAAAAATCAGGCAAATAGGAATAAAGGGGGAGAGAGGCCTTGAAAACCAAGGATGCAAAGAACGTTCTCCCAGCTGTTCAAAATGTAAGAACGCATATAGGCAGAGTTCAACTCGGCAAGCTGGGCTTGGCAGTTTGGGCCCACCCGCTGTACAGCACATGTTCAGTTTGAGTCCAGTCTGGTCTGGTCTGGTCTGGTCTGGTCTGGTCTGGTCTGGTCTGGTCTGGTCTGGTCTGGTCTGGTCTGGACTAGGGCACTTTCCTCCTTCTGGTTACAGTGTTCACAGGGATTCTGGCTCTCATGTCTGAACTGCCATTCTTCTTGGTCTGGATGGAGTGACTCTTGTACTCTGTGGCTACCCTCAAAGAAGTTTGCCAGTCAAGTTCCAGAAGAGAAGGGCATGTCTGACATGGGCCCACAGATTTAATTCCCATCTCAGTGACCCAGCAGTAAAGAAGCTCCTTTCTCAGAAGCTAGAGTTCCCAGGGTATTTCTGTCCTGGCTTCTTGGCTTCTTGCTTCTGAGGTATCCCCCTGAACATTATTTTATGTGACTTGAGGTCATAAGGCTTAGTGCCTGGTCCTGGTCACTGTACTTGTGTTAAAAGGTCTTGCCCGAGGGTGTTGTTTTCCTGGGAACCAGAAGCACTGCTTCCTTGTGTGGCTGACAAATGCTTTTGCCTCTTCCTTCTTCCAACTCATCTGCTTTTCCTGGCTGAGGGATTGAAACTGATGAGGACTGAGCTCGCGGGGTGCCGGAGCCGCCTCCATCAAATGTGTCACTTTTCTCAGGCCATGCCTGAGGGCTGTGCTTCTCTGTTGCTGTCCTGCAACTGTACTTAGCTTTTTACTATAAATTTATAATAGTACAGAGAGCTCTGTGTCCCCAGTTCCCTGGAGCTTTGATTTAATAGAGAAGACCCACAGGAAAAGCCATGTGAAAGACTGCTGTTCACATAGGAATGTTTGGGGGTTTTTACCTGGAGAGTAGTACAGCAAAGGATGCTTTTTTTTCTCAGAAGATGCATTATAAGGACGATTGTTTTAAAAACTAGTTTTAGAGTAGATATAAGGCAGACAGTAGAAGGGAGTTTGGGAACGTGGAATGGAAAAAGGTGAGCATTACTTGCCATCCTGAAGTTGAAGGCAGTTGATGAAATATGTTTTAGCCATACTTTGGGATTGGGGTTACATCCTGAGGTTCAGTTGGAGGATTTCAACCAAAAAAAAAAAAGGAAAAGCTTGAGAGGATAACATTTTGGAGAAATCACCCCAAGTGGATAAGAGAATGGATTAAAGTGTCTGAGAATTAGAAGCAGAGTGCCAACTTTAAAAACTAAGGGAACATTAATAGATATTTTATACAGAAGTATTGTGATAATTGAATTAGACTTGAGCATGGTATTTAAATTGCATCAGTCCTTTCAAGGACTGATTTATTGTTTGTTAAATAATGAAATGCCAGATGTATGACTAAAACCTTCAGCATGCTGAGAGGTGTGTGTTGCATTCTGCAGGTCTGAGGACGTTATGTTTTGCTGTGGCTGAGATTTCTGAGAGTGACTTCCAGGAGTGGCGAGCCGTCTACCAGCGAGCGTCCACCTCTGTGCAGAACAGGCTCCTCAAGCTCGAGGAGAGCTATGAGCTCATTGAGAAGGTGCGTAGGCAGTGTTCTGATCTGTAGGTCGTGTAGTCTCTGCGAAGGCCCAGTCTGTGCTCCAAGGACCTGTTGTAGTTAACTTTTCTTTCATTGCTGAGACAGAACACTTGACACCCAAAGTTAAAGGTAGGAAAGGCTTATTTGGCTCACAATTTGTAACAGTTTCAGACCCTAATCAGCTGGCGCCAAGACAGGGACACATGGCAGAGGAGCAACAGTTCATGGTAGCAGAAGATGGCAAAGCAACAAGGGGGGCGCGGTCCCCTTCCTCTCCCTTTCATTGTACAAAGGCCACCCACCCTGGGCAGGTGTAGCACTCACACCAGAAGTCCCAGCCTGAGCTATTCCAGATCAGTCAGTGGACTGATTTACTAATCGCACATCCTTGATCCGAGCGCCACACAGTCTAGAAAGGCCCCCTCATGACTGCATAAGGCTTTGGGGGTACACCTAGACACAGCGATAATAGGACTCCTAGAAAAAAAGACTATCTTGAGATGGTACTTACTATTGATTCACCTCTGGTGCCTAAGTATTAGGGATTCTCAGCATGAGCTATGTGTCGCTGACATCTCTGGAGCCAGGCATCACTGTGTATGGGCCAGCCTGGCAGTTTCTTCACCAGTGTATTCCATGGGTTCTGCATCTCTGAAGACATGGAGCATGTCCACATCCACATGTACATGTTACATGCACATACATGAGCATTTAGACTTAACATGTATACAAGTAATATGAAATAATCCAGTGATCCCTGTAGCTAATAATAAATCATATGAAAGCGAATAACCGAGTGCTAACCTCTGACCTGCCACTGTTCTACGCGGACATAACCCTATCCCTCGTCATTTCTGTGTGTGTGTGTGTGTGTGTGTGTGTGTGTGTGTGTTGTTTTGATTTTTTGTTACTTGTTGTGTGTTTTTTTGAGACAGGATGTCCTTACGTAGTCCAGACTGGCTTTGAATTCACCATCCCTCGGCCTCCTAAGTGCTGGGATTGGAGACATGTGCTGCCACCTCCACCTTTTTCTCTGTCATTTCTGTCCTTACTATAAATGTCCTCATTTTATAGATAAAGAAACCAAGGCTGTTGGTTCTTTGAGTAGCAGATATACTCTGATTGGCGCTATAGCCATAGCAAGGCATCTTGCTTCCTTAACTAACAGTGGTGAACGTTTTTATGTAGTACTTATTGTATGTCTGATGCTATTTCTAGCACTTTCATCTATTAACCAAATTAATCCCTTTAAGGTGTTAATTATCCCTAATTACAAATGAGATAAGGCAAGACAGGGCAAGGAGTTTGACCCAGATTGCACAGCTCGGAAGAGAGCGGACCAGACTTGTCTTGCTCCAGCGTTCGGGCTCAGGAGCGCTCGCGTACCTTCACTCTGACCTTGGGCTTTCAGAGCTCCCCAGGTGCCGAGCCCTTCAGCTGTCCTGGTGCTTGAGGAGCCCCGCCCACGTCAGCAGGCGAGCACCGTCCACCCACCACGTGCGTCCAGGCAGGGGAAGGCTGCTCACACCCCTGCTCCCTCTGTCTAGGTGACCCCTAGTTCCTGTGCTGAAAGGCAGCAAGCATCAGGTCCCTCCTGGGACTGTTTTCTTCCTGGTCCTCATGGGCCCTCCCACTGCGCCCCTTTATGTGGTGCTGGCACCTCTCTGTGTACCTGCAGGTAGTTTTCTCTACCTTGTAGTTGTTTTGTGTTTCATCTGACTTTTTTCATTGTTGTTTTTATTGGTACACGTTTGTGGTTTGTGATACATAGTGATTACAGTCACCATGGGGAGTTGATACATGTGTATCACTCATCTTAATTCTTTTTCTGCCCTTTCCCTCCCTCTCCTCTGCCTCTATCCCCCCTCTCTGCCTCTTAGTCCCTTTCCCTTTTGCAAAAAAAAACTATCGCCCCATTCCTTCCATGCATATTGTGTCTTGCTTTTCATTTATACTGTGTTTCTGACGTTAAGAGAAACTGATATTTAAGCTACCTAATTTCCACTTTTAGCTGAAATACACATTCAACCATTTTGCCAGAAGGTGGCGCTCATGAGTTATGTTGAAATTAAATTAAAGCAACCCATTTCAAAAGTACATGCATTATTTTAGTTTACAAATGCAGAAACTTCCCTATGACTGCCTCTTATTAAAAATAAATGAAACGAGGGGTTGAGAGTTAATTCATCCTTATTTTGTGATGTTATGCACTCCTTTGTTCAGAAATCTGAGGCCCAGGAAGGTCTTCTCATACTGGCCTATTCCAAAGAAGAACCTGTTGCTTTGTGCTTTTATGTTCCTGAAACCAGGTTTTCTTTCATTTAATCATTTAATTAGTTGAAGTATTCCAGATACCAGGACTGCACAGCCAAAGGAGGTGGACTGGGCTTTGGCCTCTGGTGCCCCATTCCAAACAGATTCCTTCAGTGAGGGTCCCTGAAAGAACCTGGTGGAGGGGGCCACAGACTGGGTCTGGAGGAAACTTTCAGAGAGTTTTCAAATGAGCCCAATACTGGTACAAGGAGAACAAAAGTCTTTTTAAGGAGAGGAAAAAATAGACAAAATGACACAAGATTCTCTGCAACTGAGCTTTTTCTTTTCTTTTCTTTTCTTTTTTTAAGTCTCTTGCAGTCCCAATCCTTTGAGGACTGTCCGGTTTTTAATGTGTCGAGAGCCATAGTCCCCTTATGGTATTGTTGGTCTGCACTTCCGCTCCTCGTCAGAATCAGCTGGGGTTTGTCATATTCAGTGGAAGTTGTGGTTTTTTGCTGTTAAAGCCAGCCTATGGCTGAGGATGAAGCTCAGTGCTAAAAAGCACTTGGGTAGCATAGCAGGGACATGTGCTCAGTTCCTAGCACTAGCCCCAGCCCCCAAAAGGCAGTAGGCTAGATTCAACCTTTAGGCCACCAGTTCTGCTAGCATGTCCTCCTGGCTCTAACTGCAGCTGGGACAGCCATAGCTGATCCATTTGGGCTTTTTCTTTACCTACTTAAGATGTGTTGATTTTAGTCTATTTTCTATGTGTTTGGTGTCTGTTTGTATGTAGATCATATTATTCGACTTAGCATATAAGACAGTGAAGTTTTCAACTGCAAGAGTAGTTTTCAAGCAAAAAAAAATTGTAGAGCCAAACCCACTCTCCTAACAGCTTTGCCTGAACAGCAATAGACGTAATTGATGAAAGCGAGCTCCTCTAGTTGAAGAGTGAAGGAATGGGGGCGGGGTCCGCAGCCAGCCGTCTCCTCTGCCTCCGCCTTGCCCTCGTGGTGGTCCACGAGGGGCTTTGCACAGGATTGCAGCTCTACTGAGCACTGTTTGAAGACAATATACTGTTACATCTGTTCGTGGATTTTTTAAGAAAATGTGCTTCACAAAAAGATTAGAATATCATTGTGGTGTCATACAAGATGTTTCTGAACATAGTTTGAATTAATGATGCAAAATGCCATTGACACAGTCATGGTAGTATTACATTAAAAACATTCCAAGTCTGAAAGATTTGTAGAGCTTTCTGTAAAATAAGATTATTTTAATATGTTACAAAATAAGTGAAATTTTTACAATATGATTAAAGCTATAGTTTTAGTTCTCTTTCTCACTTATCCTTCCAGTATTTTTTCAAACTATTAACTTCATTTTTAAGATATATTTAAAGCCTTATTACTTAGAGCATTGTAACTCCTCCTGTAAGCTGAGAAAAATGTCCAAGTAGGCCTGGAATGTCCCCAAAGAGATGTTGACATTTGTGCTTGATATAGTCGTTTTTGCTTTCTTACTCCACACACCTGAGCACTGGAATATGCCACCTCCGCCAGCAGGGAAGGGGACACGGGAGGCTGGCCGGCGTCCTCGGGGTCGTGCCGTCCCACTGACTGTCATCATGAGGGCAGAGCACTGAGGCTTTTACATCGATTTATGAAAAGTAACCTTCTTGTCTCTTACAAAATTACAAATGTTTGGAGTCAAACATTTGCATTCATACTGTAAACTCTGCGGAATATTTTTTTGAAAGTAATTCTAATGCTATGACTTGGTTTAGGATCAGTTACTGATTCCTAAGGTGCATCTTCCTTTACTGTTGTAAATGTAAGCCAGGACCTTTACTGCAAGGAAAGCCCACCTTGTTAGAGGATGAGCAAGCGCAAGAGCCCGAGTTCAATCCCTGGTTCCCAAAAAAAAAAAGGTAAAATAAAAAAAAAAAAAAAAATAGAGGATGAGAATGCAGAGTTAACAGGTGCAGGGACGGGGAGAAGCGCCCCAGGCACCCCTGTTGTCCTGACCCACTTAGGACAGCACCGCAGCCTCCCATGGGTGCTGTGTTCAGTGACACTTCAGCGTCTCTTCCTCACCACAAGAGAGAGTTTGCAGTTGTCTCATTCTTCAGATGACAAGGTCAGCGTGGCCTCTTTTGGCTTCCTTAACCTCATTCTTTTGACAGACAGGTAAGATGTTTGAAGTCATTGTTTTAAATTATGAAACCACTTAGACTATAGTTTTAAAAATCAGATTTTTAAACTACTCTTAGATTTAAAATTCATGCATTTGAATTTACTCCAGAAGAATTATAAGTAACAGAATAATTATGTCCCATTACCAATGGTTTCTCCATTTCTCACATTTTATTTAACATGTTTAAGATGGAAATTATTTTTGTCTCATATTCATACTATATTGGATTGCCTTAAAAATTAAGTGTACATGGGGTCGGGGATATAGCTCATCAGCATAAACATCTGTGTGGCAAGCTCAAGGTCCTGAGTTCAATCCCCCATATCACACACACAAAAAAAAAAGGCTGAAAATTAGTTGTACAGAATGCTGCTCTGTGCCGATTTTCTTAGTTTATAATTAACCTATTGAGATGTGAAGGTTGTATCTTCATGCCAAATACAGTTTGAAAAAAATTATTGCTCCAATAGAAAAATGCAATTACATATTTAGCACTGCATAGATTACCTACTAATAGCTTCGGTGTTTATCAAAAGAGATCCTTTATCTTGAGTGTTATAGAAAACGGTGTGAGATATAACACCTGTCTAGGTTGAACATTCAAGTCGTATTTCCATGGAAGTAATTTTTTTTTTCTCTTACTATGATGTATGGGTGGGAAATACATTAGTTAAAAGTGAGAATTTGCCCAGTGCCTTTTATCTGCTAAACTGTTAAAGAATAGATTATGGGGCAGAGACTCATTTCTGAACTGGAGAATAAAGGCAGAATGCTGTAATTTGGCATCAACTAGCTCTCCTTCATGCAGATTGCAGTGTTGTGTTCTACACACACTGTGTAATTTATGATTAACAGGTAGCCTCCGCTGAAGTTGCCTGAGAGCCGCAACCATTATTATTATATTCATTATATTTCCAGGGCTTGACCGCCTGGCCTCTGTTAATCATTCAATAAATAGTTGATGATTAAATGGATTATTTGATTAAATTATTCAGAAGCTAGAGCTTAGTGAGTGCTTGCTTAATAAAGAAGAAGAAGAGGAGGAGGAGGAGGAAGAGGAGGAAGAGGAACGTGGTGCCTAGTACTGATAAAGCTCATGTTTTCCATGCATTGATGGCTTTGACATCAAGTGAGGTGCCATCAGAGCTGGGCAGATAGCTCAGTAGAATAAGTGATTGCTTGGCAAGCACAGGGTCCTGAGTTCAATCCTCAGTACTGCAAATAAATAAAATAACAAATGAGGTGCCACCAAGCACTAATTTAGGGATGTATCAGAAGAGCTGGCAGTGTTATAAGATGATTTCTTTAGAAGTTTAAGTTCACTTTTTAAAAACACATCTTCAGAGTTTCATGTAAATACGAGAAAATAAAAAGATTCAACAAGAAAGGAGCAGGTTGTGGGGCTCGGGGCATCGGCACACAAGGGGCAGAAAATCTCTTCGTGGCTTTGGTGGTAAGGAAGAGGCAATAATGTTTATAAAACTCTAGTTCTCTAGGTTGATAGATGATAGATAAGTAGACACACACACACTTTTTTTTTTTTTTTTTTTTCAAGACAGACTCTCATTATGTAGTTCAGTCAGACTTGAAACTAACTTTATAGTCCAGGCTGACCTCTAATTCTCAGTGATCCTCCTGCCTCATCCTCCTTTTTTTTTTTTTTTTTTCCAGAACCAGGGATCCTTGCACTTGCCAGGCAAGTGCTTACTTTACTGAACTATCTCCCTGGCCCTTGCCTCATTCCCTTGAGTGCTGGGATGATAGGTGTGTGTCAACACACCCAGCATGTTTATATTTATAATTTCCAGGCAGAGCTTGGTTCTGTAGGCACTGAAATAAGATTCTGAGAGGACAGTCAGACAGTGATCCCCACATTTCCTTCAGTCCTCCTCGAATCTGGTTGACGTTTCTGAATTGTTTTAAGACTGCCTTGATGCAGCATAATGTACTTCAACCATGATCCTTAGTGTGACAAAACACAGTAGTGTGCTGCCATATGCAACATATGGCAGCAAATAGTTTAAAGGATTCCTAGAGAAATATAAAGCTTAATGGAAAACAGGACTTTTTGCAAACATATATAGCTGCCAAGTTCACAGTAACTTCTGTATTACAGACGTGTGCTTTTGCAGATAAAACTACATGCCTATTCTTAGTAGCTACCAATATCACTTTCATTTGTATAAAAAAAAACTAAATGAAACTTTTCATGATGTACTGATGACTTGTGGCTTAAAATTTCAGTAGTTACTTTTTTTACTATTTGCTTAAGAACATTTGCAGTTGGTCAGCTCACCTGCTAACCACCTAGTAATAGTAGTCAGCTGCTACTTTTCAGCATTTATTAATCTCCAAGTTCTCTACCCTGATCATTTGGTTTGGGAACCTCCAAGGGATACACAAGATGATCCTCAGGGTGGGGGGAAGCTGGGAGATGTGGTCTAAGTGCCTGCCTGGCAAGCACAAGGACCCGTGTTCAATCCCCAGTAACATATGCCATGCTGACCTGGAACCCAGGCCACTCAGTGGCAGTGCTGATTCAGGGTATGGTGGCACACGTCTGTAATCTCAGCACTGGAGAGACTGAGACAGAAGGATCACTACGAGTCTGAGCTGCATAGTGAGACCCTGTACCAAATAAATAAATAAATAATATTTTTATAAAGATGATCTTTCGGGATGAGCAACAAAGTTTTAGAGCTTCAGTTTCTGTCTGTTTCATCCCACTTCTATGAACTTTTGCACTTTTTAATAAACATAATGCGTTAAAATAGTTACATAAAAAATAACTATGGTAAAATGCCCAGTATTCTAGCTAATAAACTAATCTTAAAAAGTTGGAGGTGAATGATCTAATTTTATCCCCAGAACAACCTCATTAAATCAGATATCACTGCGCTTATCTTTCGGTGGTGGAAATTGATTCTTAGATGCTGTTGGCTAAAGGACCTGTGTCTGTGATGACTGGGGAAGCGCAGGTTTAAACACCAGCTCTGGGTTAATCTCCTATGTTATGCTGTTAGCGTGTTTTAGAAGACAGCAAGAATACATGAAAGTTGTTAGAGACTTGAAAAATAGAATATAACCAGGTTTGATCACTAGATCCGCACTTGGAGGGGAAGATGGAGGCACATGAGGGACTTGACCACGTGGCAGCGGCAGCAGCCTCTGTACTCTTTATATAGTGTGTTCAACTTTCCTCTAAGACAAATCATGTTTTTCACAATTTTCTCTCAACTTGACTTTAGAATCCGTAAAATCAGTACGATTTCCTCATCTATCTCTAGTATCTTGCACCTCCTTCCAAGCATGACAGATGACTTCTGACAGCGTCGTGGTAGACTTTCCACAGGGTATCGCGGTCTTCTGACTTAGATAGGATGAATGTGTTGTTTTTGAAAGCTACACCCAGTTACTTCTGAAATCCTAATTCCTCTCAGCTGCTTGTGTGAATTCTGGCCTGGCCTTATTTGCTACGCCCTTGACCTTGTGAGTTCAAATGTGAATTCTGTGATTTGAAAAACAGCAAGTTAAATCCTTTTTCCTAGACACAGAAAGCTTAGCCCATTGCGTGATATCTTCAGGAACAAGCAAGCAGGCCTTTCCAATAGAATGATCTTTGTCTTTGTACAGTAGTCCAGTTTAAAATGACAGATAGTAGAAAGTTGTTTTTTAAACTAAAAAACTACATCATCGTATATTAAAAGATGCTCAGAAGGAAAAAGCAATAGTAAATAGTGGTCAGGGATGTTGTCCCATACCTGCAACCTGAGCACTCTGGGAGACTGAGACTGGTGATTTGCGAGTTCAAGCCCAATCCAAGTAACCTGGCAAATTACTGAGACCCCCCCACCTCTAAATGCAAAATGAAAGAGCTGAGTTGCAGCTCAGTGTGAAGGCCCTGGCAATTTCCAAAGCCATCAGAAGTCACAAACAGCAAGTGCTGCTCAGTGGATTGCAGAACACCAAGGAGCCTCGCAGCCTTCCGTGTCGGAGGATGGCTCTAGGAAGTCACGGCACGCGCAGATCCCAGCACCGCCGCCTTTTAACACGATGACTGTGTGGCCTCTTAACTCATTCTGCAGCCATCATTCTTCCCAGGCCATCCAGGTTGGCCACTAGCAACAGAAATCTAATTCCCTGTCTTCTCCCCTTGAAGTTCTCCAGCACATACCCTTCGCCTGGTGGGTCCCTCCTGTAATGCACAGACCCCCAGTTTCTACTCCAGCCTCACCTGCCTCCTCGTCACACTGCTGCCTCCGTTGTCCTGGTAGGGACTGAATGGTCACTTCTCAAGTGTGCAGCTAAATCATTATTCATTGTTTAGGGCCCAAAGTCAAATGTAACCCACAGCAGGTAGGGTTTGTTTTTAGCTATACTGACAAAGCTCCTAAGTTTCTTAGCTTTGTTACTTGGGTGCACATAAAAATATATGCATAAAATATCTAGTGTATCATTTCCAGGATAGAATATAACACACAATAATGTGGTTCATTTGAAGGACAATCCTTTCTCTCTGATAATCTATCTGAAGTTTGGGGTTGCAGGGAGCAAAAAGACAACTGGGACCAGAGTATTGAAGGCCAGGTAAGGGGCAAGAGTAGCGTTCGACCCAGAACGGATCCAGGCCAGTCAGGAGCAAGGCAAGGCACTGATAGGACTCTCATGCGTCTTCTGCATCACAGTCTGCATACTTCAACCCAGTGGCCAAATCCACCCACTGCCTATTTCTGTAAATAAAGTTTTATTGGAACACAGCTACCTCTATTTGCTTACAGACTATCCTTGACTGTTTTAATGCTGCAGTGACAGAATGAAACGGTTGCAACGGAGAATGTGTGATCCAAAATCCTAAAGTATTTACCACTTGTCCTTTTACACAGGGGGAAAAGCTTGCCAGTGCTCGCTAGATGCGCAGTTCTGGTACGTGGGTCCTCAAACCAGTAGTACTACACTGTACATCCCAAGGCCCACCTGAAATCTTGTCAGTAGAAATTCTGGTTTGGGGCTAGGCAGTGTGTTCCTGAGCCCCTGTAGTGATTACAGTATCTGCTAACCTGTGCAAAGCACCACTCTGGATTCCTGACCCTGCGACTAATTACACAGGGCTCGATAAGAGCCAGGCTGGCAGAGCTGAAATACAAACTCTAGCAGAAGGCAAAGAGGAATCCAAAAAGAATATAATGATGCTACCTGAAATGCAAATTCTTTAACAAGGAACTCAGTATTGTATACCCAGAATCTTGCCCAGAACTACCTCTTGAGGAGTGTGAGTGTATGGGTATGTGCGCGCACGCGCGTGGGTACATGCACACATAAACAGTTGTGTGTATTTCTAAAGGTGTTAATCCAAGAATGAGAAACTGGGGCCTACCTGTGAATGGGTGGCAACAGGTACCCCTAGCAGGAATGACTGAGAACTGAGGCTGAAACCCAGGAATACTTTGTAGAAACAAAGTATCGTTATAGACTGAACAATAGAAACAAGTATTTAAGAACCTGATGTTTTTAGTGAAAAGTTCACTTTTTTAGTTGGTGTATGTTTGTTGGGTTTTTTTTTTTTTTTGAAAGGGTCTACAGGGTGTTGAGGGTCTCACTACTAGATTGGACTCATAGTGATCCACTTGTTTCCAGCGTCCCAAGAGCTGGGGTTAAAGGCACGTGCCACCACGCCCCGTCTCAGTTGCCATCTCCGTGCACCCTAGGGGCGGGCTGGCACAGGAATCGAAACCCTGGCCCCTGTGCCTGCTTGCAGGCACTTTAATCCACTGAGCTATTTGGCCAGCCCTGTTTTATGTTTTGATACCTAATGACATTCATCCTGGGGAATCAGTACATATGTATAATTCATCTTAGTCACTGTACAAAATTCTCACTTCTATTTCATCTTTTCTACTTCCCATTTGCTTCCTTTGGGTATGTACTGATTCCAGTGTGCTGTTCGTACATCAAAACTTAAATCTGTTCCTCCTCAGATAATTTATCTAATGTTAAAAAATGGAAAATGCTTATTTAATAGTGTCTGGTACATTTTCTCTGCTCAGGAAATGTTAGTTACTTCTTCAGTTTCCTTCATAATTTTATTTCACATACAAATAAAGGTTAGCCTATAGTACTAGTATTTATCCGTGTTTTACTCCAGTAGTAAAAAGTCTGATACCATTACTGTATCTTCATCATTAAAGCAACTTCTGCTTAATAGTCCATGCTATAGTCTGAAGCTTAAATTAATGACTTCCTTGTACTTTTATCATTTAGAAACATAACAAAAACTTTAAAAAAATATGATACCATTTGAGCACTCACAAAATATTTGCTAATATAGACATAGAGGTCATTTTGAAATCTGGTACTCTCTTGGGGGAGAAAACACAAGTTCTAAAAGTCATAATACAGACTGTACATGATGTTTTAGATACTCTATATGAAACTTTTTATCTTCACTAAGGTAGAAATTTTACATTTATATACTATTTTGAAGATTTGCATATGTTGGAAACCTCTGAAAGAGAAAATAAGATTATCAGAGGCTTTACCAGATGAATAAATATTATTTCATGATTTTTCAGTGATAAAAAAAAATCTGTCTTATGTCAGAGTCATTAACCTGAAACCTTTGTAACTTTTGGCTTAGTGACATTTTGAAAGTAAAATTAGTGTTTTGAGGGTTTTCTCTTTTATTTCCATAAGTGCCATGGGAATTTTATCACGTTTCAGCACTTTCTAAGCCTGTGACTCCCACAGTGCCTATTAGTGGCCATTTGTGTAAGGTAATACATATTTGGATGAGATTGATTATATCCCAGGCACTCTGGATGTTCTGATCAGGAGAAGCACGCAGGGTTCACATCTTTTTTTCTAATGATCTCTGTGCAACCGAAGATATTAATTTCCAAAGGCAGAGCACCGTATCACTCAAGATCCTAATCTCACAATAACGACACCAGGGCAAAAGGGAAGGAGCCTGCAGAACCTTCCCCTAAGCCAGTGCTGCTCTCGCACAGCGCTTAGGGTAAAGGGAAGGTGAGCAGAAGGCTGAAGGGCGGCACTTCGTTTCGGTGCCCTAAGGAGGCTCATTGCGCCTGTGCTGAATATTCAGAACCTTTTAGAAATTCCTGCATCGTAGCTCCAACACATCCTGTGTTAACCTGCCCATTACTTTTCCCTGTACCTATGTCTTTGGTCCTTTATATTTATATTTTTCTTGGTTTTACCTGTGCAAAACCAGGTGCTTTCCTTCTTTAAACTATAATTTCAACATGCTCTCTCTAGTGAAGTCATTTTATTTTTATAGGTTTGTGTTTGATAAAGTACGTCTATATACTATTTGAGTTCATTTCTCCCTTAGAATACAACTAGAAAATATACAGATATTCACATGCCACACTGGCCCCACTCCTGGGTGCACTGAGCCGGCCCCACTGAAACCAGGTGTGGTGGCGCACGCCTGTAATCCCAGCACTGGGGAGGCTGAGAACAGGAGGATCACGACAAGTCCTAGCTGCGTAGTGAGACCCTATGTCAAATACATAAACAAGAAGAAAAGAAAATATACAGATACGTGTGTTTATGTATTTCTAAATATTTCTTGCCTTTCCTAGAATTTGGTTACCCCGTCACTTTGTGGAATATACAAGAAAACATTCTTCTTTTAAGGCCCCGCGTAGGCTTTGGTGTCTGAAGTAGCCCCACGATCATTATGAAACCTTATCATGCCTTCCATAAAGAACTTAAAATGTGAACCCAGCCGCATCCTGATCTTCTCTGGGATGTGGGCCAGG
Source organism: Octodon degus (assembly GCF_000260255.1). Lineage (NCBI taxonomy): Eukaryota > Metazoa > Chordata > Mammalia > Rodentia > Octodontidae > Octodon > Octodon degus. The sequence goes on along the minus strand of NW_004524734.1, from coordinate 6,084,300 downwards.
ATGATGCAACTGCAAATTCCTAAAAGTAGCTAGCTGCAAGAACTTCAAGGATCATTGTCCAAATGTTGAAATACAGTGGTTGTGATGCTGGGAGAGCTGACACGGGCTGGTTTTCCTTTTTCTCTTTCCTTGAGATGCTTGATGGTAATTATTCATCAGATTATGATAGATTTCAAATGTTTCCCATTGAATGTAATAAAATAACAGTGTCTTCTTGAAGGAGGAAATACACCTTGCAGTTTTATATATTATATAACAAGAAGTCATACATCAAGCGTATCTAATAGCTGTCCATATTATTTGAATTGTACTGAAAGAAAATGGCCTAGATTGCAGCACCATTTTGTCACTCTTAGAGTTTGGTTTTGGTCAGTTGTCACTAGCTCGCTCAGTCAGTATAGCTGCACACTGACTCTCAGTGCTGTGGAGATAATGAAGAAGCTTTGCCCCTATTTTTGAGCAAGCCTACTTGAGTCACATATTGGAAACAGTTCATCTTGAGTCAGGTTGAAGAGTCCTTCTCTGAAATGCTTGAGACAAGAAGTGTTTCAGATGTTGGATTCTTTTTAGATTTTGGCATATTTTATGCACAAAATGAGCTATCTTGGGAATAGAACCCAAATCTAAACACACAGTTCATGTTTTTCATATACACCTTGTTCCTACAGCCTGTAGGTAATTTTACATAATAAATACTCCTGATTTTGTTGCACCTATGTTTTGACTGCCACCTGCCATGTGGAGGTTAGATGTGGAATTTCCACTATGGCAGCATGTCAGTGCTCAGAAGTTTTAGATTTTGAAACACTTTTCTATTCAGACTTGTGTTATAAGTTAAGATGTGCAAAGATCAGCCGAGTTTTTTCTGAGCTCAATAGAAGGGCAAAATGTGTTTAAAGAAGTAAAAGAGAAGCAGGTGCGTACAGAGTGGTGGGACACTTGCCTAACATGCACAAGGCCCTGGATTCCATCCTCAGCACAGAAAGCAAAATGAAGAAAGAGAGAAAAAGAAGCAATAACTTTGAGTTGGGCTTTGCAGGATGAGTCAGCTTTTACTAGGCAGGACAATGAGCGGTGCATGAGGAAATCAGAACACATAAATGTGTGCAAACAGCCACGCATACGCCTTGCATGTGCACGCCTGTCTGTGTGTCCACTGTGGCAGAGACTACCAGTCTAATTTAGCACTCATTCCCATTCTCCTTCTGTCCTGACAGCTCCACTGTGGAGGCTGGAAAAGCTAAATGCTCATAGTTAAGGGGTGGCCATGTGACACAGTCTGGCCAGCTAGCCATGCTTGAAAATATGCTGAGGACTTCTAGAAACACTTTTCTAAATAAGAGACAGATACAGTTGGTATTGCCTCCTTATTCTTATTTTCATCATTGGTAATTATACCAATGACAGCCATTCTGAGACACTGGGGGAGTGAAGACATCATTGAGCCATAAATCTGATAGTCATAACTTCCTACTTCAGTTCAGCTTAGTCAGGAAAACTAAAACTTTACCTAAGCCATTAGTCAATTTTTCTATTAATTACATACAGATTTTTCTGCTACTAACATACAGATGTAAACTACACACACAACTGCAGAACCAAGATGGCGTGTGGAGAGCAAGTTCTTTGGCGCCATTTTACCTCCACGTTCTCATGTTTTCATTTCATGTCTGTGTGCAACATTTTGGTGGTTCCTATGCTAGTTCAAGGTATTTCATTTCGTATTTGTTAGGACAATCTGTAATCAGCAATCTTGAGTATCGTTATTGTGTTAGAGCTCCAAGACCCATGCCCATATGAGACGATCAAGAAATGTGGATGTGTTCTGACTGCACCCCTCAGCCATTTTCCCATCTCATTCCCCCTCCACAACCCTCCTCTCTTCACTGAGATCCAACAGTATTAGTAACCCCACAAATTCTAAGTGTTTTAAGTGAAAGATAGGTTGTATGTCTCTCACTGGAAGTCAAAAGCTAGACAGGATTAGTCCTAGTGAGAAGCCATATCTAAAAATAAGCTGGGCAAAAAAGCGAGGTCTTTGCACTGGTTAGCCAAGTTGTGATTGCACAAGAAGAGTTCTTGAAGGAAGTTAAGAGAGCTTCTCCAGTAGACACAAATGATAGCATGAGACCATCTTACTGCTAACATGGGCAATGTTTTAGTGGTCTAGATACAAGATCAAACCAGCTATAATGGGCCCTTGAATCAAATCCTAATCCAGTACAAGGCCCCACTCTCTCCAGTTCTGTGGAGACTAAGAGAGATGAGGAAGCTGCAGAAGGAAAGTTTGAAGCTGGGAAAGGTTGCTTCATGAGGATTAAGGAATGAAACCATCACCATAAAAAAGTGCAAGGGGAAGCTGTAAATGTTGATGGAGAAGTCGCGACAAGTTACCCAGGAGGCCTAGCTAAGCTTGTGCCATCTAGGCAGAGACTAGAGTGCCAACATCCTCAGGCATTTGGAAGAAGCAGATTCCAGCTCTCTTGGACAGCTTTGAGGGATTCAAGACCCAGTGGAGGAAGTAACTGCAGAGGTACTGGAGACAGCAAGAGAACTGGAGGTGGAGCCTGAAGATGGGACTAAATTGTTGTGATCTTGGGTTAAAACTTTAATGGATAAGGAGTTGCTTCTTATGGACAAGCAAGAAAATAGTCTCTTGGCGTAGAATCTACGCATGATGAAGATGCCCTGAAGATGGCTGAAATGACAATATAGAACGTATCGACTATTACATAAGCTAGCGGACAAACACCAGCAGGGTTTGAGATAGCAGCTCCAATTTTGAAGAAGGTTCTGCTATGTATGAAGTACTGTACAATAGTATGACACTCTATGGAAAGGAAAATCAATCTATGTAGTATATATCACTGTCTCATTTGAAGGAACTGACACAGCTACTTTGGCCTTCAGCCTCTGTAACCCTTAGTCAGCAGTCGTCAACCTCAAAGCAAGAGGCCCCACCAGCAAAAGTGTAATTTTCTGAAGTCTTAAAGGACCATGAGCATTTTTAGCCCTAAATTATTTACATCATTTCTTAGACATAATACTTCTGTACACTTAGTAGAAAACAATATAGTACAAACCTAACATATGCACTATAAGACCAAAACACACATTTGCCTTGGTTTACTGCAGCGTTTGCTTTATTGTAGATTGAAATCTACAACATTTCTCAGGTATGCCTGTATTGAGTGTATTGTATTCAGTCTTATGTGAAAGATAGCATCTAAAGAGCAAGAGATCCGTGATAATCTGACCTTTCACTGTGCAAATGTAGAGCAGTGTGCAAAAGACTCAATATGTTCTTTTCCACAAAGAATAATGCTGTCACTTCGTTTACAGCTCTCTACCTCGTTGTTTCTGATTGCATCATGTCTATACATGCTCTGACACAGCATTAAAGTATAACTTAATAGTATCAGCATATGTCTTTACTGTTTTTTAAACAAGTTACAAGATTGTTTCTGCACTGTGAAAATTTTTCCCTTTTATATATGAGCTCTTTTTAAAATCAGTTCCTTACCTTAGGGATCATAAAGTAAGAAAGTTTCAAAGAGCTTTAGTCTTGGCCAAAAAAATACGAGATGAAAGTAAGGGATTCTTAAGTGAAAAAACTTCTGTGAGACAGTAGGAATTTTTATACCAAAATCCGTGAATTATCATTAAGCCTTTGACTTTAAGACAAATACATACTTCAGCGCTTTTGTTCTTAAGAAATCTAAATGTTTCTCTTAAACATCTTACTGTGTATTTCCTCCAGAATCTCCAGCTACTCGGAGCTACAGCAATTGAGGATAAATTACAAGATCAAGTGCCTGAAACCATAGAAACTCTAATGAAAGCAGACATCAAAATCTGGATCCTGACAGGAGACAAACAAGAAACTGCCATTAACATCGGTAATTCACTTAATTCAAGTTTTAACTCTTTTTGTTTCTTAACAGGTTGAAATATTTTAATAGATGTACTTGAGGCATTTAAAGGTGTGGCGTTTCACAATTCTAGATTTGTAATATTATCAAATAGGTCTATTTACAAATGGCCTTAGCGCACCTTAATGTTTCAGTGGTTCTATACACAGCCAGGCTGTAGCCCCTGTGACCACATGGGCTCTCTCTCACCTCATGTCCCTGCCTCCACACAGTCCATCCAGAAATGGTGTGTGTGTAGAACACTTCCATAGGTGCCTGTAAGAAGGTGGAGACTGGCCTGCGATGCACATGTATATTGACTTTTATTTATGTGATGAAAAGTTGTCCCTGACAGAGGAAGGAAGAAGGCTGCCATTTTGGGTTCATTCTACTAAAAATTGGAGTCACTTCCAACTTTTCAGGAAGAGTCTCTATTAATTTAGGTTGTGTCACAGAATATCACAGACTGGGTCACTCACACGACAGGAATGTATTTTGTCACAGTTCTGGAGACTGAAAATCCAAGATCAGTGAAGAGTTGTTTCTGGTGAGACCTGGTGTCTAGACAGCTGCCCTCTTGCTGGGCCTTCACGTGGCCCTCCCTCCGTGCACAGGGTACTGGTCCTATTGCCTTAGTCCATCTGTGCTACTAAGACAACATAACCCTGGTGGCTGGTAGTGGGAGGCTGGGAAATGTCCCATCAAGGCACCAGCAAAGTTGGTGTTTGATGAGGATCTGCCTGCTTTTTGGTTCACAGCTGGCATTTTCATTTGCATCCTTCGATGATGGAAAAGACAAGGCAGTGCCTGGGGCCTCTTCTGCACAGGCACCAACCCCAGCATAGCAGCGTCTGATCACCTCCCAGAGCCCTGCTTCCTAACAGTGTCAAGCTGGTACTAAGCTCCCAACATGCAATTTTGGGGAGCCATAAACATGCACAATAGCAGGCCCACTCTTAAGACCTTGTCTGGCCTTCCATGCCTTCTTCAAGGCCTGTGTCACAGTGCCAGTGAAGGCTTCAGCATGTGGATTTCGGGGACTGGGGGAAGGCACAGTTCAGTCCGTAACAAAAATCGTACTGAAAACAAAGCTAACAATTGACACTGTAAGCCTGTAGTACAGATCAAGGGCCAAATCTGTTTTTCTAAATTTAATAATAATAGGTCGTGTGAGCACAGCTTTAACTGCTTGATTTTGAGCCTGTATATTATGTATAAACCCCCCCAAAAAAAAAAAAATTGAGGAAAACATTTTAGAAGTGTTTGTAACACAAAACCACATTTTTTGGAAAGTCATTTTTAAAATATTCTCCAGAACAAATTCAGCTAATATTCCTTTAAAAAAGTGTTAGCAATCAGCCTGATGTATCCAGCGAATATTTACAGGACATATGAATACAAGTAAATGCAAAACTACAAATATATAGTAAATTGATGTTAATAGAAAGTTAATTTATTTTAGGAAAAATGATATTTATTAATATACATTGTAAAATCATGGGATTGTGACTAACCTAAAAATTCATTTGATTTTAGAACAAACTGTAGAACATTAAATTTATAAGCCACTCAATTTATTTTTATCATAAAAATTATCAGTAGTGCTGTGTCAAAATGGAACAGAGATGTATGAGAGGGGAATTATGGTGAAATGCAGAACATTAGGATTAGAAGACCTGAAAACACGAATAATTAATAAGACCAGACATAGAGAACATATGGCTAGAAGCAGTGACATATTAGGAAGCCAGGCGTCAGAGGTGCACATGGTGTAGGACGTGTAATCTTAGGCCACGCTTGTTTCCAGAAAAAGGTAGGAAAGATTCTCCCTTTCAGTATATGGCTGTGGGGTCTACAAAGTAGGCTCCAGGTAAGTGCCAAGAACACATCAGAAAGAAAAAGAGCCTGGGGATTCCATCCCAGGCCTGCTGTGCGGGCCCCACCCCCCGGGGCACTCTGAGAGGCAATTGAGACTGGGCGTGGCGGCACATGCCTATAATCTCAGCTCTTGGGAGGCTGCAAACAGGCAGATCATTATGAGTCTGATGTAGTAGTGAGACCCTGAACACCTTGTAGACCCTGTCCTAAAATTCAAAAAAAAAAAAGGAAAAAAAAGAAACAGAAGTCCCTGCCCTGTGTGATGAGTACACAATAAAGTAAATTAGAAAAGTGGGGCATATATTCAATTCAGTGATTGCTGTTTAAAATAAAAACATATAATACGAGGTGATCAAACACTACAGAGGGATTCTGCTTTAAGCAAGACTGTCAAGAAGCACTCATGGATAAAGTGACATTTGAGGGGTGCCCTGAAAGAGGAGAGGGGCTCCTAACAGGGTGATTCAACATGCTTTAAAGATAGAGTCAAAGGACTGACTGATGGAGTTAATGTAGGATATAAGAGGGCAAAAGGAATCATGGGTAATTCCAAGGCTTTTGGCCTTTACAACAGGACTGAGTTGCTGTTAAGCAAAATGAGGAAGGCTGAATTCTGTTGAGTTTTCTGGGAGGGTGCGCAGCAGCCTAGTATTGGGATGTACTGAGAATGAGATGCCTGCTTCCTGCACAGGGATCAGCTGTTAGATAAGTAGTTGCTTATGAAAGTCTAGAGTTTAGAGGAAAGGCCTGAGCAGGCAGTGAGTCTCAGAGTGGGAAACACTTAGGGCTAGGGACATAATTCAGTGACCAGCATTGGGTTATTAAGTGTGAGGCCCTGGGCTAAATCTAGCAGAGGGAAAAGGAGGTGGAGACCCCAAATGGCAGTCACTTAGATGACAGAACTGTGAGGTAGAATGGGATCACAGAGGGCGGGAAGAGAGATGCTTATGTTCTTTAGTTCCATTGACGGGCTTACCCATTTTTACCCAGCCACATTCAGCTGTAGCAAGCTGGTGGAGAAAAACCAGAGTTTTGTTTAACAAAGGAGAGACTTTTGCCACACAGTGAATGCACAAAGCAGGAGGGGAAGCGACAGACAAGGAGAGGCCATTGTTACCTTCCAGGGCACGGATGGTGGAGGCTGGCAGGACCCAAGCAGTAGCGTCCTCCCCGCTGCACACATCTCTACTAATGCTGGCGCGGCTTTGCTCTTCATATTGGTCAGCAGGAAGGGTATTCTGCATGTCACTCAGCTTTCAGGCCAGTGAGGATTCCTAATGTCTTTCTTGTTATTTTTCAAGACAGCATCAAGAGTGTGCTTGTATCATATCGTTCCTCAGGCAACTAAGAACCTTTCCATTTTTTATAACCACAACATGTTCTTACACCATTATTTCACTCACTCCACTTTTTTAATTTTTACTTTCTCATTACTATACCTTTGCAGTACGTAATGATCCTGCTCACCTCGGGAGCCAGCGCATCAACGCACCACATCTTCATTCTTTGTGCATCCCCTTCCCTTCCCCTCCCTCTGTCCCTTGGTTGCTTTTCCATCAGCAAAAGATTAGCCCATTGTTAACTTCCTTAAGGCCTGGAGAACAAGTGATCACTACCCCTCCTAGTAAAATCCCCCCTATATATTCGGATAGTATTATTGCTTTAACATCGTTGTTGCTTTCTGGAGAAATTATATCCATTTCCTCTATGTTTGTACACAGGACACTCCTGCAAACTTTTGAAGAAGAACATGGGAATGATAGTTATAAATGAAGGCTCTCTTGATGTAAGTAGAACTGTTTTTGAGAACCTCCTGTTTGAACATAACCACCCTGTAATATTTTATTTTATATTCAGATAGCTGTGGACATATTTTCCTGAAGTGAAAAGATACTTCATCAAGTCACGATTTTTCTTCTTCATCACAATCTACCACTTTGAACAGCATTTTATCTTATTGTACTTATTTTATTTTATGTATTTGGTGAACAGTCTCATTATGCAGTTCAGACTCCTGTTTTCAGCCTTCACAGCACTGGGATGACAGGCGCATGCCACCATGCCTGGATTCAGTGCGCCTGGGTTCGGGGCCGGCACATCATGTGGTGCCAGGGATGGAACCCCAGTCCCTGTGCTTGCCTAAGCAGGACTTAGTCTACAGAGCTATCCTACCAGCCTTTGAACAGCATTGACAAAACTGATTCAAGCTTTGTACTTGTGTTAGCTAAAAGAAGTCACCAAATGATTACGTAATATTGAGAGAGTGAAGGGCTTGCCTACAAAACATTCTGTCAGGAGGGCACTGGTAGGCTGCTGCTTGCTCAGATCTGAGTCTTATGTCTTATATATTAAGCATTTTATGTCAGCAAAAGCCTCCAGCATTAATATAGATTAAATACTGCGAAAGCTATTAAACAACACATACACAAAAAAACTCTCTGCATAGCAAAGGCATATAGTTGTGTTATGTTTTGCTTTTTAATATCCATACTTCTGGGATAAAAATATGAATTCCTCAGATGTCTTTTTCATGGCCATGATCAATTAATGTCATATTTGGTAAAGAATAAAGATTTAATAGGAATACAATATAAAATAGAGTTAACAAAATAAATCCAGGTCAAATGACCTGTAAGTACTTTGAAGTTAGGGTGACTATTTGTAATTTAAGGTGGAAGACAGAGCAGGAGAGGTGAGAATGATACAGTGCTTGAAATAGTTTTTGTGAAGCCAGAGCAGAGTGGAACAAACCTGGTAATAGGACCGGTGGGGACGCTGCTGTGCCAACTGCCGGGAGGGGTGGAGAGGAGGTGAGTGGTGGGGGCAGCACTTAGAAACCAGCCGTGCAACGAATTATGGGTAAGAGATATCTGACTTCAGATGCTAAATTGCCATGATCGTCTGTCTCTTGATTACTCATCCTCAAAACAATCCTCTGATTTCCTTCCTTATCTTGAGACACTTTGAGGAGCTAGTTAACTTCAAGAACAGTAAGTGATTTGCAACTGTCTAAGTTGTTTAAGCCTTAAATTATCGAATAAGTACTTTTGGTGAACTAAGCTTTAATCCTAAAAACACAAATCAGAACAACCCAGTCAATGGGTGGAAGTCTTTTTCATTCATTTAGCACACACTGAGAGCATACCACTAAACAGATGGGCTCCATGCCCTCTTTTAACATTTGAGTTAGCGTATCCGACTTTGTAACTTTTGAGAAATTATGACTAAGACAGCCTTGCCCTCTCTGAAAGTTTACATTAAAGTAACATGTATATGAACATCAATACAGAACAGGTGAATCAGACAGTTTGCTATGCAAATATGGTGAAATTTAGAGAAATAGTTATAAGAAGATGGCATCCGGTTACGTGGAGATAAATAACTGAGTGAGGGGGCTTACTTGCAACAGGAAGTTAGTTCTTGTAAGTAGGATCGAGGCATATTTGGGGCTTGGAAAGAGGAACATTGAACTTGAACATAAGGTTATAATTTTTTAATATTTTTATTTAAATAAATGTAAGCACCTAATGAAAATTGAACTTACAAGAAGGAAAACATACAGTTGGTAGAAGTGGAACTTCCACCCTTGTGTCTGAGCTGCCCAGGGTCCCTCCCCAGTGGCGGCCACTGGTTCCATAACTGCATGTGCTTGTCCAGAGCCGTCCCACATATCTAAGGCATGTATGCCTAGTGCACACCCTTTGCTATTAAATAGCACATTATGCACACTGCTTGAATTCTGCTTTCTCGCTTACTATGTCTTAGAAAATGGTCTATAATAGTAAGATGAAGCTAGGTGATTGCTTTTTAACAGTAGCATGGCATTTGTAAGGTACCTATTAAGAAATGCCAGCATTAGAGCTGGGAGGGTGATCTCAGGCCAGGTGTGGTGGGCCAGGTTAAAAGACTTGCCAGCGTAGGAAGAGAGTTTATGCCTCAGCTTTGTGCATAAGGGGTGTGGTGTGTTGGGGCAGCTATACTGAAGCAAACCTGGGAGGGAGGGGAGGTATGGATTACAGGCAAGGAAGCAGGAAAGAGTCAGGTAAGAGGGAGGGAGGATACCAACGCCAGTGATACGGTGTGAGAGAAATTCAGAGACTCTTCCCACCTCACCCCTGAGGAAAGAGCCATCACAGGTCCTAGAACTGGGACCCGGCATTGCCAAAACTGCAGTGAAAATGTTCCCATCTCTCTTGTGCTCTGTCAATAACATGGGTCACCTGTGATGTGTGGCTTTTTCTTACACTCAAAAAAAGAAAAGCTCAGTGACTAGAACCTGTCATCTTGAAGCCAAAGCAGGACAGGCCCTGCCCGATTGGACACGGAGTACTCGGTGTTTGGATTTAGACTTTCCACCTTTTGTAGAGTGTGGCAGAACTGCTTTTATTTTATTTTATTCTGTTCCATCATTTTTTTTCAATTTTTGGATAAACATGCTCTTTAAATGTTTAATTATCAAGCACATGAAATAGTAACGTCAGGGGGAAAATGAAATACCAAAAGCATTCAGTGTACACATCCACGGTGGGGTTTTTCTTTCTTAAACTTCTAATGCGATAACTCAAAATTAATAAACACCTAGAAGTTGTGCTATTTCTTCTGGTACGAACTTAGAAGTATCCAGTGAGTGTATGATTTCAGTGAAAACAGCGACTATGTCTGCTTATCTGGTTTATTCTAAGTGCCCAGAAAATTACCTGGTGCGTGAGAAGTACACTACAAATATTTGAGAAACAAGCTTTACTTAGTTTTAAATTTTAAAAAAAAATTACTTTTTTAAACAAAGCTATCTATCAGTTTTAAGTTCGGTAGCCATTCATCCTATGTGGTATTTTTTTTTTTTAACCATCTCCTTATCCAGTCAAATGACAGTTTGAAGACAGACACTAGCTGAAGAGATTAACACAAATGGGTCCAACTCGTGCCTGCTGAGCACTGTTGCGCTGCTGTCTGGGGCAGGTTTTTCTCCCAGGGAGTTAAGTGGCGACTTTACTGATCTGACTGCTTGGGGTCAGGCCCACCAACGCGTGCTCATTTGTTTCTCAGCAGGAAAGGAAACATCGCTTTACAAAGCGCCTTCTGATCTGTGTCGTAAAAGCCGAGGCTGTGATTTCCAGCAAATCACAAGAAGTACTAGAATGCCTGTAGCTAAATTATTATTTGTTTTTCATTGCCCTTGTGAAGAAAAGCCTCCTGTCTGCCTTCAAATTGTACTGATAGATAATAAGAAGATACAGGATTATGACTCCACAAGCACAAAGCACAATTAAGAAGTAATAAATTTAGGAATATGTTGTTTTAGGAAATAAATTGTGAGTGTATATTTTGTCAAGTGGCAACTTTAATGGATGTACCCCAGTTATTCTCTGAGACAGCATAGTGGGTGGGAGCACAGCTCTGTCCTTCCTAACTGTGGGACCTTACAAAATTAAAATTAGTTTCCCTGAGTCAGAGTGTTCCTATTTATAAAGAAGTTTTCTTTGGTGTAGGATTGACATGGTTAGCCCAGGCCGTGGTGCATGTTAAAGCAAGAAGTTACAAAATTTTGTCAAAAAAATACTCTTATTTTACATAATGATCATTTTTGTTATGAAACTAAATTTCTCTTCATTTTTTCCCCAAGGTAACAAGTTATAAGTGTGGTTCTTTTTATGTAAGTGATACCTATTGCTATGAAATGCTCACATTTTCTACCAAAACTTTATCCATAAAACTATTAAAATTGGAAAGCGGTATCTCTGTTTCTTACACTGGATTTAAAGTATAAAGTATCATATTTGAGTTTCTTTTGATTTTTTTTTTTTTTTCCAGAACCAGGGATTGAACTCAGGCCCTTGCGCTTGCCAGGGAAGCACTTATTCCACTGAGCTATCTCCCTGGCCCAGGGTTCTTTTGTTTGGTTTTGGTTTTGGTTTTGGTTTTTGCTGGCTCACCATGCCCTAAGGGCAGTTATGGTAAGCCATGAGGATCTGGGGAGCAAGCCACAGTATCCTGAGCCTGAGTGCTTTGGTTAACAGACACTTAAACAACTGAGCTAATGGGCAGCCCCCCACCCCCCATATTTGAGCTTCTTAAAGCTTCACGTAGTATGTTCTTTCTGCTAGCGATCCTGCTAGTGGAAGTTTATGTCTCATAAAGTAGGTCATCACTCAGAAATGCCATTGTGATTTCTAATTTTCTCTTTTTGAATTTGAATATGATTTTGCCTTTCACAAATATAAGGCTCCACAGCATTTTTTTAACCTTTAATTAAATGCATAACGCCAGACAGGCATGGTTGTGCATGTCTGTAACCCCAGCACTTGAGAGGCTGAGTCTTGGACATTTGAGACCAAGCCAGGCTCCAAAGTGAGCTCAAGGTCAGCTTGAACTACCCTGTCTCAAAAAGAAAAAAAGATGCAAACAGAATGGGCGTCTTGCTCTGAAGACCGCAGGAGGACCTGACAGGTTTGTCTGCCGCCTCTAACCCCCACCTGCTTTCCCCGTAAAAGCGGTGCCCCCGCTGGTTGTTGCCCTAACAAGAAGCTGGCTGTGCTCACCCACTTACCCACCACTCATAAAATTTTGTGTCAAGTTTCTGAGGTAGAGTGCTTCTATATTTTTTTATTTACAAAATAAGAATTTCATGAATAAGTGTCATTAAAAATCATCCAAAGTTTATCAAAACCTGGTACATATTTGTAATCAATAGATCATTTAGATAATTTGTATTTTTTTAATGATACTACTTTGAACCACTTTATTAGGAGTTCTGATTATCCTCTTGATACATTTCCTTAAGTGGCTACAAAGGCAGGAATTTCACCAGCTGGGTGAGTGTGTTACACTTTTTCCTGAACTCCACCACAGTGCCTAGGAAATATCTCATGAACTTCTCAGAAACCCTATCAACTTGATAACCAATAGCCAGAACTTTTTTCTTCATTTCTTTTATATATTTCAGTGTGTTTTAAAACAATTTGTTCAAAATTTCTTTATTAAAACTGTAAATATCTAAACTATGAGCTATAAGAACTGGATTTTGTACAGTGACCTATCTGTAACTCCTAACTCCTAGCCTTTCAAAATGTACTACAGCAGTTCCAGTTGCACTGAGTCTGTGTTCTATTAAGAAATGTGAGTGTATAATTACCCATCCTTTATAACCTACCAATTCTTTTTTTTCTGTAATATCATTTCTATTTCCTTTCATGACATGCAAATTTGTTTATGTTTTAAAGAATGCAAAAAATGATAGAAAAAAACACCATTAGAAACGATACAAAATTTCACTAAACAAAGTAATAGGAATTCAACAATGGTCATTGTATTGCAGTGATACTATTTTCAAATTAGTTGTTTAGGTTATCAGATATAAATGTGTAAAATTGGTTTAAAGAAAAAACAATAACAAAAAATTGTAAGAAATTCAAAAGAAAAAAAATAAGAAAAGGAAAAAATTTTAAGCATTAATTGCTCCTTTCAAAAGACCAGCAGAAATCAGCAGTATAATTATACAAACTGTCCTGCATTTATACATAAATATATCTTTACCCCTTTTTTGTTTTGTCCTTTTCCTCATCCCCTTCCCATTGAACAAATTTTTTCCTTTTCACTGTATCTGTTGTACCTTTTGGATTTTTATTACTTTCAGTCTCTCACATTAGTGAGATAGTATGGTGTTTGCATAGGTGGGCCTGATTTATTTCACTTCCCAATACAGTCTCTAGTCACATGTATTTATTTGCAAAAGCCTCAAATTTATCTTTTTTATAGCTAAATAATATTCCACTGTGTAAAAATACCGTATTTTTTTTATCCATTCCTCTGATGGGCATTTGAGGTTGTATGACATATCAATTCTGCAAATCTCTGGAAATCACTTTCAGGGAGCTCGAATATTATTTGCACTGATTTTATCTAAAGTTCCTCTATGAGAGAAAAATCGTGAAGACTTCTCTCATTGAGGTAGCTGAGGATTTCACCACTGTTTCTACCTGTCATGTTGAGAATAGGAGTGAAGGACCATGATTTCTTCATCCATTCACTGTGTGGCTTAATGGAGCAAGTGTATTATAGGTGCCCAAACCATTTTTTACTTGCATTTCTCATGCTATACCTGTAAGCTTCATCTCAGCTGTCTCGTATCTGTTTTTTTATGAAGGATTATGGAACCTGTTCTTGCGGGGAGAACTAGATCTGAAAAGCACTCTTGCTGTTTTTTCCTCATCCTTGCTACTGCCAGACTTTACTGGGAATGGAAAAAAAGAGCAGGGAAGGAAAAGAGTCACTGCACAGTGTACATTTATTGAATGAGTAGGAGTGGTATTTGGAGAAGGAATTGCCCCGCTCAAAGTCAGAGGCTTCCAGTGTTCTCAAGTTTAACTCCCGATAAGCTTTGCCCACCTCTCCTTCGGCCCATCTGGTTTTTCTAGCCTGTCCATTGACATTCACATTCATCCCGGTCAGGAGCCAACATCTGAGGTATCAGAAGTGATCGGTCATCCATCCCACAGGATTGTGTAGCTTTCTGTCTTTCTGTGAGTAGTCGAGTTGGCCGCCTCTGCTGGACTCTGTATATTGATGGTTCTACTCCTAACAAACTCGATACCTTACATGTATCAAGTGCTTTCTGTTTTACAGCAGCCCCTAAACTGAGGACTCTGTAGGGATGATTGTACTTGCACTCAAAAATGTTAGTGGAGAGATTACTAGTGTGCCTATTTTATAGGTGAGGAATCTAGAGGTGGTGTCTTGACCAAACACAAATAAGTGATACTGAGAGATACAACTATGTCTCTGGATTCCAGAATATATTGCACAAGTAAATTTTTCTTGCCCTCAGCTGCCAAGTTGTAAAACAAGAGTAATGAAAATTTCCATTTTCCAGGGGTGATGTTGGGAGGATTAAACAAAATAGTACCTGTCATATATTTAGAAACAAGGATTGGCTTTGACTCCCAGTGGCTGCCCTGCTTCTAAATTGCTTAAATTTCTTTACTTAATTTAAGAATATGGCCTCATACCAATCATAAGTTTAATTATGAGTGTGTGTTTCCCCCTCACTGATGTATTTTTCAGAAGATGAATTATTAGCCACATTGAATATTAAATTAACAGGCATTAAAATATATATTTTTCAACACCATGGTAAAAGAAACCCCTTTATGGAGTTGCTAATTTATTCTAGCTGAAGTTGACATTCTGACACCATGTAAACTTCTACTGTAAGTTATATTCACAGCATACATGCTGAAGTTATCATTCGTACCCTTCCAAGCCCAACTTGTATGCATTATGCAGACAAACCATACTGTTTGGGGAACCAGCTGCTGTCGAATGGCTTCTGAAAGAAGTCCAGAATAAGCAAGATGTTGACCTAACTCCAGAAAAAAGAGGGAAAAAGAATGTGGGCTACACTGGGTTTTGTTTTGATATGTCCCTAGAGTCTAATACAATATATTTTGTATTGCTTTGAAAAATAGTTTGGGCAGGTTTTAGACTACATGGAGCTGTCCTCCGCTGCAAGCACTGGCCCTTCAACACCGTGAATTTTCTTTTGTCATTAGCAAAGGTGTCTCTGCTGGTGGACTTGAAATCTTAGAATCTCAGCTTAACTTTTAAGGTATTGCTGTTTCCCTATCAAAAGCAAGGCTATGTTTCTGAATCTCCCATGGCAGGAAGATTGCTCAAACCACATCTGGCACCCTGCTTACTCCAAGAAGTCTTCCATGAAGAAAGCCAACTGAGTTACCTTGGGAGAAGTAGGTTATTTAAAAAATAGTAACATTTGAACAAATAAGCTGTTTTCCCGTCCCATGATTTATGACCATGTCTGCTGCAAGCC
>NW_004524734.1:6008709-6067725 GCF_000260255.1 Octodon degus | reverse complement strand
ATGTAGTTTTACTCACATAACAGTACAGATTTTGAGTGCGCACATAAAATAATGGAAACAGTATGAACCTGGGATTCACATGTACCAGATATGCCAGATAATGGTTCCTCAGTGTTCGTGCAGTAACTAATTCCAATTAAGAAAGCCCACTTGAGCTTTCTCTGTGGTTCTGGAGAACAGTTTCTCACAGGCTGCAGTTGTTACTCTCTCTAAACCATTGATTTAGTAATTTGCTTATTTTCAGAAAACCAGTTGTATATTCTGAGCAACCTCTTCCTGGCTGAATTGCAGGCAGTGGAAGAGACTGGAGGGCTGCCGACCCGACCCGGGTCTTCCAGAAGGCTTCCTTTTGCATTTGAATCACAGCCACCACTACAGAATATTTAATACCAAGCTCAGAATAAGTGTTTAGGAGACTTTCCGTGGTGGTTTAAAATAATTACCATGAGTGCTTTGGTAAAAGCCTTCATCCACAAAACTATTTAAATTATATAATCATATCCCCTACCTCATTCTTCCTTCCTTTCACTGGATTTGCTTTTCTTTGCAACATAGCCCTCCCCCATTTGATGCTAAAACCCAGATTGGACATGGATTCCACACTCCGTTGCCTTTCTGCTGTAGCCCGAGTGAACGTAGATGCCTCATGAAGAATCACTGTCTGATGGAACCTACCATAATCCCAGATCCCAAACCTCTACCAAGGAGCCAGAAGCAGTTTACCCAGCAGAATAATTCCCTCTTCTTACCTGTTTCCATTTTGTGACCCTTGAGCTTTATCAGATGACATGACTCTTCTGGAAGATTGGACCATTTTCTCAATTATGGTGTTGTACATCTGCCCCCTTACCCTAGAAAATTCCTGTGTATCAGCAAAGCATGGATTTTTTTTTTTTTGCCTCATTCCTTCTCATATTTTTAGATATATATGGCACATTTATTTGACTGCCATCTACTAGGTCGTCTGGGGGCTCTCAGTGACCATGTATTTTTAATGACTTCACCTTCTGTCTGCCCTTACTCATTCTGGAAAAAAAAAGTTATATTGGTTTGGTTCTATATGGATATGTTTTTAAATATTATGTTCTAGTTTAGGCTAGGAATTTAGAAACAACAAAACTTTTTGTTAAAAAGAAAACTAATGGTCTGACTGGTCCATGGTAAATGGGCCAGTTGTACATCTAAGTGAAGTTCCTCTGTGCTCTAAGGAGTATGTTCTTTTCCTAACACCTGTAGTAGCTGTTAGAGTAGTTATATATGCAATTGTATAGGGATATGTAGAATGTCTGCTGAACTAATAACACATTGAGGAAAAATAAGTAATACCTAACGGTTTATCCAGGTTGTTATTATAGGAGTCATAACTCACTCTTTAGGAACATGCTAACATTGTCCATACTTGAGATGGTCATAATGTATTGTTAAGAATATTCTTGGAATGTTCTGTTAATTTGTAATTTTAGGGTGTGAACATTTGGAGACTGTAAAGTTAGGGAAAGAATGAAACATTGTGTCTTAGTAACTTTTCTTTCATGGCTAAGACAAGACACCTGATATCCAAAGTTAGGGGAAGACAGGCTGATTTGGCTCACAGTTCGTAGAGGTTTCAAGCCCTACCTGGCTCCAAGGCAGGGTGGCCTGGCACAGGGGCATTGCAGAGGAAGAACAGATCATGCCAAGCAAAAGGTAGTGAAGCGAGCAAGAGGAAAGACAAGCCTCTTCGTGCCCAGAAGGCATCAGCCAGCAGGCTAAGTCAAGCACAAAAGTGAAAGGGAAAAGACCTACCTACAGTTATTTATTCAAAACATTTTTTTAGTATTTAGTTCAAATAAAATAAGCGCCCAGCATTTATACTTCATAAATGAAGTATACTTCAGGTATACTACATGAAGCTACTACAGGGGTTAGGGCAGTGCCAAAGCAATCAGTGGGCTGATTTAGTATTTGCCCACCCTTCATCCCAGCATCGCACACTCCAGATTCAGCCAGGCCCCACCTATGGCCACACGAGACTTGAAGGGAACATCCAGACCCAGACCGTAATACGTTATCTGAACATAAATTTGTAAATACCTCATGTCTTAAATGACTATGAGGTGGGGCCACAACCACCAAAGCAGCTGATAAACTAGGTGTTCATTTAAGATATATTTGACATTTTAAATTAACTTGTAGGTTTTAAAAGGTGCGTCTCTAGCAATCTAAAATAAGTTTCCCCCCATGCTAGGAGAAATGTGATTCTATCATTTGATTGGTATATGTTTAACAGATTCCTATGAAGTATAAATGCTGGGTGCTTATTTTATTTGAGCTAAATACTTTTAAAAGTTTATGTTTTGAATAAATAACTGTAGGTAGGTCTATTCCCTTTTACTTTTGTGCTTGGCTTAGCCTGCTGGGATATTGATGAGTGACCACACATTAGCTATTGTCACTCCAAGGGAATAACAGGCCCCAAAATCAAGTTGGGAGAGCCACAGCTGTCCGCTGTGTCTCTTGGTCTGTTCCTCTGTGCCCTTCCCCTCTGAACCCCTGGCTGTCCGTCTCCTAGCTGCAGGATACAGGCTTTCCCTTCCCTGTCCTCAGGGATAGTTCCCCGTTCTCAGCAAGGGTGTTCCTTGGATTTATTCCTAAGTAAATCTGCCTTGCCTATAATCCTCTGAAAAGAATCAGGAAAGAAACAAAAGGCTAGAAGCTGCAAGGGACCAGTTTTATGCAGGTGCTTTCTGCAGTATTACATTTTGGGCCATCAAAAACAGAGCTCGTAGGTGGCCTGACATGGTCTCTGCACATCTGGCCTCTGCGTTCTTTAGACTCTTCCAAGCAGCGTTTTGCCAAAATAGAAATGACAACTTGCGTACTGTGTTACTTTCCAAACAAATCAGGGCTTTGGGTGTGTTTCACTACAAAACTGTCAAGTTTCATGGTCTGGGGCGTCCTGTGTGATTTTTATCAAAGGTCTCCTTCCTCCAGGGCATGTAAAAGCAGTGAAAAGAATTACCATAAAGCTGCCAGTCTGATTTCTCGAGGATTGTTGCTACTCCATTTTATTGGTGGGCATTCTGTGCACAGGGTGTGTGTGTTGCCCAGCTGTGCCCTACAGATTCAGGTGGGACTTCATGAAGGTCTTGTGGCTGCGGTTATTTTTGTGAAGCATTCTGCTAGATTTGATTATCGGCCAGGCATCTTTTCATCTCTCCCTCTTCCTCTCCTCTCCCCTTTTTTTCCTTCCCCTTTTCTCTCTTCTTTCTCTCCTTCTCTCCATCCCCTCTTCCTTTCTTTTCCTTTTCTTTTTCTTTGTCTCTTCTCTTCCTTCCCTCCCCTCCCCTCCCCAAGTGTGTTTCTTATAAACTCAATAAATATTTATTTTTCTTTGGTCCACTGTACACAGCCAGGCTTGCTCCCGAAGTTACCAGTCTAGGTAGTCATTCTACCACACTCATTAGTCAATTTGTTACACATGACAGAAGTAGATGTCATATAATTTCTTTGTCCTCTATTTCATCTGTTAATATTTTCTTCTAATTCAGAGTATCCAGGATTATGTAAAGGTTTTTACAGGTGGCACAAAACTATCCTATAGGGGTCGCACAAGAAAACAAAGGTAACATGTTCTTTTCTGTGTTATCAAGACTGAAAACTGAGAAAGGGCATGGTTGTGGCCAAAACCCTGGAGTCAGGATGGGAAAGCCTGCCAGGAGGGTGTGGTGGAGGATTTCCCTGAGTGCCTGGTTGCTGTCTGGGCTGAGGTTGAGTGCTGAGACAGCCCCAGGTGCTTGCCAGGGAGGGCACAGGAGTCCCACTTCCCTGGAGGTTCCCTCCATCGGAACACAAGCCTTCCCTTTGTCTGCTTGTCCCTTTGCCTGTTTGTCCTTCCAAATTACCTCTAAATTAGAATGTCTCTGATGCTCCCTTTCTTTCAGCCCACAAAGTAAACTGCGGAACAAAGAGATCCAACACAGGCTGTCTACTGTGTTGTGCTATCTGGTCTTTGATCCTTTTTCTGAGTTAGCTTCTCATTTACATATCTTCACTTTCACAGGGCACTAAGTCTGAATGTTTAAAAGTGCCCCCCTTCAGTAGCCAAAGAGAAAACAAAGCAGCTAATATGGTAATAAATTTATCTTTAGCTACAGGAGATAAGCTTCAGTGCAATATGGTCATAAAGTATGGCTCCCAGGCTTAGGGGAGAAGGAATCAGGTTTCATAAATAAAAGAGTTTTAAAATACACCCAGCAATAAATAAGGATAAAATATAACTTGTAACTTGCAGCACTCAGCCAACACCAGAGGAACTTACAAAAGCAAACCCTAAAATAAGCAAATGTTTCCAGCTTAGTTTTGTTACCTTGCACCCTCGGTGGACTGATGAGCGTGTGCTGTGGGAAGTTTTTCACTCACCTCTTGAAATGTTCCCTCTCTCGCGTCTCCTGACACCTCTTGATTCACTGAAGATCTGTGACACTCACCAAGGAAACCTAGGGTCACCAATGCCACAAATGAGAGAGTTCTCAGCAAGTCTTAAGGTGGTGAGAATACCTGAGAAGGGCGGGAGCACAGGGACTGGTGTGTACTCATGCGTTGGCGGTAGTGAGGAGTGCACGGCGCTGGGCTGTCCTTGGCTTTGGGTCCTGCTTTGCAGCAGATCTTTAATGGAACTCAAGTCTTCTAGGGTCCTCCTCCGCTTTCCTGTCAGGTTTTCAGCTCAGAAGTCACTTGAGCAAGAACTTAAAAAATAATAATAATATACAGGGACACTGTTGTGAGCAGTGCCTTTCTTTCAAAAACTACTTGTTCCCTACAAAATTAGGGAGCAAAGAAGAGAAAGCTTTCATTCATATTCACATTCCTGTATTTCTCCCTCCCTGGCCTGTCCCACCCACCATCCCATGTCTCTCTGTCTCTGTCTGTCTGTCTGTCTGTCTGTCTGTCTGTGTCTTTAATTAGAAGTGACAATAAAGGGAAATGGACAACTACCAGGAGAAGGAAATCAAAATTTATCAGCGCTGTCATTCAATGACAATATATTTCCTAGGTGTTTGTGATCACAGGTGCTGTGTTGCTGGGAGCATTAGTGGAGGTCTCTGCCCTCAAGGAGCTGAGGATCTTGCTAACATCAGCCCAAAGTGATGCTAAGTAGCATGCAGCCAGCCTGGGAGCATCATTGTACAGCCTCCCCCCAGGTCGTTCCACAGAAGGGGAAATGCAGGAGTCAAGGTTGTGGCGGGAGCTATGAAAGAAAGCTAGGTGGGCTTAGAATGTAAAAGGCCTTCAGTGCCATTTTAAGGAGTTGTTTTTATTTTATTAATACATGTTTGTGGTACGTAATGGTTCCTTTCATCTTAGGGAAGAGGTCCATACATTTAACATATGTTGGTTCTTTTTGTCCCCCTTCTCTCCCCATCCACCTCCCTCCCTCCACCTCTAGGTCCCATTTCCCCATTTTCATGACTGTTACTATATTTCTTGTTTATCTTTGTGACCTACAATGATTACATTCATTGGTGGTAATTGGTACATGTACATGACATATAATGTCTTAACATCCCTTTCCCCTCCCTACTCTCTGTCTCTTGTCCCCTTCCCACTTGAAAAAAGATCTGTTGCCTTTGATCTTTTATTTTGCTCTTTATTTGTACTTTGTATTACTTGGTACTTTTTATTACTTGTATTATTCAAATGAGAGAAACCATATGGTATTTAAGCTCGTGTGTCTCATTTATTTCACTTAACATTATCTTCAAGGCACTGTATATCCATTTTCTAACAGTTGCCTCAAATTTATCCTTCTTTATAGCTGAATAATATTCTATTACTTGTAGATACTACATTTTCTTCTTCCTTTCATCAGTTGGCAGGTACATAAGCAGCCTCCAAGGTTCTGAACTGTGTTGCCTCCAGTATGGGTACTGATGTATCATTGCAATGTGATGTCTTTAGCTCTTTTAGAAAGCTACCTAGACAAGGCATAGCAGAGTCAAACAGAATTTCTAGTTTTACTCTTTAAGGAATCTCCACATTGATTTCCACAGTAGTATGAGTTTATATTCCCACCAACACTGTAGAAGGATTCCTTTTTCACTGTCGCCTCACCATAACACAAATGTGTTATGACTTGATCTCTTGATGATTGCCATTCTTTCTGCCATAAAATGACATCTCAATGTGGTTTTAATTTGCATTTCTGTAAAGGGCCAAATTTTTTCCTGTGTTCATGGGCCATTTGTACTTCTTCTTCTTCTTCTTCTTCTTCTGAGAAGTGACTGTTCATTTCAGATGCCTATTTTTTTGATTCAGTCTTTTATTTTGGGAGGCCTTACATTTTTTAATTCTTTATACTGGGTGTTAGTCCTCTGTCTGAGGAAGAGTTGACTGATGCTTCCTATCCCTTAGGTTGTGTCTTCATTCTGCCGTTTGCTTTGTATGCACAGCTTTTTAACTTGGTGTGATCCAGTTTGGGCCAGGGAGATAGTTCAGTAGAATAAGCGCTTGCCTGACAAGCTCAAGGTCCTGAGTTTAATCCCTGGTACCAATAAAAAATAAATAAAAAAAGATATAGTCCAGTTTGTTGATTCTTGCAGTTGTACAATTTGAGTTCTGGTCAGAAAGCTCTTGCCTACAATATGCCATTAAGAATTCTACATACTTTATCTTATAGTAGGTTGTTTTTCTGCTTCAATAATTAGATCCTTGATCTATTTTAATTTTAGTTTAGTACATGGTGAAAGACATGGATCTACCTTCAATATTCTATGAGTGGATAGCCAGTTTTCCAGCACTATTTCCTAAAAAAGCTGCCTTTCCTCCACTGCATGTATGTTTTGGGCTCCTTTGTCAAAGGCCGAGTGGCTAAATGTGTGAGGAGTCTCTTCTGCACCTTTTTAAAAAAAATTTATTTGGTGCTAGGTCTCACCACACAGCTCATTTTCAGCCTCCCCAGTGCTGGATTACAGGCGTGTGCCACCGTGCTGGTCTCGGTGGCCGGCTCAGTGCACCCAGGGGTGGGGCCAGGCCAGCGCAGCAGGTGGTGCTCCTCTGCTCTTTCTGTTCCATGCCACTGATCCATTTGTCTGTTTTTGTACCAGTACCATGCCATTTTTGTCACTGTCACTTTGTAGTATGACTTGAAGTCAGGTACTTCGATACCTCTCACTTTGCTCATGTTGTCCCAGGAGTGCTTTTGCTACTCTGGGTTTCCTCTGGTTTGGTATGTATTTTAGGATTGTCTTCTCTCATCTTGTGAGGGATGCTAGATATATTTTGATGGGGAATTGTGTTAAATCTGTATGTCAGGTTTGGGAATTATGGCCATTTTGACGATATTTGTTCTTCCTGTCCAGGAAGAAGGGACTGCTTTCTATTTTCTGATGTCCTCTGTAATCTCCTTTTTCAGAATATCGTAATTTTCACTGAAGAAGTCTTTTGTTTCCTTGCTTAGGTTAATTCATGGGTATTTTTCTTGGTTCTTTTGTGAATTGTACTGTTCTTCTAATTTCTCTCTCAGTGATTTCATTATTGACATTCAGGAATGTTATTGACTTTTGTATGTTGATTTTATATCTTGTTACATTGATGAATTTGGTTATTAATTTTTGTGATCACATAAATCTTTCTCCTTTTAAGTAGTTTGAACTTCGTGTCAGCAGCAGGGAGCCCTGGAAAGATTGTAGAGCAAGAAGAGACATGATTTATATTTTGAATTTGTTTTAGAAAGAGAACTTTCTCATGAGAGGCTGACAAGGAGGGCTACAGGGAAACAATGGAGGAAGTGGTGTGGGCATCCATGTGTGGGCATCTGCCTGGACTTCTTCCAAAGTTGTATGCTTTTTGCTGATTTGGGTAGAGAAAGCTAGATGCGCAGAAATTTAATTCTGAGTTTGATTCCATGGCCTAGTAACCACAGGTCCTCCAGCAAGAAATATAACACCGTCTCATCTTAATCATCTTCCCAGTGGAGTTAACAGATACCTGTACTCAGGGTTGAAATCAGTGTTAACTAAAATGTTGCAGGTATGCATAAAACCCTTAAGACTACCTGGGATTTAGCACATGCTAAATATTATTCTGAATTTTTATCAGCTCAATGACTTACTTATTTGTTGGATTAATCTGTGTGAATTTTAAGATACCCTAGGATAATCTGTTAGAGATTGTCATTAGTAAGTTTTGCTTCCAGAATTATACAGACATTTTCATCTCCTGAAAACAGAGGGATGAGCTCTGTAAATTAAAATAGCTCCTTGCTTCTGGTGTAAAGTGTGAACAAAAAAATTTTTAGAGAACCCTGCTACATGGTGGCCCTTAGTGTCACTGTGAGTAATGGAGGGCAGGGGGAATCTTTCACTAAGTGCCAGTGTTAGGGGAGTTGGGTGGTCTTCCTATGGACAATGAGATCTGTTAATTTGGTAGACAGAATCTGGGATTCCAGGACAACATGGTTTGAACTATATCAGAATATGGTGACAGAAACACCTTCATAAATCCCCCTTTAAAATTTTAATTACCTATGGTACTCGTTCCTTCTTTGTGAAATGACTGTACTACAGCTGTTAATTAAAACAATTATTATATCTACAGTAAATATAATTAAAACTTTAGGTATTATGTACTTATCACAGCTGTTTTGTCACATAAGTTTATTCATTATATAAGTAACTGAAAGAATAGCAGTCAGAATGAAGTCTAGTAGGAGCAGAGTCAGCCTTTGTATTTATTCCCAGGTACAGGGCTTGTGTGTGTCTCCTTACCTGCTAGGGCTCTGTGACACAAGCAGCCAGCACCATGGGGTTAGAGGAAGAGTCTGTAGAACTTGGGGTGAAAACTAAGTATCCTGACATTTTGTTTTTGAAGACCTGGCGAAGCAGCTCTTGACAGAGGGGAGTAATACATTCCTTCTGTAGATTTGAGGTGAACAAAGTTGTCCAAGACACTGGCAGGTTTTATTGTGTCTAAAAGTGAACTCTTCATTGATGGAAGTGCTTCTTTTATTTGACTCATTGAGACTGCTATGACACAGGTCACCATTCCTCACTAGAATACAGTATCACAAAACTGTGCTTCAAGTTGTGGAAGCCAATCCCTGAAGAGGTAAAAGACTACAAACCCTGCATTTCCTCCTCTAGGTTCCTGGGAATTCTGTTTCAGTAGTGCTGAGTGCTTTTGAAAGAAGATCCATAAATTATTTAAATTATATTCCCCAACTTTTCCTCTTGCTTCATGGCAAACAAATTTTGACTAGTTCATAAATTAGGTGTTGTTCTTAAACAAGATAATTTGCTGAAAATATTTTTGCAGTATTGTGACTGTGGTTAGAGTGAAGAGCAAAGACCTCAGAGTCAGCTGAGGAATGGGTAACTTGGGGGCCAGACCTAGCCTTGCTGAGAGCAAATGTGTGATTTCTACAGTTTTTCTGATAAGCTATGTCCAGTCTCCATTAAGGGAGTATTAGGAAAACCAAATGAGTAAAGGTTTCCCAAAGTAATTTAAAGATTAAGAAAACACTAAATGTAAGAAATGTAAGGGGCCAGCCAGATAGCTCAGTGGATTACAGTGCCTGCTTAGGCAGATGCAAGGACCAGGGTTCGATCCCTGGCATACCCTGCCAGCCCCACCCCTGGGGTCACTGAGATGGGAATTGAGACTGGGCCTGGTGGCGCATGCCTGTAATCTCAGCACTTGGGAGGCTGAAAACAGGAGGATCACTCTGTGTCCAATCTGTGTCGTGAGACCCTGTAGACCCTGTACTAAATACCTTAAAAAAAGAAATACACTTGCCAAACATTCTGAAAGAGCGTTAGAATAAGTGGAGGAAACACTAATGTGCTCTGTGCTTCATATTCCAGGGAACGAGAGAAACTCTCAGCCGGCACTGCACCATCCTTGGGGATGCTCTTCGGAAGGAGAATGACTTTGCTCTTATCATCGATGGGAAGACCCTCAAGTATGCCTTAACCTTCGGAGTCCGGCAGTATTTCATGGATTTAGCTTTGTCATGCAGAGCTGTCATTTGCTGCAGGTAAGTTCCACTTTTCATTCTTAAAAGTGGCTTGATCCTAAATTGTAAGTTTTTAAATGGTCTGTGAAGTTGTCTATCTAGTATTCATAGATGATATATTACTTAATTCAGTAAATCCAGACCTAAGGTTCACAAACTAGAATAGAACTTGTTAAAGAGTCCTTAAGATCATCAATACATAGGTTCCTAATTCAAACCCACAGGTTTCTTGCGATTATCTATATTTGAACTCCATTACTGGGATCAGTGGTAAAGCGAGCTTAGCATGTGCAAGGCCCTAGGCCTGATTCCCCAGCACCCAAAAAAAAAAAAAAAAAAAAAAAAAAAAAAAAAAAAAAAAACTTCTTTTGTTCTATCTTGAGTTATTTCTGTAGGGATTTTACTTTCCATACCTAAATCTTTGACCCTGGTGCTCAAATCATTTAGGCAGAATAGCATAATAAGAGGTAAAAACTGAGACTTTTTCTTCTAAATAACTGGAAATCTTTCACAGAGCTATTTACTGATGATGCAGCCCTTTGCCTATTGATTTATAATATTACCTATATCCTAAATTAAAATCGACTTTGCATTATCAAGTCCCAGTACATAAAACTCCATTTTGTATATTACTACGTGCCAGTCCTGCCTGAGTTTCTTGTCAGGGAGCCTTTGCTGTCTTTTAATCTAAATTGTTTAACTGTGTCCTCCTAACATCTGAAGTATGTCCGTGATGATGCCGAGCCTCCTGCCTCCACGCGTCATGAGACCTGAGGACCTTCCTCTTTGTCTTCTGCTTATTGAATCTCGCCAGCTGGTGAGGCTGGGTCCAGGGTACCGCTTTCTCATGTTGCTTTTTCCTGGGAATGTTAGCAGGCTTCCAAAGAATTTTTCAGAATGTGTGCTTTTAACGTGATCTTTAGAAATGTTCTGTTTGAGCTGGGTATGTAGCTCAGTTGCAAGCACAAGGTCCTCAGTTCAATTCCCAGTACCAAAAAAATTCCCAGAAATGTTCCATTTGAATGTTGCATATCTGTAATCCTAGCCTTCTGGGAGGATGAGGCAGGAAGATCACAAGTTCAAGTCTATCCTGGGCAACTTAATAACTTAGTTAGACCTTGTCTCAGGATAAAAATAGGGGAAAAAAGGGCTATTAAGGGTTGTTAAGGGCTCAGGGTATGGCTGAGTGTGAAGATTCTTGGTATAATGAGGTGGAGTAGGGTAAAAGATGTTCCTTTTACTTTATTTTTTTTAAAAGCTGTATTTACTATGAAAAGACTGGGGTTTTTTTGTTGTTTGGTTGCTTTTTGGTTTTTGGATTTTTTTTAATGAATTTAGGACAGGGTTTACAAGGTGTATAGGGTCTCACTACATAGATCAGACTCATAGTGATTCTTCTGTTTTCAGCCTCCCAAGCGCTGGGAATACAGGAGTGTACCACCATGCCCAGTCTCTATTAAAATGACTGTTATGTTTCTGCAACCCATTTTTGTCTGGGCTTATTCACTTAAATATCATATAGATGAGATTGTCTCTGAATGTATCTATACCTTGTAGATATTTCTTAAATTTCATTTAATATAGACTTCCTGAAATACAGTATAAAACATACTAAGTATTCTATATGAGCATCATTTGACCTATAAGATTATACCATACTGAAAGAATTAAGAGCTGCCTATTACTCCTTAAAACCTATTTATTTTAGCTGTAGAATCTATTTTTTCTTCTGTAGCATATATTAATAAATAATATTACTATAAAGCTCTTGGACACAATAAGGTACAGATGTTTAACATTAGTAATAATCAGCTCTTTGCTTAATCATGAAGAAAGCCTTAGAAATGATTCCAGCACTCTAGTTTGGGTATCCTCGTGCTTTTTAACATCTGCTTTAAGAGTGACTTTTCCTTATTCCTTGTTAGTATCTTGACAAGGCCTTACAAATGTTCAGCTCTGACACTCTTCCATCAGGATAGCTTTGTGCCAGATTTGGTTATTTAATGCTTTCACTAATGGGTTCATAAGGATCAACAAAAGATTGCTCCAGAGCACATGAGTGTTACGGCTGTGGGCTTCGACTTGGAAACAGAACAGAGCAGAGCACGGCGCTGTCAGATAAGGTGGCCCATTTGCTTGAGTGACCATCTGCGATGTGGCTGCTGCGCTGGCGCTGGGCACCAACGAGGCACGGATGGGGATGAGCCCAGCTGGCTGCCTACTCTCCCTCTCATGCAATTTTTATCAGAATTACAACTGGGTTGAAATATGCAGAAGGCCAGTTTTTCTAATGCACTCACTGCAGCTGAGCTCCATTCTCAGATCTCTGCTTCCCACAGTACTTCCCACTGTTTTTCAGCAAGTTGAACCACAGAATCAAACAACAGGGAGAGAAGAAAACTAGAAAGAGTCAAGCAGGAAGAAGTATGTTCTGTGCTTACAAAACTCCCTCCGAGGCCCTTGCCCCGGGTGCTCCCAGGTCACACGGGCCTCGGTTGGCCCCGTCTCGTCCAGGCTCAGGGACCCAGAGGGCTCACCCGGCCCTGCACATGCAGCTCAGCTCTGCAACTGAGCGTATCAAGACGTGTGTGGCCCCTTCCCCCCTCTGTTCTGTTTTATGCTGTTTGAGGGCCTTGAAGGTCCCTCTGCAGACACTGAGCCTTATTTAGAGTTTTAGGATTTGCATTTTTTTTTTTTTTTTGCTTTTTTTTTTTAAGTAAAATATCTTTCCCCAGCTTTTTTCTTCTAATTACCTTCATACTTTCCTTTCCCATAAGGATTGTGGTTCGGCTTCCGGCCTGGCTTTGAGAATTGCTCTAAGCCCATAATTACCTGAGTGCCACTGCCAGATTCATGTCTGTGCCCCTTCTTGCCTCATTCCCCGGGTGAACTGCTGGCGTAGACCCTCCTGTCATTTCACTTACTGACCTCCGCGTGCAGTTTCCATGAGAATGCTTCCATCCTGTGATAGGAAGAGGCGGGCAAGCCCGTGGATCACTCTCGGCAATTAAACCCTAGTGTCACTCCTGATTTCTCAGATGATTACAATCTTCCAGCCTCAGGAAATTCTCAATTTGACTCCATTATAAGATAGATGCTTCAGATAAATACTGAGTATTATTTCAAAACACAGTACAGCACTGTTTCCCAGATTCATTTCTGCTCACGCTGGCTTTCGGGGGTTTTTCTCTCAAATTTTAACTACTCTCCAGGCTATTGCTGTCAGTCCACACACACAATGATAATTGAGAGGCAGATCTCCCTCCACCATCTTCTGTGTGGCTACAGGCCAGCGTGGAAACAGCGGAGGAAGCCTCCCTCCCCGTGGTGGTAAGGCGCCTCCCCATCTTCATTCCATCTCCAGGATTAAGGGTTACATCAGCCACTTTCCTCCCCGACATTATCAACATCTAGGGACGGAGGCAGTTTTTAGTGTTTGCCTAATTGACACAGTTATAAAGATGAGCTTGTTCCCTCAAGAGGCTCCTGCTGAATTCAAAGAACCAGTTGTTCTCTGTCAGTCATCACGACGCCTCTCACCACCATTTTCTGAAGGGAATATTCAAGAGACAGAACTAATCCCCAACCCAGAATTACTCAGGGCTTTCGAGTCCTGGTTTTGGTTTACACAATGTAGGATGCATGTTATACCTCACATTTTTTTAAGAATATAATCTTTTTATCAGTCTACCATGTGCTGTGTGTTCACAGACACTGTATAGCTTTTATTTTCATGGTTGTTCATATTTACTTGAATAAGCTAATTTATTAATAGGCATCATACATCTGGTTGGCAGGTAGCTTCTGGTAAGTGTCCCTGGGAACAAGCATAGACAATCCTCTGAGGTGCGCCTTCCCTTTCCTTTCGTCCCTTTGATGCTTACTTGGTGTGATCACAGGTACTTTTGAAGAACAAATTAAAGGCCAGTAGTACCTTCTCCAGAAGAAATACTTATGCAAACAAACAGGGAGGATCATAGGTACTATTTTAGGGTTTTCCAAACCCCTAAAACTCCTTGCATAGAATGAGGGAAAAAAGAAACTTGCTCTAGGACTCCTGGAAAACGGTAGGCACAGCCAAGATCAAGATCTATTGTGAGGCTCTGGGTTCTGGGCAGATAATCTCTGACCTCAATTACTAATACTTTCTCAGTCTGAGCCTTTGCATTTGCAACTGAGGATTCAAGCAGGACTTATGCTAGCTCTACCTTTCTGGCATTTTGGACACTTACCAGACTGTCTCTGGCCTTGGTTTCATGCCCTGTTAAAACGAAGGGATCAGAATATGGCAGTGCTAATGATCCTCTGGACCACCTGGATGCCTTCAGCAGATAGGAGTAGAGCTGCCCTGACATAGAAAGGTGGACACACACACAGAGATCCTCTTCCTGGGGTGGCTCCCCGCAGCAGGGAAGCATCTGGGTCAGAGGACCTCCCATCATTCGTGCAGCTTTTTGGCTGAACTCTACTTTGGCCACTCTGTAAGGCTAGGAAGGGTCTTTCCACTGCTTGGATCTGCTTAATCTGGGGAAGCAGCTGCTCTGCCTCTTTTAATATTCCCTTCAGAAAATTGGGAACGTTGCAGTGCGATATTGCTGTGTGTTAAATAGTGTGTGCTTTCCAGGGTCCTCAGCAGTTCACATAACCCAGCCTTTCAAAGAACTTTACATTTTTTTCTGTAGTTGTCAGTTTAGTTTAAACATATTTTGAAACTTATGTTCTGTGACAGTTGGTTGAAAATTGGCTTAGAGCCTCCAGCTTTTAGACTGTCTAGTAATCACTGTTCTTCTACATAATTTATGTACTCATGTCTTCTGAAAAGGAGAAGTTAAATTGAAGTAAGCATTTTTCCCTACTTGCAACATCTCTAATCAAAGTTTAACCCCCTTCTAGGCCATTTTCCCTACCATGTATAAAAAAGAAAAAAAAAAAAAAAACACTTGACTTCTGTGAGCATTGTCACTTGGGAGTGGGATTCCAGGCAAAACCTTTCACCTCACTCCAATCACGGGGTCCTCCAAGAAGAGGTTCAAGCAAATGCTCAATACTTCCTGTCGTCACATGAGTATGCTAAATAAAGGGTCAAGGCAGATCTGCTTCTTGAATCTTCTGGGATTGTCTAAGCCTTAAAGATTCCTCTAAAGAAATTTTCTACTAAAAAGGTCTTCATAAAGCGCAAATGAAGCTAAAAAATGCTCAACAGACAGACGTTCCTTTAAAGAAAAAAAAAAAAAATTGTGAACACTATTGGATGCCAAGCAGATGTTTGGCTTTGAAGAGACTTACAAACTGTTAATGAACGTCAACCCTATATTTGCTTCCAAGAAAATCTGAAGAAATGTTGGAAATGTTGAAAGAATAATTCTTTCATACAAGTATGGCTAACAGAGGATATGGTGAATAAATTTTATAACTTAATAAAATGCCTATATTTTCCTTTAATGTAATAATCATCTGCTCAACCCTGCCCATCTCATTGCTGTCCCACCTCTACTGAGGTCTTTAGAGGACCTTTGTAGCCAGGTTAGAGCCTGGTAGGCAGTGCCTATGTGCTGCACCAGAGAAGTCCCTATCTCACAGGAAAGTAGCTAAAAAGCTATATGCAAATTCCAAATGTTACAGAATTCCACTATTATTCAACATTGTCTAGTTTTTGGTATAACTCTTGTTAGATAAATTTCCAGGTCCCTCAAGCACACCCACACATACATGCACAGTCACATACTCCTCAATCAGAATTGCAGACCGTAATTCTGCAAAACAATACATAAAGCCTGAGTATATTCAGTGAATTTTCACAGCATCATCCACTTCTCACCCAAACATGACCAGCTCCCTAGCAGTCCCTTTGTGCTTCCTTCCGTTATGCGTCTCCCAAGGATAACTATCTTGACTTCTACCGTCTTCTTCAACTATGTATTATTTAATTTAATCTTTTTCTGTTTTGTATTTTGCTAACTTTAAATATGCTTCTTTATCTCCAGCAACAGCACTCAAATTCTTGGCGATTCTTTAAAGCAGTTTTATGTGCTTTTATGTAGTTGTTTGGAGGCAAGATCTAGCCATGTAGTGTGGTCTGGCCTTGAGCTCACATAGGTAGCCCAGACTGTCCTCAATCTCCCTGCAGTCTGCCAGCCTCAGCCTCCTGAGTTATGGTATTACAGGCAGGCACCACCACACCCAGATTTCAGCAACTTTCAATTAGGACCTCAATAGCTTCCCACCAACACTTCCCTAAAGCTCAGCATGAGTCAGTAAACCAGCAGTATAATATATTCTAGACCCAGATATGAATCTGTGTACAAATTGCTATAATTTCTTCTTTTGTTCTGGCTTACTAAGGGCATGCTATATGAAGCCTTATGGCATTTCTCTAATTTTTCCAAGCTGTTTCATATAGAAAAGGGTTAGATAACTTGGCATAAATGATTCTCCATGAACCTGTGGTGCAGGGTCAATTTGTAACATTCATTTTAATAAAGCTGACTGGGTTGTTCTTACTTAGCTCCACATAAAGAAAGGTTGTGTTTTACACCATACTGATGTTCTGGCAGTCAAAACCAGGTAGGGAAATAGGGTGTGACCTTCCAGGAACTGTAGGGCATGGAGCAGAGGAGAAGGAACCCATCCAGAAAAATGGTTGTTTTGCAAGATGAAGGATCTGTCACAGTCAGAGACAAGAACAGGGCACTGCACAGGTTTCACGTCAGTGGTGATAGATGAGGTGGTTCCAAGTAACATTCTCCAAGAGAGAGAGTATTTCATGGAGCAGGCTTAGGCTCTTGGTATTCACCTCCTGGGATAGTAGCTCAGTTAATAGTTCTGAGGGCCAATGAGAAGGTCCTGAGGCCTTCTACTTTCTTTCCTTATATTCTTCCATGACAAAAGTCATCATATTGCCATATCTTGGTTGAGTACTGTGTGGGGGAGAGACAGCTGAATGTTCGTCCTAGCTCCGCGCGCTGATCAGCCAACTCTCTGTGGCCACTGGGCCAGCCTGCTGCCTGCCCAGTACGGTATGGAACGCCCAGAACTTCCTGAGGTCTTCCCTCCAGAAGGCTGCTCCCTGCCTTCCTGTGTATGCAGAGACCGCACCCTCAGTCACCTTTGAAACCACTTTTATTCAGAACCTCACACCCAACCAGGCGTCCTTTTTTGTCATTTTCATGACCCTTGTCCTTGGTCAGATTCATACATATATAATATTTATGTTATGTTGCTACGTTATATATAGACATCTTTTGGCAATCCAAATTAGTGTTTTAGACATTGTTTCTAGTATGTTCTTCTGTTGCTTAGAGCTAGCTGTGCCATTAAAATTTTGCAGTCGTGACGTACAAGGGCACCATGCCATCCAACTCTAATCCATTCCAAATATACCTACATTTTTCCTTTAAAAAATAGATATTTCATTTTCCACTTAATAATTTTCTTACCTGTCATTCCCTCCCATGAATGAAAGCCTGGAATATGCAATGTCCTTCACACAGTTCCCCATTGGATAAATAGATTTGCTTCCTAATAACAAAATGAGTGGCAGTTACAAGGATAGTATCATAGGATGAGATGATTTTCTCTTTGTTATTAAATTGTCAATTTTTTCGGATCTGCTACCATTTATATATTTGCTATGTGCAGTGTACAGTGTTGGATTCAACATAACTAAGTGATTTTTGTTAAACAAAGAAGGTAAACATCAGTTTCATGGACAAACTGTTTTCTCTGGTAAACACCACGATAAAGTGTCTCCTAGGAGATTTCTCTTTGTGCATTTTTGTAAAGTATATTTATTTGCCAGTTAGTAATTTCAAATGTCTGTGCATACACACTACTGAGACGAATAGTCCATATTTAAAATATTATCTGATCCACTGTAATCTCAGGCATCAGCTTACTTCCATAGGTACCTAAATTCTAAAAAGAAAAGTTTATATCTAAAGTGCCTTGAAGAAAGCCTTCTTAAAGTTGCTTTTCCTTTTGCCTGTAGAAAGGTTATCTGTGTTTTATTTCTGTAAACTCAGCCCCTATACCATAAGGTCTCTGAGGGCTGTGCCTACACAGGAGTTCAACAGATGCTGGTTTTGGAGACCAGGAGAGCGCTCACATCAGTCATTTGAATAGCGTGGTTCTCTCACCTAGAAGCAGTTGAATGTTTCATTCTGTACCATGTGCTAAATATCGCTTTGCGGGTTTACTGTATAAGTTGCTGTTTTTGTTCCAGTAATAAATTCATGATGAGTTCCTAACATAGTTCCAGTATTTATGTAATTCAGGTATATGTAATGGTTTTTTTTGCCATATTTCAATTCCTTATAAATGAACCTAATAAATTTTAGTTCAAAGAGATGCAAGTAAGATCTTGTGAGTTCACTTTCCCTGTTTTTCTCTAATTCTTTGTTAGCAGGATGTGACTCAGTGGGGAAAGTCTGGTATTCACAGGAGAAACCTTAGGAAGTTTGTTGGAAAAAGAAAGTACAGCAGGTCCTGACGTCTAAAAATAGCCACCACAAGCAGACCTCGAGCTTAGTAATTAGCAGAACTTGGTTACCGTATAAAACACTTGAGGATAGTTAGGAGATATTATATTCCTCCTTGTTCTTAATTTCCTTTCCTTTTCATAGGTAGTCCAAAAAATGCAATAATTGGGTTGTGTTTTAGAGAAATAAGAAAAAAAAAAAGACTCCTACATATATACATAAAATTCTACCTCTAAGATAATAATATTACTTTTGAGTTTATAGTATGTCTTTTGGCTACCTATAAAAAGTCCCTGATATTATTCTTTATTATGTCTATGTATATACTTGTACATAAGACCTTTACCCATATCCCATTCAGAAAGGCGATTCATTTAGCTAATCCCATTAAAAGACTGCAAAACAAGCCTCATATAAGGTAGACCACCTATATACTTCTTAGCTGAAATGGTAAAAATTTCCAGGGCTCTGATCTAATGTTCACAAGCACTGAGAGTTACTACATAGCAAATAGGAAAAATAATGAATAACATGTGCGGAAACTGCAGCCAGAATAATATCTGAAAAGCACACTGCACTGGTGCGCTCCTAGGCTGGAGCGCCAGGACCACCTTCTGTTTGTGAAGCCGCGGGGAAGACAACCAAAGCTTTGTGGTGTACAGCGGATACGCAATTCTTTTCTATAGGGCCTCATCTCTCAAAGAAGAAAAGCAACAGTGGAAAAGAAGAGACTCTTGGTACTTGGCAAGTTGAAAGTCTGAGATATTCTCAGCTATGGACATGGTTTCTGATAAACACTGTGAAGAATTAGTTTCCTGGATTAGTCTGGAAGTTGTGCAAATACAGAAGGCAGCATACAAAAGT
Source organism: Octodon degus (assembly GCF_000260255.1). Classification (NCBI taxonomy): domain Eukaryota; kingdom Metazoa; phylum Chordata; class Mammalia; order Rodentia; family Octodontidae; genus Octodon; species Octodon degus. Next base: position 6,048,390 of record NW_004524734.1, on the reverse strand, counting down.
CATAGTAGTAACCCTTATTAAAGGTGGAAACACCACAGTAGGAAGGAGTGTATTCTAGGGAAGTTTGAATGTGTAGTTAACGAAATTTAACATGGGCTGTTTCTTTTACCTGCAGTCAGCTGTCTTCCCCTTGTCAAGACCAAGGCCAATTCTCCCTTGTCCCAGAGGCCTGTTACAGCCCAGGCTGGTTGCTATATTCTGGAATGTACTGACAACTCAGTGAAAAAGCTCTATGTTACACTCACTTTGAATAACTTAAATTTTTTGTTTCACTTTATTGTCACTTCTATGTAGTAAGGATGACTTTTTTTTAATGCGTACTTAGAAAATAGTGCCAGTTGAGTATCCAGTATTTAAAATCCTTGAGGCCAGAAGAGTTTCAGACTTTGGATTTTTTTCAGATTTTTGGAAATGAATTATCTGGGGATGAGCCTCAAATCTAAACATGAAATTCATTTCAGTTTTACATGCACCATACACAAGCCACCTGAAGTTGCTTTTCTTGGTTTGTGTCTGTGGTTTTATGCAGTACTAGGTACTGAGCTGACAGGTCTCACAAATGTAATAGCAGCATTCTTCCACTGAGCTACATCCTCAGCCCTTTTGTTGCATTTTGAGACAGGTGCTCACTCAGCTGCCTCGTCTGACCTTGAGCTTGTGATCCTCTTCCCTCAACCTCCTCAGTGTCTGAGAATACCCAGTATTTTAGCAAGCCTGTGTTTTGACTCTGATGCATCACAGGACATGAAGTGTGGAACTTTCAACCTATGGCATCATGTAGGCATTCAAAACTTTCAGATCTTAGAACATCATGGGTTTTTTATTTTCTGATTAGGAATGCTCAAATTGAAGAATCTCTTCTTAACTGACTTTGGTATGACAAACCTGAACCCCCTAAATAGATTCCCTCTGAGACCTGCTGCCAGGTGCCCCCAGCACCTCTGCCCAAAGCCTGGCTTCTGTAGTGCATCCTTGCACCTTGGATTCCAGGAGTTATGTCGATGCTTTCCACCTGGCACTCATCCCATGCATGTTCATTCCTACAGTGCTTCTTAGAGTAATCACCATTCATTAAACATTCTAAAAGTCAATGATGTGTGTAGTGAAAGTTTTTGCTAGAAAAACCAGTTGTAGTGGTATGTTAGCTTTTTTTTTTTTTTTTTTTTTTTTTTTTTGGCAGAACCAGGGATTGAACTCTGGCCCTTGTGCTTGTCAGGCCATCACTTATTCTATTGAGCTATCTCTCTGACCCAGTATGTTAGCTCTTCTCAAGTATCTGAGAGTGTTACTTAAGGAAAGACTCTTTTGATTCACAGTGTCAGGGTTTTCAGTACATGGTCTGCTGGCTCCTTTGCGATGGTCTGTGGTGAGGCAGAGCCTCATGGTGGAAGGGCACAGAGGTGCCCCGCTGTTCTCTTATGTTAGCCAAGAAGCAAACAGAACAAAGAACATGATCTAGCAGCTCTTATCCCTACAGTTTGATTACATCCAAGCTCCCAGCCTGTGGTATGGTGGATGCCACCCACATTCAGGGTGGGTCTGCCCCCAGCAGTGTACTATCCCATATGCCCGCCTTCTCTGGGAACACCCTCAGATACACAACCCCCAGAAGTGTAATTGCCTAATTTCTGAGGTGTTTCTCAGCTCAATCAGGTTGACAGTCAAGATTAACCATTACAAATGGTCTAGAAAGATTGTGAGTTGCTAGAAAAATTTGCTGTTGAGATTTGCTGCATACGATAACGGGAAACTAGGGTGCAAAGAAATATTACATGCTAGGCTCCACTTTAGCGAAACAAACCATGTATTGTTCCCTATAAATCAAGTTTCTCCTATAAAAATAGGCAGAATTTCATCCAGCAAACTTCATACAGAATAAGGTTCTTTGTCCTTCATCACAAGTTTATACATTCGTATTTTGACTTAATGTTCTGTTTGTATATATTTTACTTTTGATAAACTCCTGTTTAAACCCAACATCATTGTCTAATAACCAGCTTTTATTGCAGATTCATCAGAAATGAAGACTTCCTCTATTTCTTGAATTTTCTTCTAAGCCAGGTGTTTACTTTCAGCTCGGTAGTGGCATCAGATCCCTTGAGAGTTGCATAGTGTACTGTGGGGGTGTCTCTCGCTATGTCATTTTTTTATTTAGCGGCATTGTTCTTGCTCAGGGCCATCCTAGTATTTGCTTTTTGTATCTCAGTTAGGTATCCACTTAGAATTGTGTGAAAATCCTCAGCTACTTTTAATTGGGGTTATTAAAGACTGAGCATCACCATGAAGAAAGTTTAGTCCAACTCTACAGATGAAGCCTTAAGTCACTACTATTAGCTCACCACACAGGTTCAGTTCATAAAGAAAATGCCACTGTGTCCTAGCTCCATGGGTTCTGTAGTGTGACTTCATAATGTATTTACACTATGAGCCTGTGAAAGGGAATTTGATAAATGTTTTCAAATGCTTTTCTCTTTTCCTGCACCTTTCCCATTTGCTTTCTAGAACATGTCTTGAGGAGCATTCTTGCTTGACATTTACTGAATGCTAGCTACGTCTGTGTTTAAAACATTGGCCCAAAGCCAGTGGACTTACCAATTTATATTAGCCTGTTAAGAAAAATTAAATAAAATGTAAAAATGAAATGAAAATTGCTTCAAAGAAAAATGGGGGCTAGCAGTGAAATAGCCCGTTAATAGCCTGGTGCTCACTCAGTCCCTTGCTGAGTTCACCGTTGTGTCATCTTGTACTATTGCCAGACTCTGAAAGGAAATCCAAAGAAAAAATTAAAAGTAATTGTTTCATACAGCAACCATTTATTGAGTACGTCCTCAGGATCAGACACTAAGAACACAAAGAGGAGCCTTGCTTGCTCCACAAGCGACTCACAGGTTCAGGCAGTGTTTCTCCCACTTGAATAAAAGGTAGAGCTGCTCTGGCTTCTTCTGTTGGCACAGAGGCCAGGGCCTTCTGAAAGCACAGAAAGTGCAGAGTGTGTGCTTCTAGGAATTTTTCCTGCGTAAATAATAAGGAAAGCCATGCAAAGATGCATCAATTCTTTTAGAGTCATGATCATCCTTTAAAATTAGAATAATAAACGTTTTGCCACATTTCAATAGCTGTTTATTAGACACCTGTGACACTTAACATTGATAAAGAATTTAACACTGAGATAACTTTTCTGCCAGAAACATTGTATATGTCAGTTGTTGCTTACTGTATAACTGCTGTCTTAATAGTTGAACTTATTCATTGTGTAATCTTCCTGTCTTTATAATTTCCAATACAACATGGACAGTATATTACTTGCATTGATGTGTTCTGTCTCAGAACTCTTCTGTCATTGTTTTGGAATTTATTTCTTAAGTTACCTTTAAAAGCCTGTGAAAATTATTCCATAGTTAATGGCCAACTGTGATTTTTAGTGTTGATGCTGACGTCTTCTATTCCTCACCTACATTCATATAAAAAATTTTTGATGGCTACATGAGTATTAGCCAGTGGCTTAGAAGAAAGTGCAGCACTGTGGTTTAGACTGACCTTGGTGACTGAGAACAGGTTGAAAGGTTAGGCAACTTTCTGTCATTAATTTTTAAAAAGTTTTAAGTTTTATTAAGCATATGCTACATTTTCTAAGAGCAGCTTTCTTTCAGGAGTTCAAAAGTTTTAGTTCCTAGGCACTGTGTAGGAGGCTACTGTTTAGGGGGATACCAGAGATCAAACTCAGGACTTGTACTTACCAGGCAGGTTCTCATACCACTGAGCTATATCCCCGGCCCAGCATTATGCAGGACTTAGGTAGTATTTTGACTACTTTGCAGGAGATTTATGCTCTCTGTATTCACAAGCGAAGAATTATTTGATGTTATTTTTTGAGAAGTAGTGAAATCTATGACCACAGATGTAATTTATTAACAAATTGATGTGAATCAAACATTCTAGTAAGCTAGATTAAAAAACAAAACAAAACACAGTATTATATCTTTTAACCACTAGCTAGAGATTTGCTTTAAGGCTTTATCTCCCTTAAAATGACAACCAGGTAGATAGAACTAAGCATTTTTAAACTTGAAACTATCATAATTTGTTCTTCATTCATTTGAAACAAACTACTTACATGCATCTTTTCTCTTTCGTTCTTCAAAGGAACAGCATTTCAAAATTTCTTTCTTCAGATGCCAGAGGTAACTGATAATCTGTTCTAATTTTTAAGGGTTTCTCCTCTACAAAAGTCTGAAGTTGTTGAGATGGTTAAGAAGCAAGTCAAAGTCATAACGCTTGCCATTGGCGATGGAGCCAATGACGTCAGCATGATCCAGACGGCCCACGTGGGTGTTGGCATAAGCGGCAATGAAGGCTTGCAGGCCGCCAATTCTTCTGATTATTCCATAGCTCAGGTAAAGCATCACGGCTGCAAGGCCTCCTCTGGTTCCTTTCCATCGGCCAGCACTGTGAAGAGGAGAATATTAATTTTTTTCCACTCTTCTTTTAGTTCAAGTATTTAAAGAATTTATTGATGGTTCATGGTGCCTGGAACTACAACAGAGTCTCAAAGTGCATCCTGTACTGCTTCTACAAGAACATAGTGCTTTATATTATTGAGGTAACAAACTAAGTTTAAAATCTTTGTCAATTGCATACATACTTAAAGAAAATTTTCATGATGATATTGTCTCATTGTTTGCTTTAATACTTCATATACTCAATTTTTAGAACTTCTAAACATGTTAAAGCAAAAAGTTGTCAGCCACAGAGAATAATGTTTAAATTCTGGCTAAAAATGTTGTATTGTTTTGGTAGAAATGTGAGAATTGCTAATGAGGTGAGTTTTTCATTTTTAAAAAACTGAAAACTGTACAAAGCTCAAAAACATAAAGAAAATAATACACTGTTGAAGGATGATAGACATGGAAGTCTGTATTTAAAAAGAAAAGTAATGATCCCCAGCAACACAAAAGCAAAAAGTACGCAAGTCAAAATGAAGAGGAAAGAAGAAAAGTGAACGGATGACAAACAAAACCAAGGATGAGTGCCCTCATTCTGGGGGAGACAAAGGAGCAGAACCGGAAGAGGGCATAGCACCTTTGCTAGAATTAGTTGTCTGGTAGTTTCTGTGTTTCCCAACCTAGATCTCTGTTGCTTACAGGTATCCCTTGCTATTCAGAACTGTTTTGACTTTCATTTCAGAAAGAAACAAGGATTTAGATGATAAGGAATTTGCCTAGAAATTATTATTATTCCTGTGCCTAGGATGTGATTTCTATGATTTTACTCATGGGTTAAATATAGCATCATTTTTAAAACTCAAACCAGGTTAGGAGCACCACTTAAAAATGATGTGTTTTAGCACCTGCTTAAGCAGAAAGCAGTGGCCAAGAGTTCAAGCCTCAGTGTGCCATGCCAGCCCTGTCCCTGGGGTGCGCTGAGACAGCAATTGAGACTGAGTGTGGTGGTGCACACCTGTAATCCCAGTGCTTGGGAGGCTGAAAACAGGAGAATCACTATGAGACCAATCTCCATAGTGAGACCCTTGTAGACCCTGTCAACCCTGTCGACCCTGTCCTAAATACCTAAAACAAAGGATGTGCTTTGTTCTGCAAGTGTTTTTGCAGCTCCTAATAGATGCCCGGCACCAGGATGAGTGTAGCAGCTATGAAGTAAATCAAGCACAATTCCTGTACTCCAGGAGCTTGCCAACTACAGAATACATGTATAATATTCAGTTTCCTAGAAGCCACAGTAGCAAAACTAACGCTAAAATTAAAAGCTGGCTTGATTATGAATTCCCTATTTTATTAAATTAGAATGTTCAGAACATCATTTTCAACATGTACTGGTTATAAGAATGATTATTTTTTATATTCTTCACTCTGAGTGTTCAGAACCTGATGTCCTCTTGACATCTGCGGCACATCCTGGACCAGGGGCAGGCGGTCTGAGCCCTGCATAGCCAGTGGCCACCACGCTGGCCAGCACAACACTAGAGAACTGAATGTGACCACTCAGTGGGCCTTTTGGTAACACTGAGCCATCAAAATTTGATCAGCAGTGTCTATTATTTGTAATAATGAAGCTAGAGATGTTATAGTTTTATGTTCCTCTTGTATCTTGGCTGAGCGGGGCAAGAAGCTCTAGCAGCTTGTCAAGAGAATGCTCCATCTTCCTGTCCTGCAGGGACCCACCCACACCCTCACAGATCTGCCGAGGCCTCCCTTACGCGCGTTTGCCTGCTCCACTTCGCCCTGCCTTCTGCTCACTGTTTCTACACATCCATCAGAAAAGCCCTGATCAGCCATTTGCTGTATGGAAATAGGATCCCATATTTTAGACCACGGAGGGAGCTCTGTAAACAAATAGCTTAGTAGACCGCACAGGTTCCATGCTCACTAGGGAGTCCTGTGAGTGCGCCTGAGCTAGTCTTTGTTCCTCTCTCAGATTGCCGATCTCATTAAAGTGTTGGCTAAGCATAATTCCTCATTTACACAGAAACATAAAAAAGACACTTCATGAACTTATAGTTCATTGCCAATATATTTGACGTGAGAAAAAAAATCTGTTTGAAAGGAAAAATACACTTCCAAAATAGTTTAGATTTTAAAAATTCTGTTTTATATATAAATTTGTGATATTTTCCAAAATAATTACTTTTCATTGCCATCCTCTATCTGACTTTTCTAAGATATGTTCTTCTCATCCCAGAGCACATTCCCAACAATAACATACTGTTTATTTAAGAAACGTTTGAAAATTTGTAAGCCAGGAGTTTAAAGGCACTGTCACCAATAAATGTACTTATAAAATTTTAAAATGGTGTAAGTCTAGAGTCTAAATCTAGATTGACAAGTGCTTTTTTAAAAAAGATTAATCATTAGCAATGAAGTGAGCAAAATTTTTGTGCTGATGAGGAGAATAAAATATATTAAACTCAATGAAAAATAAGCATGCACACACTATTTCAAACCTAGAACTGTGGTCCTGGTGGGTAGGTTTGCCCTCAGTTTCACATGGCTTTTAATTTCAAGCCTCTTCATGAGATTATTTACCATCGATTGCATTCTTTACTTATTGCAAAGGAAGTGAATTCTAAACCTTACTGGAATTTTTTCATTTTTTATTTTTCTTTTAGCACTTTATGGAACTGTATATGGAATATAATTCCACTGTCTTGGAAATGAATTGACCTTTTCAATCAATTCCCAGATATCTAACTTTTGCCAGCTAAAACAAGTTCTGCAGATGTTAATGGCTCATGTCAATACCGTGAATGAATAGACAGAAAACACATCGCTGACTGTCTCTAGCGGGGACAACTGCCAGTCTGCAGTCTGTCCTTTCAGGTTTTTGTGCTGACCAAGCGTGGGAGCAGAGAACTCATTGACTATTTGTAAGCTGCTGTTTAATATGCAGAAATGCTCCATCAGGAAACGGGTCTGTGAAGCTTTAGCTGCCACGCCTCTGCAGGGAGGAGGAATTTAGGAAATAATGCCAGGAGCAGCGGGGCTCAAGTTTCTTTACTAATAAAGAAATAGTGTTGAACACCGTGGGTGTTATAGATTATCTGCAAACCTGCTTTCCCATCATGGTATTGCCAGGAATATCACTGTCCAGCCCCTGCATTGCCATACACTGCAGGCCCACAAATAAATACAGACTTAGCAGGCCAAGCAGGTGGGGTGTGACGGTCTTATAGAAGCTGCCTGGAGCAGCTCTAGGTGTTTGTTTAAAATATTGGCTCTTTCTAAAAAGATTCTTTTATTTCTCTGAAACATCTGATTACTCCCTAGCAAAACAAGACCTTTTCTTTCAAATGGTTGCACCCAAGACTCCCAAACAATGTCATGGTTCTAACTTCCAGAAGCTTTAAGTCAATAAAGTAATACAGTCCCAGGAAATTATTCTAGATGGAGTTTCTGTGAATTTAAATAATCTGTACACTTCCCTAGCAGGCCCGGTATTTTCTTTATCCAGGCTTTGAATCAAAGGAGGGACTTTTATGTGCTTATACTCAGTTAGGTGTTATCTTACTTAGCAAGGGATATGTTCCTAACATGTTTCTAATTTAATCACAAATCTCAAACTGACCAGAAATCAACCCTCTGGTGAACTACTTCACTCCTAAAGATCCTTTTTGTTTCTCCTTTAAAAGGAGTAAATTTGAATACTAAACTATTTGTATGAAGGTATAGGGCTGTGTATTGAAAATTTGTCTCTAGTCATTTCTTTCTCATTAAAAAACAAACAAACAAACAAAGAAATTAGGGCTGGAGAGATAGCTCAGCACCTGCCGGAGAAACAGAGCTCCTGAGTTCAATACCCAGTACCAAAAAAAGAAATTAAAATACAAAATTTTAAAATGCAGAAAGTAAACGTCAAGGAACACATTCACCTGCCTTTCAGTGAGGTAGGATGTGTTAGCTTGCCACTTAAAATTTTTCCAACATAAAACAGCTAATTTATGCACTTTAAAACACACTTTAGTTCATACATGTTTATTTGCCATTTATTTTGATTTTGAAAGTTTCTGTATGTATCTGTTGATTTAAGGTAAGGGCTTAAATTTAAAATACCTTTGAATCTGCACCAAATGTTATATATGGTCCAGGCTGGGGTCATAACTCAGTGGTAGAGTATTTGTCTACCTGTGTGAGGCCCCAAATTCGATTCTCGGAACTGAAAACAACACAGAAATGAAAACAAACCAGATGTTTTATATATAATGAAGCTAAGAGACTGTTCTCACTTGCAAATACTTACCCATACACAATTTTTATCATTAATGTGTTTGTAACACATACTAAGCATGTTTATCAAGGGACGCCAATATTTACACGTATCACATCTTGATCCTCTTTATTTCTCCTTGCACACAGATTTATTAACATAAACTTACACAATCTGGGTGACCGCAAATGCACTGAGGACCATCATCTTTGAGCCAGATCCTGTCCATTAAGTAAATTTGATAAGCAGAGCACTTCAGCTCTCGCCAGACCCACAAAGGTTAGACTGGATTTTTGTAGCCTAGAAAGACCATAATTCAAAAATTGTGTCTCAAAATTCCATAAATTTTCATCATACTCAAGAAAGCACCTCTGAAAGAGGAGTTGCCATTAGGAAAATATAGCCATTACCTGCAGTATCACAAATATGTGTTTGCATACTTACCCACATCTTAAAAGGTCTGATAACTCAAGCACACAGATGCAAAAACATGATGAAGTCCGTTTTATCGTGTGTATACTCACAAGGAAAAGGCAGGCTTAATTCTAATGAAAGCAAAAAATTCTACATGCACAAATGATCTGACTCCTTGTTTAGAACAAACAGGCAAATTTTCTCTTAAAACATTCAGCAAACCAAGTAAGAATTTGCGATTTAACTCAGATTTCTGTGTTTTGTTACACTTAATGTGTGTTACAACCCTAACACAACTTGGGCTTATTTTTCATATGTTATCACTGCTTTGTTTTCTTTTCCATCTCATGAAGCAGACATTCGCCTTTATACGTGTTCAATCATTCCCTTCCACTATAAAAAGGAGTAGGATCAGTGTGGTGCAGGACCTGTTCATGGAGGAGCCAGCCTGGGTACATATTGATAAATGGTGAATTTGTAACAATTCATGCTTCCATAATGAGGTTAAATGAAACGTGAAGTGTAGCAAAGTCTCTTCCACTCTGATTCAAAAATTCACTCCAGCCACATGTCAAGCCTGCTTTCCTCTAACAGTTTCGTTGTTATTATGCTGTGTTTTGTGTTTGCATTTATGTAATCTTATGGCTGTACCAGCCTTTTCCTCTTCCAGGTCAACTTCATTTTTAATTATACAGTAGGTCTACTTAAAAACAATAAGATGGATATTATTGACTAGTTACCACTTTTAATTGTTTTAAACATGTTGGAGAAAAACTTCTCTATACTATTCCTTAATTTTGTTTCTGAAGTTAAGGTTTCTATTTTGAAGAAAATTGTAAAACATATAAGAGTATTATGCTCTTAGAATGGTTTACCATTTTTCATGTATGATTTCATATTTATTGTGATAACAATAATTATCAAGAAGTGTTAAAAAATCATAACATTGACTCTGTAATTCCACATTAAGAACTCTTCCTAAGGGAAAACAGATGTGTGGAGTTGTAGTTTAGAACCATTTTTAAAAGCAAAACTAAGCAAGCTAACACCCTAGAATAGTTACGTCAAACCTGTAGATGTTACCAACATCTTAGGAGCTATGTAACATCTTAAAGGATGTGTAATAACTGAAGAAAATATGCGTTTTGTATTGTGGAGGAGAAAGAATAGGTGTGACACACTCTATAGTAGGTTTCAGGAAAATTTGTGACTGCATTTAACAAACAATGTGAATACAACTAAAACAGGAGAAATTAATGATTCCGAGTTATTTTCTAAATTAACAGGTGCTACTTCTACAATATAAAAAATATCCTGACAGATATTTTAAAAAGGAATTAAAGCTATAAAAATTCAATGCCAAGTAAATATATTCACTTCTAGAAACAAGATTTACCCAATTTTTAAATCAATCATTTTTCTTAGTCATATATTTCTTTTTTAATGAACTTTTTTAATTTGCTTAATTAACAAGTAGGACCACTTCTGACTTAAATAGCAAACACCTCATGAAAGCATCCCTTTAAATTCAAGAAAGTAAAAAAATAAAAATGCCATTTTCAAGAGCGTACTGAAAATGACATGTTGTTGCATTCGTTAAGTATAAAATAGATTCTGACCAATGCATTGTTATTTGCTTCTAATTTAAGGGTTGGGATTTATTTTTCCTAGATCTGGTTTGCCTTTGTTAATGGCTTTTCTGGACAGATCCTCTTTGAAAGATGGTGCATAGGTCTCTATAATGTGGTAAGTTTAACATGACTGATAATTCCTGTTTTATTTTAATACTCTGGCATGAAGATTTACCCCAAATTTGCTATTTGGCGTAATGATCAGTTTATCACTTTAGATGTTTACAGCAATGCCTCCCTTAACTCTTGGAATATTTGAGAGATCATGCAGAAAAGAGAATATGTTGAAGTACCCCGAATTGTACAAAACATCTCAGAGCGCTCTGGACTTCAACACCAAGGTAGGAGCTCGTCCTGGGTGTGTGCTCAGTGGGGCTGCTTTCTTGCTTGACTCTACACAGAGGGACGCTGGCTTAAAAACAGCTCCAGTGTGTCCACTGTGGCAAGTCCTAACTCCAAAGGTTCTGACAGAGGCAGAGAAGCTTTCCTTCTAGTTTGGTTTGGCTTTATTGTGTTGCGAAATTAAAATGAAACTGCTCAGTACTGAGCCTCACAGGCACCAGAAAGCTGGTTAGCAGACAGAAGTTGTCCTGTTGGTCCTGTGGCTTTCTGTGTGCAGCACAGTGGAGTCCTCCGGGACTGACAGCGGGTGACTCGGGGGGGGGGGGGGCGCTTCCGTGTCACTCTTGTCTAACTTCCTGTTGTGAAATAACTCTGCCATCATTAGAATTTTAGGTTTGTTGTAAAATATTTACAATCACACTTAAAGTTTCTAATCTGCATCACAAGTCATAGGCTTCTGTCATCTCTTGTGACTCTTGTAACTTATTCTTTCCAAAAAGAAAAACAAACAAAAATATCTCTTTTTATGCATGGCTTACTGTACTGCAAGTATATATTCTAAAATGTTTCCTCAATTATTTATTAATTCAGGTTTCTGTTTAAAGTGAGTATAGGTGTAATTGTAGCAATCAAAGTCGATGTCATTTGGAATTTCTAACTAACATCTGCGCATTTTATTAGTGTTATAAAAGCCACAGTTATAGTTCTCTCACAGATTTGTTGCATTTAGGATTGTGCACGTTCATTAGCATTTTCTGATAATTAGAAATAACTTTAATTCAGCATATTGAACTTAGGAGATTAATGTACTCTATTTTAATATTTCTTAATTCAAGAAGCGCTTGGATGCTATTCTCGGTACCCAGAACTTAAAGTGAAACAGGTGTCTTGGTGTCTCTAAACTCCCCACCATAAATGATAGTGTTAAGTTTATAGCTCAGAGGTTTTATTCTGAGACTCAACATTGCTCAGTACCCGCGCGTGGAAGTCCAGCTTCACAGTGCACGCAGCTTGATGGCTTTGTTTCAGATAAGTACACTTGGTTAGTTAAAATAATAACACCCTGAAGCATTCTTTAACTGTAGCACTAGCTGTGAAAAATCTTTCTGGGGGTTTCTTTTAAAACTGTTGCCATTTATAATATGTAATACCTAAAATTAATTTTTAATGTTTTACTTTTGAATTTCAAAAATGTAGCTGTCCTGCCTAACTTGTATTACCTTCTACCACATTGCTATACTGCTTTTCATAACCCAAGGTGGGCATTTTTAAAGGATGGAAAGCTGCAGTTGGACAGATACAGTGGACAGGAGCCCTCCTTTCTCTGAAAAAGTGATCTGAGAGTTAGGCAGGTCCCAGGCCTCCAGGTACACGGAGTCATTCTTGTAGTCTGGCAGTTGCATCCACCTGAGCAGCAGGTCCCTGGCTGCCACAGTGCGGCTCAGTGGTCTTGTCTCAGGAGCTGGCATCTCAGCTACAAACTTGGCTGTGACACTCTTACTTAAAAACAGAAGTCGCTTCTCATGATGAGCCAGACGTAGGCCTGGAGAGCTGTGCATTTTACATTCTTTGTACAACACAGTCGATATGGCCAGGGGAAAGTATGCAGTAGATTTAATGTAGTCCCATTGTTTTTTCTGCGTATTTCACTGTAGCAAAAGTATTTCATTATCTGTCAAGCATAGGCATTTTAGAGAACTCACCAGAGCAACTCAAGTAGGTCAGGCAACTTCATATATACTTGAATACTTACAAGTTGCCAGCCATTTATAAGGGTGAATTTTTCTAATGATCTCAGTGAAAATGTAAGTCCCTTGTACAAATGGCTACAAAATGCATAGCTGAATACATACGGCTGCTGTGGGTCCCCAGTGTAGCTGCATTGTTGCCTTGAATGATGACGCGGACATTTGTTATGGTAAAAAGGGTCGGAGGTTCTGGGGTCGTGACAGGGGTTAAAGGATTAGCATGTGACAATAAGTATCAGTCAGGAAAATGGAAAAGTAGAACTAATTTTTCTTGCACCCACCTGTGCTTTCTGTCAAATAAAACCGTGTGGTAATGACATAGCGAGGAGAAGCGACAAAGGTTAATGAGTAACACAAGTTCAAATGTGTAATGTATTGGAGCGTAAATTGGATCATGCAACCCGGGCTGGATGACGGAACTAACAAAGGAGATTGAGATCACGGTGGAAAATTTTGGGAGGCAGGCAACTTAATTTCTGTTATTTGAACAGCTTAAAACTATTATTCAGTTATGAATTTAGCATAAGTTTTGTTTGCAAGAAGCACTTTTAAATGCCAAAACTACCACTGTTCAGAGGGCCTTAAGAATTCCAGACAGTTTTTCTATAACTTAATCTTTACTGTTTATCTGAGCAACAGATTTGAGGATAAAAACAAGTACTATAACCGCCATTGTTAATTTGCTATTCTTGTCTTGAAAATCGGTACCATATGTATTGTGTTACTCTGCTTCTGTTTTTGTTTTTGCTATTTGTCTTTGATTTTGTTTTTGTTTTTACTCTTAAAATAAAACAAAATTAGAAAACAAAAAAATGCCAGGGAGTTGCTCACTTGTTCATAAAAGACAGCAGATGGATAAAAGCAAAATGATGCTAAATGATGTTTTAATTATATGAAACTTGGTATTGACAGATGTTTAAAAATTTGTGGAAAATATTTAATAAATTCAACCAATACTTTAATGATTATTCAATTGAAATGTAATACATCTTAGTTTTAATATAGTGTGTGTATGTATATTTATATAGCAAGAAGGAGAAAAGGCATTACACCTTGTTAACCATTAAAAAGTTCACACTTGCATTGTACTGGAGAAGGAGAAAGGTATTTCTCCAAATTACAATCTCTTTAAAAGTCTGGGCTGAAATTATGAAAAGTGCCCCACAAAATCTGTATTTATTGTTATTACTTTTCTTTTCTTTTTTTGGGAGAAAATTAAAAATTTTGATTTTCGGATTTTTTAAAAGTTGGGAAAATTTCAAATGAAGCTAAAAACACATTTTGAGAAACATAAAAATAAATAAATGACCCATGAAAGCCTGAGAGGCAGAAAGTGTCTGTCAGTTCTGTTAATTCACAGCAGTGGCCCGACAGAAACACATTTTGTGAATCTAGCTCGTAGATAAAAAGAAAGGTCAGGGTTCACGGAGCTGGTTTATCGCAAATGGTTCTCATGGATTTTTGTTTTCCCTCAGGTTTTCTGGGTTCATTGTTTAAATGGCCTCTTCCACTCGGTTATTCTGTTTTGGTTTCCACTGAAAGCCCTTCAGTATGGTAAGTAGGAAGGATGTGAATGCTAAGAGATGACTTTTTACTTTTTGCAAAATGTAACTCCTTGTCACTATGTATTTAAAAAAAAAAATTATAGCTGTGCTTCATCTTATGGTATTTTCCTCAACCCAAAAAGCACACATCTAAAAAAGTACACACTTTAAAGAATTTTATTATTCCTTTGGGAGCCAAGTGATTTAATATATGCAAGTCTTTCTTCTTCACTTCCAATGTTTTCCAAACTTGCATGGAGTTAAATTTTAGGGCTTTTATCTTCTGTTGCCATGTAGTTTGAAGACAATGGTGCTCACACTTTATGCGGTCTATTTATTACACCTGCGAGGGTCGTAGCACACACTTAGGCTGCACCTAATCGCGCACGTGCTGGTATTTTCAAGTCGGCTTGAGATGGTGTTGTAGATGCAGTTTTTAAAATGTTTTTATGTTTGGCTTGGAGTACAAGCATTGTCTCTGCTCATTTTCAAGGGAGGGATTTTATTGTCCATTTTGAGAGGTAGGGCCGTAGTGTATTTCCTGTGCGCATAAAAATGATTAAACAGCCATTCAGGAAGGCTCCCCAGGAGGCAGAAGCAGTGCTTCTGCTTCTGGCAGCAGACCTGGCCCCTGCCATCCTGGGGAAGGCGCCCCTGTGGTGCTCGTGCTCCACAACCGCAGTGACCACAGACAGGATGCACACTCCCCCGCAGGCGCTGTCAGGCCTTGTGCTGTGTGGTGTGTGATTTCGTGGTGACCAGCGCAAGAACACACTGCCTGTTCTTGCACCTACAGCCCATCCTACATAGCTGGCCACATGGCCCTTGCAAATCAGAAAGCAGACCACGCCCCTGCCTGGAAATTGCGCTACAGTGGGTCGCCAGGAGCATGAGAGAAAGGAAGGAGGTGTGCAGCCCCCCAAAACTGCGATCTGCTTTCTCTATCAGTTGCTCAGTGAATTATAGCAGTAAACAGTCTGAGTTTCTAGACCATGGGAGTATGTTTGTTAGTTTAGGGATATGACTCATATACCATAAAAGTCACCATTCGTTTTAGTATACTCACAGAAGTATGCAAATGTCACCATCATCTAATGGCAGGATATTTTCATCACCCCATAAAAAACCGCATAGCCATTGGTGTGCTTTCTGTTTCTCCCTGTCTTTTCTGAAGTCCCTGGAAATCACTAATTTTTCTGACTCCATAAAGGGGCCTATTCTGGACGTTCATATGAGTGGAATTATATACATACATTGCCCTCTCCATGTTGTGCATGAGTCAGTACTTCATTACTTTTTATGGCTGAATAATAGTTCATTCTGTAGCTATACTATTGCTGTCTGTATCTGTTAGTCAGTTGGTGGGCATTGGTTTATTTCCGCTTTTGGACCAATGAAGTCCAGGGTACAGTTTGGGATGCCCTAACCTTAAGCAAGTTATCCAGGACATGTTAGCATTCAGTCGGTACACACATGAAAGATAAGACATGTCCAATCTATTAAACTACTATTTCAACATTCTAAACTAGAAGGACATTTAATATCCAAAGTTGTTTATTCCAAGTAACATATAATGAATCTTAGCAATGACGGGGTGGAAAGGAATTCCCAAGTCATCCTATTTTCTGGAGCGTAAATTCCAGATCACCCAGTGAGTTTTTCTAGGAAATAGCCTGGACCATCCAGCTGTGGCCCAAGCCATTCCAATCTGGAGGATGCTTACTTTTTGTCCTCAAGGGATGAATGACATCTAGCATGAACCTTTTTTTACCATAGAAAGGTTTTTTGTTGTTTTTTGCAGTACAGGGAATTGAACTTTGGACCTTGTTCTTGCCAGGCAGGCACTTATGCCCTGAGCTATCTCCCTGTAAGAAAAGTTTTAATCATTATTTTTCCTTGCTTGTCACTTTTAAGTAAGGAGAAGTTTGTGGGATTGTTTTGTTCATTAGTTTTGTTTTTTTTTAAGGAAGTAGAAAAAGAGAAATATAAATATACAGTATACTACAAATCCATTTGTTCCCCAGCCTCAGGAGTCCTTAAAGATCGGTACGCTGAACCTCAGGGACATCCAACACCTTAATGTCAGCACGCACTGATGATGCAAAGGCAGTGGTGGATAAGCTGGTGATGCCTTAGCACAAAACACTGATAGACCTGTCCTAGAAGTTACTGTATTCCTTTCCTGCATGCACCCAGTGTGACTTCACAGTGTCCTGGAAGAAAGCATTAGCAATACTTTTATTACATTTTGACCCTTAGTTTACATTTTATTTTTTTAACACAGGGTTTCACTATGCAATTCAGACTGTCCTTAAACTCACTTTGGTAGCCCACGCTGGCCTCGAACGTGCAGTCATACTCCTGCCTCGTCCTCCTAAGTGTTGGAATTAGAGTCGTATACCACTATGCTTGGCCTCTAAGTAATAATATTCTGTTTGACAAAATAAGAAGGACAGGGCCAGCCAGATAGCTCAGCAGACTAAAGCACCTGCTTAGGCAGACGCAGCGGCCAGGGTTCGATCCCTGGTGTGCTGTGCCGGCCCTGCCCCTGGGTTGCACCAAAACAGCAATTGAGACTGGGCATCGTGGCATGCGCCTATAACCCCAATGCTTGGGAGGCTGTAAACAGGAGGATCACTACAAGTCCAGTCTACATAGTGAGACCCTGTAGACCGTATACTAAATACAAAAATAAAGTAAATGGAAAAGCAATGAGAATACCTCACCATGGTGGAGTAGTGTCCATGTGTCTTTCCAGGAGTGAGCAAAGCCAGCTACCAAGCTTTGCATGGATAAAAATCCATGCAGAGTAAAAGGATAAGTTATAGTACAAAAAGCTCACTGATGTCATTTTAGATTCTATACCAGTAAATAATCTTTAAAGTAATCTCCCCCTCCCAAGCCCCCCAGCTCTTTAAAAAAAAACTACATATAGAGTTTTGAGGTAGTTATCAGAGAAGATCCACAATTAGTGGAAATGGTTATTAAAATACTCCACTGCTCTATTACTCCTTTGTATCTCCACAGTGCTGGATTTCTGCATTTTAATCAAAACAACATACGAGAATCCAGCTGTCTTCTATTACGCTAGACATTAAAGAGAAGAAAAATGTGAAATGATGCCAGTTTTCTCACTAAATTTTTTTTGTTTGGGGTAATAGCCATTTTTCATAAAAATCTGTTTATATTACTATGTATTTGGTTTACTACTGTTATTTTTAGATAAAATAAGACGTATTTTAATGTTGTTTTAATTTCTAATTTGGTAACTGTTGATAACTATAAACCACATAACCATAATCTTCTCAGTATCTTCTGTATTTTTTTTTTAAGTGAAAGAGGGTACAGAGACCAGAAAGTAGGGGAAGTGGTTTACCTTCATTCACACGCAGACCTGCCTTGCAGACACATGTGGCCTCCTCTGACCCTTGGGTGCCCTCTCCTTAAGGATCCCATTCTGTCCTTTCAGCAAAGGAACTGAGCTCCCTGGAGGTTGAGTCAGTAAGCGGAGAAAGCACAGTTAGCGGAAGACCTTAGCCCCACTTCGACACACACCAGCTCCCCTCTCCCAGTAGCCTTCCGTGCTTTACTCAGCGTATTCTGCTCTTCATGCTAGACTTTAAATAAATATTGTTGAATCTATACACAAATAGAACACTGTGTTATATATACCATGGTCCTTAGGGTTTTCAGTGGTGCAGACTTAGTTTTTCTCTTTGATGTTTTCATCAATAATAATTGTTTTTTTCTGCTAGCTACCACTTCCTTCATCCAACGCCACATTTCTTAGTCATTGCTGGATTTAAAAAATGCTTTAAAATATGCCCCTAAATTCAGCCAGAGTCTCATAGACCTGTCAGTTGCTATCCTGGATCCTTTTGGGTCTATGCCAGCAGCTCCCGGAGAGACAGCAAGGTTTCCACAGGCCTCACCCGCACCGAAAGCAGCAAGCCTTATTGGGTACAGAGCCCCTCCACAGATATTTCCTGCCCGTGGCTCCAAGCTTTCCTTGAGTGATTGCTGTTATTGATTTTATTTATCTGTACCTGTGGGTTCTGAGGATCCGCTGCAAGTCAGTTTCCTTCCTCACACCGGCTGTCTTCTTGGCACACAGGTACTGTGTTTGGAAATGGGAAAACCTCTGACTACCTGCTGCTGGGCAACTTCGTCTACACGGTGAGTGTTGCACGGTCTCTTGCTCATCTGAGTGAAAAACCAAGCGCTCGCATCTGCACTCATTTTATGTTCAAATTTAAATGTGTGCACTTCTGGTATAAATGTCATTGTCCTTAAAAATGAGTAAGATATTTTGGCTGTTAAGAAATTATCGATAGAGTTCTACAGTGTCAGATTCAGTGATCTTAAAGGACTTGTTTTGTTTTGTTTTGAGTATTCTTTCTTTCTTACTGCTCTGTTTTCCCTGCTTTTTCCTCCTTTTTTCCTTCTCTTCCAATTTACCCTACTGTTGCTGCTTTTTTGGCGGAACCAGGGATTGAACTCAGGCCCTTGCACTTGCCAGGGAAGAGCTTATTCCACTGAGCCATCTCCCCGGCCCCAGATGCTGTTAATATTTCTTGCTTTCCTGAATTTATAACAGATATTTTCAAAGTATTCTTGGGTATACACCCAGCAATTCTACCATCCAGTGATAACTAAAATGAGAGTGTCTCCAGGCTTGGTTTACATTTACCCCGCCCAGAGTGCGGACCTCCATGTATAAGTCACTAACACCGAGCATTATGTGAAATACATAGATGAGTCTGCAGTTCTCTGTACTACCATTGAAGATCTAAAACAATTTTAAACCATTTTTCCCTTAAAAAGTCAAAAGCATTGTGCAGGCTAATGTTCAAGGCCACACAGTCGGAGTCTCCTAAACCTTTACTCCGGCTTCCCACTCTGCATTCTCCAGCCATGCCACCCTCCACGGCCTCTGCACAGGGACAGTGTGTTGTCTCAAACACCAAGTGGCTGTTTGTAAGTACAGCTGACTCAGATGACAGAAAAACAGTCTTATGGTATTTAAATATCAAGTGTTTGGGACCAGGAGCGTAGCTCAGTAGTAAAGCACATTCTTTTTTTTTTTTTTTCCGGGACCGGGGATTGAACTCAGACCCTTGTGCTTGCCAGGGAAGCACTTATTCCACTGAGCCATCTCCCCAGCCCCTAAAGCACATTCTTAATATGCACACATCCTGGGCTCAGTCCCAGCACCCAGGTGTGTGTCTATGTATGTTCATGCTTGCACATATATGTGTGTGTTTAAATAACTGAATGGTAGGGAATTAAAATCATTTAGTAATGGAAGGATTAAGCTTTTGGCTGGTCTAGGGCTGTCCTTTCACTTTGACAACCCATCTGCATAAAAGAAAGGCAAGAAGATGCTGCAGGAACTAGTGGTTTGTTTCTTACAACATAAATGTGGAGAGCGAAATAGGGAAATGCCTTGCTAGGAAGAACTAGCATAGCTAGAAATTAATCAGACTATATATCACAGATGTCTCATAAGGACATTTTAAGTGCTCAGGTCTCCCAGGGTTGTTTTCCTTTAATTTTATGTCGAACTACCTCTCTTATCTTAGAGTTTTTTATGTAGCTTAAGTTAACTAACATTACATTTTAGTAAGAGCTTATTTCTACAGATATTACTCCTAAATTGCCACTAGGTATCCTGCAGAGAGACCAGCTGCCTCACTGTAACCTAATGTAATGAGTCACCAGGAAGGGCAGAAACCGTGCCATGCTGCACCAGGCAGCTCACAGCCCCCAGCACCTGCATCTCTTGTTGAATGTACACAGCAAGCGCGAATGACGCAGCCCCATGATTTAGCTCAGATCTATCTGTCCTTTATAAATCTCACTCTCAGTCACTTGAAGAAGAACTATCACATTTATGAAGCCAGATAACATCTCTCCTCTCTGTTTTAGTTTGTAGTGATAACTGTGTGCTTGAAAGCTGGATTGGAGACATCGTACTGGACTTGGGTAAGAGTTCCTGTAGTCCCAACTGAGGATTGTCAGATGTGCTCCACTTTGGGGGGTTCTGTTTATTCAGACCTGATGTGTTTCTTTGTGCTAGTCCCCAGAGTAATTATAGGTCAGTGGGGGTGGAAGGAGGGACACCAGGGTTTGTAGTAGGGAAGCACTGAGTCAATCAAACATAAATTTATCATCACAAGACTCTTCAGAGCCTTTAATATATTATTTCACATTGAAAGTATCTCAGGAAGCGGGGAGACTTTTAAACCTTTATTTCAGGGAAGTGTCCAAGTCTGGCATTCTATAGAAAACCCATTAGAAAATGATTGTCAAAACTAGCAATATTAATGAAAGAGCTGTCCTCGCACATTTATAAATACCCAGTCTAGCTGAAACAAGTTCCATTCTCAACACATGAGTTTTATGGCATATCCATATCCAGGTAGAGAGACTCAGTAAGCAAAAAGAAATGAAAGCTCTTTGCTCCACGGGAAAAAGGCACAAGAAATGTGCTTTGACAGTCATTGGCCAACAGGTAATATTCTCAGAAAAGAATATTACTCCTTCAATAAGAACATGGGAAGCAAAAATAAGTGACTTAATGTACCAGATAAAAAAGATAAGAATAAATACAAGAAGAACTGCACCAAGGGAGATAGAAAGGAGCAGTTAGTTCTAAATTCCAGTACTGTAAACTCATAACCCTGGTGCAAGAGCTTAGCACTTAATGTAAGACCCAGTAAAACGATTACATGCATGCAATTATGTTGGATTTACTATGAATGTGATAAAAATTAATAGGGTGATCTGTGATGGTCTCCCCTTAGTATTTGTGTATTCTGCCTGCCTCAGAGGATTTTAACTTCTATTTCCTTGCTTTCCAGTTCAGCCACATAGCCATATGGGGCAGCATCGCCCTCTGGGTGGTGTTTTTTGGAATCTACTCATCTCTGTGGCCTGCTGTTCCAATGGCCCCTGATATGTCAGGAGAGGTAATGTGTCCTAAAACTTCATGGCATCGTAAAATCATGAAACTTGGTATTCATTAATGAACCTTCATTGTTTAGCAAGATTTTCAATTTTGTTGATTTATATTCAAATAGCATTTTATCATGTAAAAGCTATCTCTAAATTTTGCCTTTGGGAGTGATAAATCTTGAAAGAATATTTTAAACATGAACATTTAACTTGAATCTGACTTATTCTTTCATAAACATAGCTGGGACAATGAAATATGGTTGTCTGGAGCTTGAATAATGTTAGGAATATCCATGTAGAAGATGCTATTTTAAAATTAGACTGTAAATCCACAAGTACATTTTGGATAAGAGGGCTGAAGAAATGGTGGCTGTCCATCTTTGGGACAGTCTATCATTTCTTCTGTTATCTCCTATTCTGAAGAATAAGATTAAGTGCACACTCTGAGTTGTCTTAATGACATTGGTTCAGTTCTCATTTTGCAACAATTAGAGCATGTGACATTTCAGCCTTATCATAGTCCATTTTCAGTGCTGCCTTTCAGTTTCTGGTTACCCTGCTAGGAATTGAGTTATTAGGTGTCCGTGGGCGAGTGTCAGAGATCTCCTTTCCTTCAGAAGAGAGTCCAGCAGTAGGAGGGTTTATGATTTCAATTTCAGGAAATTTGACATAAAATGTATAAAAGAAAATGTGGAAAACATTTTGGGATTTCCTGTGACCTCACAGTAACTTGCAAGTGAAGGTAACATGAGCTGTGGTTGTTTTACCACAGTGACAGGAACCCTTCCCAGGGTCTCTGTGCCTTTCTTGCCCCACGTACTGCCTGGGTTCACTTTTGACAGTCTGCTTTATAGATCATTTTCATGAAATTTTATCTGACAGTATCCTGTTTTTTATAAATTAGCAGAATGCGGACACATTTTTTAAAATTTTTTGTGGTTACATTTAGTAGAAAGAGACATTATATACCATTTCAGCGAAAACAGGCACATCAAGGAGCATATATATACCTTCTCCCACCATATGCAAGGAAGGCATCCTTGGCAACATACTGCAGCCCTTAGAAAATTTACAACATCTATTTCCAGAAGAGCAGAGAGAAAGCTGTAAATGCATTTCCCTTTTGCCTTCATTTCTGAGTCCTTTCTTCTTGGAGGAAAATCACATATATGTGTGTCTTGGCGGGGTGTGTGTGTGTGTGTGTGTGTGTGTGTGTATACAATGATGGCACTTGGAGGAAAGGTCTGTTTCTGTCTAATCAAGGATGGGTCCAGCCTGATATCCATTTCGTTCGACATAAGTCTGCCTCACTTCATCTCATTTCTCAATGTTTATTTTATTTTCAAAATGAAAAGTGCAAAAGATTTTGAGACCCTGATAGTTCAAACAATTGTGGCCAACAGGTTTGTTGACAAGAGCTGAGTCTCTGACCACCTACTCCAGGACAAGTGCAAATTCCGATTGGCATTCTGCCAGCTAAGTATAATTCTGCCCTTGCCTGTGGAGTTTGCAGCACTCCCCAAGCACAGAACTTAGAGCATCTCTTGAGACTTGGCGGGGATGCTATGTTTAACTCAAAGTGAAGTGAATGTCGGGGCTCCATCATGCCTTTGTTCACTGCTAGACCGCGTGGAAGTGCCACCAGAATTGTGTTTCTTATTGTTTTATCGCTACTGCAATTTTAAACAAAAGGCTTAAGTAGTGAGTGTCTCACTGAAAATACAAAGCATAAAATAATTTAACTGTAGACTTTCCTCACTTGTACAAAATGTAAGTCTATTTAATTTACTCAAAAGGATAAGACTTGAGTTCTTGTAAACCATTTTGGGGTGTGTGTGTGTGTGTGTGTGTGTGTTCATTTGTGTAAATGAACCTCAACACCTCCAAAATAAGAATATAACAAAAATGCCAGTGAAATGTTCAAAGATAGGTCATATATGCTTATTGTTTCTTGGGTACTATGGTAATAGATACAAAAAAATGTAGTTATATTCAGTATTTAATATTTTTATTTTAGGTATAGAGTTTCCAGCTACAGTATAACCCAGATAATTTCAGGAAGAAATGACTACTATTTGTTCTGCATTTATCTAATCTTAAAATGCAGTATCTCAATCAAGAATATAGCCCAAAAAAAGAATATAGCCATATATATATATATATATATATATATATATATATATATATATATATATATATATATACATATATATACACACACACATATATATATATATATTCTATTTCATTTCAATCTGAATTTTTATATCTATATGTATGTAGGTAAAACTGTTGACTATCTTTTTGAAAACTTTTATTCATCTTACCTAATATATTGTTGCAATATATTATATACATATTTTCATATTCCAGATAAAAATATAGTATTGTAAATCACAGCAGCATAAGCATAAAGATTAGCATCTGACACCTTGACATGTTTTATATAATCCACACAATGAAGTGGCCCAGAGCAGCCCCCAGAATTGAGGTTATTCCAGAGAATCCCCAACGTGCTGTGTGGGCAGCTTTATGTCACTGCCACTGAAGAGATCACAAGTGTCTGATCCAAGGATCGTGCATGCTCCTCTGATTCCAGGCTCTTCCTGTGTTCATCTGAGAGTAATTTCTTCCAAAACTAAATAATTAACTAATTGTGTGCCTAAGTATGTTTTGGCTGCCTGCAAGCTTTAATAAGGACCTACAGGATGACACAGCATCAAAGTAGAGTAGACAGGTTAAAAATAGCCCTTTTCTTTGCTCTGCTGTTGGACAAGGTGTTTTGGAAAGTAGAGAACTATGTGGCTTTCAAGGGACATTGACTCAGTAGAGGAGTTGTTTAGAAAGACCACCAAGACCAAGGAAGAATCATAACACTGATAGTTTCTAGTGGATATTGGACCCTGAACAAGTACCCCTGGGACTTCGCTAAGTACTTTTTATATTCAACCAATTGAGCAACTCTCTATTGAGATTCTTCAGTGATTGAGACACTGTTCTAGGCACTGTGGACTCAGGACTCAGTGAAACAGACAAAACCCCTGCCTTCCTGCAGCTCACTTTTCCAATGGAAGAAAAGAAACTGAAAGGGAAATATACGGACAGGGATAAATGATTCACAGAAAAGTGCAGCGGGCCAGGTCGGTGAGAGCAGAAGTCTGAGCCGTGCTTTCTGCAGCTTTTACTCCAGTTTCCCAAAGGCTTTTACTCATAGGCACTGCCGAGGCACAAGAGAAGTGTCGTGGGCTGACTTGTTTTCACAGCAGGACTCTGACCTTGTGTGGTGAACCACTAACGAACCAGGTGAGAGGTGGCGCCTCCAGCCAGAAGGGCATAGGTGCCAAGGGGTCAGCTTCTGAATGTCTTGGAGGCCAAGCCAGTTGGATTTTCTGATAGATTGGATGAAAGGAGGGAGAAAAGAAGCCAGGGAGACTCCACTGTGTTTGCCAGGAACATCATGAGAACACACGAGTCCTTCTAGCAGATTCTCCATTGTAGTACCCAGTGTACAGGTGAGGAAGCCAAGGCCCAGGAAAGTTAAGTCCAGTCTCTCTGAACAGGAAGAGGCCAAGGTTTGACTTAGATGCCTGGTTCCAGAGAGGGTATGGCTACTTCTCTGACAGTGGTTATTCAGAAAAATTCATGGTATTTAACCTGGACGGTGAGGGTTTTGAGGATTGCAAGGAATCTGCTGTCTTTTCCTGCCAGTGCCGCCTTCCCAGCCTTTTTCCTGTCCATGGGTGTCCTAAAGTGTGCTCCATCTCCACTTTATGAGTGAGCATGGTCTGTCCATTTCTTTACTGATTCACTCAACATGTTGGAGTTGGGCTCCTCATGCCCCATAATGAGCACTAAGTGAATGTTGAATTAAAATTTTACTTGCTTCTCTGCTGTAGACACATAAATGAGAAGCAGTAGGCCAGAGGTGACAGAGACTCAGGTTTCTGCTAAGTACATCTTTCCCACCTGTAGTGATTTACAATCTAAATCTTTCCTACAGCAGAATAGGATGTTGGTCTCATTTAATCCTTCCTGTCCCAGTCGGTCAGTGACCAGTTCTCAGATACCAGCAATTCTTTGACAGCAATTTATCTGTTCCAAACAGTCAAGGCCACCTCCCGGTTCTTAAGACTGTGATTGTCCAGTAGATGTTTCTTTACTGTGTCCTCTTCTGAGGGATCTCCAAATCGCTGAAAGGGTGCAGACTATTAATGGGCTCTCGGGCTACAAATTACACAAATCCTTATGGGTATGGGTCTCATGCTTCCATATTCCACTTGGTACAAATTCACACATGAATTAGGATTTTATAGCCATTTCTAATTTGTATTCTTGGCTCATCTTTGCAGCCCCTATTTGAATACAGAACCAGTTCTTATAAAATGTTGGAAGGAAATACCCTTGTGCTGTGAGGAGATGAGGGGAACCGGCGTTGTTAGGCACCCACTGTGTCCTCCATATGGGATGCCAGGCGTGCCTTGTTTTAGTTAAATCCATAGTGTAAATCTTTATGGTAAATTGTCAGAAGTCAGTGACCCAGAGAATTCAACCCAGCACTTTTTTTTTTTTTTTTCAAATCAGATTGGTTTCCTCTCACATCCTGAGCAATTTGACACCTTCTCTTTGGGGCTCAGGCTGTTCCTCACTCCCAGGTGGGAACTCTTTTCCTCTTGCATCCATGTTCTTGCATTTTTTTTTTTCATTCTTGCAGTTTTCAACCTACTATTTCTCAGCTTGGCCTGGACCCTGATCAGTTTCCTCAAGTCAGCCAAATATAAAAATGCTCCTCTTCAAAAGTACAGATTTTTAATTACTCTTTCCAGCATCCACCTCAGTCCCATTTATGGAAATTCTACCTCACTTCATCCTAAACTTTTTCCTGTTCTTGACGGCAATGTTGGCACAAATAATGTCCATCTCATTAAAAATGAAAGAAAAAAAAACTGGGGAACAGAAGGCCCAGTCATCCTCCCTCATTAGAGGGTGTTTTGTCAGCACTCAGCTAAATCAGGGCCCCAGTGACTGAGGACTCACTGTTAAGAAGCATTTCTTACATGTCACTCGGGTTGTGTTCACAGCAGCCCTGTGGGGTGGGTTCTCTTGTCTCATAGCCACAAAGTGGTGAAATCACTTTCACAGAGTCACAGAGCTCCCTAGAACCCGAGCTGCAGTTTGAAGCCAGCTGGCACCTCTCGTGTTCAGAGCCACGTGCACCACAGTCCTGCCCTGGTGCGTTTCCTCCCTCCCCCTTTGCCTTTCCCCGCGTGATGGCTTTTCCTCAGCCTCATCTGCTGTAAAGGTTTAGTGCCTTTTAGAGCCAGAGTGCTGCCCTCATTCCCCCTGGTTGGCGCAGTGATGCTCTGTTATCGGCACTTACTGTCTCCACCTTCAGTTGCCCTCAGCGCCTTGATTGCTCATCAGGGTTTCTTTTTGCTCCAGCAAATAGCTTCTCTTCCCATTATTTCAGCTCATTCGCCAAGGCTGAGCTTGCCAGAAAGCCTGTCCTCAATGTCTGTGACTGCAGCACATGCTTCCCTTGTGTCCCCTGGCCAGAGCAAGCGGTTCTCAGTTGGTGGGCAGGGTGTTCCCACTTGGAAACATTCCTTCATAAGGTTTTCCACTGTATTTCCACCAGTCACTCTACACCTCTGCCCATAATAATGACTCAAGTGACAGTGATCAGCAAGTATCCCAGTTCCACAGGTTACCGAAATCCTTACTGCAACAAAGGAAGTATGGCAGCAGGGGGAGACAGTGAATTGTACAGAGACAGTGGGGGCTGGGAATAAATTACCTAGGAAAAGAAAATAAAGCGCAAGCAGTGAGATGAGTTTGGCTGTTGGCTGTGACTTTAAATGCATCGCTCTTTTCCTCTCTTTCCACAAATATGGTTGTGATTTAAGAGGAGAACTTTCTTTTTCAGACCTGACTTGTAGTTTTTCACACCAGTACAGCAGTTTATAGGGCAAGGTAGACCCTGGGGAAAAGTGCTGTGTTGTACAAATACATGCCGGCCTGCTTCCTCCACTTATCTAAATGATGGCCCTGGATAATGTGTTTGGAATTTCCAGAAGAAACTCTTTGAAGAGAATATAATTAATAAACCAGATTAAAAAGTAAGGCACAAGCAATATCAAGGGTCATTGCGTATCAGGATTAATACCAGGAGCTCAGGATCGGCCAGAGTTCTAAATGCAGTGTGGCGTTGCAGGCACACACTGTAAAGTCCTCCCGAGCGCCATCTGTTTCTGCTCTCTTGGCCGGAGGGATCTATAAAACTACTGGAGGAAATTGAAGTTAAGGAACAAGCATGTGTTTTACAGAATTTCAGATCTCTTGATTGAGGTTTGTAAAGTCTCTCTGAAAAACAATAAAAATGTTTGTTGGGCCCTTTGGTGTCGCCCCTGTAGGAAAGGCATCAATAAACTACAGTGGGGATATGATTTTCCTAAATTGTGCTGTTGTTCCCTATTTTATCCAGCATCATAAATCTCTTTTCATATGAGGAATTTCCTGGTTAAGAGTCTTTATTCATCTATGAGCTCTTAATGACCTCAGTAGCATATGATAATTTATTGGTCATAAGAAAGGACCCTGTTGGTGGGGTGGGATGCTGCTGGGATCTGACAGCTCCCCCACCAGTACAGTGGCGGGCCAAATAGCCTGGAGGGAGTAGCTACCCCAGCTCAGTCAGATGTTCTTCGACGACGAACCAATCCTTGTGAGCCCATCCTGTAAAACATGACCTGGGTCACAGCCCCCTCCCCTGTCATCAGGGGGCATGGGCCGAACTTCACAGTTCTGAAGGGAGCTGGCTGGCTGACACTTTGGAACCCATTTTTTTTTTTTTTAAGAAAAGTATGTTTAGAAATGAGAGAAAAGATGTGCCTGTGGCAAAAGTACTGCAGTATCAATGACATTTGCACATTGAAGTTAGAGTTTTCTTTAGTCACTGCACTATCTCCCCTTTTTTTTTTGTAGCCACTGCATTGTTGCCTACAATTTACAGCCGAGGTAGATGCACCAGGCTTTATGTTTGGCACTATAGACTACAAACATGAACAGAATTGGTCCTCAAACCTAGGGATCTTCCTGCTGGTAGTGGGGTGCTGATGTCATGGATGTGAGGGGCTGCAAAATACCCAGACACCACAGGGTGAGCCCGGCAGGAGAGTGGACAAAGCCTGCTTGTTCTTAGAATGGCAGACAGAACCAAGCTGCTGTCCTCTGCAGTTGGTTCATTCTCGCATCCGTGCCTCCCGGACATATGTGCTGAGGCCCTGATCATGCCAACCTCTGCTCCCAGGTACCAAGCTGCGGGTGCGGGGTCCCCATTGCAGTGCAGAGCCACAGGCCTGGGGGAGAAACATCACTAAGGTGAACAAGTGACAAAGAATAAATGGCTATGGATAATTTTACAAAGTACTAAGTGGTAGGAAGAGAACAGGGCGATGCGAGGGGGTCAGGATAGTTCTCATACAGGTACACAGATCAGCCCAAATGTGGATGATGCCCTGTCGAGTGAAGACAGGCAGTCAGACCCCAGGAGCAGCAGCCCCTGCATTCAAAGAAAATGCCCTTGTGATTGGAGAGGAATCGCTGAGGCCAACAGGGGTTAAGGGCTGATCCCTCTGCAGGTCCAGAGCCCTTGCTCACAAAGCCGCTGCAGTTGTATCTAATTGTACTCCTGGGCATCTGTCAGGAATACTTGCAAAAGAAGCTGTGAGTGTCATAGTGTCCTGTGTTTCAGTGGAGCTTGTCACTGGACACAATCTTGCACTCTACAGTATCAGAAAGTTAAAGGGATCATCAAAGAATGGTCTAAAGCTGTTTTATTCTAAATTATCATGAAAGCTTCCTCAAGTATCATGTCAGCTTTCTGTTACCACAATGAAATGCCCAAGAGAATTAACTTATGAAAATGAAACTTTTATGGGGCTCACAGTTTTTGAGGTTCTAGCCCATGTTGGGTGCTGTTGCTCTGGTCTGTCCAAGGAAGCCTGTCATGGCAGAGCAGAACTGAATGTGTCACCAAGAAGGGAGTAGAAAAACACACAGGGACAGTGAAGGTCCCATGGCTTTAAGGGACAGCCTCTGATGACCTCACAACCCCCCAGAAGGCCTCAGCACCTACAACTCCACCCCCTCCCAGCAGTGCCGTCTTGAGGGCCTTTAGCACATAGGCCTTTGGGGACATTTGTACTTGTGTCAGCCAAAGCAAGTAATTCTGTGGCGTTCTTTTTGTCTTTTTAAACATAAGTGGATTAAACAAGACAGAGACATTTCACTCTCATGTACAATAAGGGAAGAAGCAAACATTCCAAAACAGGTGTGGCAGCTGCTGTCTTCAGACACCTACATTCTTCTTACTGTCCTTCCTCCTAGTCTAAAAGAGCTGCCTAAGCTCTCGCCTTTTATCACCATTCCAGCCAATAGGATAGTAGAAAGATTAGCCCTTCTCATTGTGGCTGTCCTTGGACATCCCCGGGACATTGCCACTTAATCCTCATTAGGCAAAAGCTAATGACGTGGGCACAGGTAGTGACAGCCGGAGGGATGCAGCTTTGAGCCGACCATGTCAGGCCAAGAACTGAAGTGGTCACCTCTAAAGAAGACAAGGACAGGGGTGGATTAGGGGGATTAGGGAGTAACTTGAATTCTCAGCCATGGAAGGCAATACTTTTTCAAGCTAAGGCATAGCAACTTTTATGTGTCTTTCTATAGCTAAGCACATTTTGGAGTTTTAAAAAGTATTTCTGGACTGCAGAGATAGCTCAGCAGGCTAAGTACCTACTTAGGCAAGTGCAGGGACCAGGGTTCGATACCAGGTACCACGTGCTGCAACAGTCCCACCCCTGGGTGCACTGAGCCGGTCACCGAGTCTGGGTGTGGTGGCACATGCCTATAAGCCCAGTACTGGGGAGTCCGAAACAGGAGGATCACTAGGAGTCCTACTGGCATAGTGAGACCATATACCAAATATGTAAAATTTAAAAAACAAAAATTATTTTCCTACAGTCTTAAAATATAGGTCATGTGTTTTGCAGATCAAATTACTATTAATCAAACAATTAAAGCTATATGGAATGGCTCTTAAAAAGATAAAAGAAAAAAGATAAGAATATGGATCCAGCACAAAAACCTATAAAAGTTATATAACAAGTAGAAACATTAAGCTGTGAGATAGTGTGCCCTTTCCTGAACAGATTATTCAGTAATGTCATCACATTTTAAAACTGTATTTCTCATAGCAAAAATATTTTGTTACTAATTCATCCTCATTTTTATGTTGCATTTAAGTTTTCTTAAACAGTATAACAAAAAAGATTAAAATAAATTAAAACAACAAATTCTGTTCTGAATTATTTTTACTCTTCTGGGAACTATATTCCTAGAAAATGATGTTTCAGAATGACACATTTCCTAGCATTCTTGCCACATTTTTAGAAAGGCTATTTTCTTTTGCATGTTGTTGTTATATATCCAAATTTTACTTTCAAGGAGAAAAATTAACTTCTGATTGATCCAGGTTCCAACTAGTTCCTTTTTCTTCTGAACCACTCTCTTAGTCCTTTAGCTTTTCATGGTTCTCTTTGCCAGCTGATGGAGACAGAGAGATTGCCCTTTGCATCCCGTGGTAACAGGAGATTGATTCTGAGTCCTAAGGCCATCGCCCCCTTGACACTTTCCCCCTGCCTAAAATAATGTCCACAGGAAAGAAGGACATGAACACTGTGTGCTGGCCCTAACTTGCATACGTTGTACGGCTTTTGCTTACTTGTTTGGGATCACCCTAGCCAAGAGTTTTCTTTGTCTTTGAGTAATCAAGAGCTGCTGGAAATAATTGCAAACATACTGGGGTTTATCCGAAACACTCTTTTCCTTAGTCATTTTCTGGGTGTTCTGCCCTGTCTATTTTTATGGAGAAAGTAATAATTCATTCTGCATAAGAGCCAGCTCAGCTCAACTGAGATTTATGGGATTCCTGTGTGGCAGGGCCTGTACTGGATGTCAGTGAATCAGAAGTTTAAGAAAAGGGTGTGAAAGGGTGTGTTCTGAGAAGTGGGTGTTATGCAAGGTAAACAGACATTGGATGACAACAGAAGATGCTCAGCCCCTTGACCAGGATGTGCGAGGGCTAAGGGAGAAGACCACTTGACCCCCAGCCACTGTCTAGAAAGTTTGCTGAGTGATGCTGTTACCCGAAGGAGTCTAGGAAGGAGATTGGGGCAAGGGCTATGTGGCAAGGGCCTCCCACATAGAGGATGGCCCACGTGAAGACAGGGTGTAACTGCTAAGGCACAGAATGGTGGGAGCCAGGATGGGACAGCTGAGCCCAGACTGGGTGTCACATACATACCTGGATGTCATTAGCACCATTACTTTATGTGTCATGGTGGACAGTTTTATTTTATGGAACACACTGTGTTTTAGAGAGTACGAGAAACTGCCAAGTGAAGATTGGGTCAGAGAACATGATAAATTAATGTTAGTAGTAAGAAAACCACAAAAAGTTTGCTGTTTGGAGAAAAATATGTGTAATATACAAGATATTATTGAAATACAATAAATGCATACTTTTTTACATTGATTATGGTAAAAGACACATTGCCATTGATGTCCTTCAGAATGCTAGTCCTCACTTCAGACACGCTTGTCCCATCGATCTTGCTGCTTCCTGAAGCAGTTCCTGAGGTCCTGGTTCTGAAGGTCTCCAGTTACGCTGTTGTGGCTGCTCCAGTGTCCTGCCTCCATTCATGGTTATTTTGACTTCAAGAAAGTTGGAAGTTACACAGGGCCAGACCCAGTTAGTCAGGTGGATGAGGACACAGCTTGACGTTGCCACACAGCTGCCTTTCTGTTGGGTGGTGCTCGGCGACAGCCTTGAGTGTGTTTTCTGTCATGCCTCATAAAGATACTCATGAAAGAGAACTTCCAGAACTGCCTCAGAAAGTAGCAAGAATCATGGGGCCAGTGTGTTCAAAGCAAAGAGGCTTAATGGCAGGGTATCTTTTACTCTCATGTCCCTTTCAATTTAAATAGTCACCATAAATTTTGATTGTACGTTCTTTTTTGGTTTTTGGTTGTTTGGGTTTTTTATGTATTTGATACAGGGTCTCACTATGCAGCTTGGATGCATAGTGATCCTCCTGTTTTCAGCCTCCCCAGCACTGGCATTACAGGCATACACCACCATGCCTGGTCTTGGTGGCCAGCTCAACACACCCAAAGGTGGCGCTGGTGTGGCATGAAGTTTCAGGGATTGAATCCCCAACCCTGCACTTGCTTAAGCAGGTGCTTAGTCCACTGAGCTATCTCGGGGTCCTTCACCTTGTTATTAAAACCTTGCAAGAATTGTTTTCAGTTAAGAAACCTCGCTATCAGTTCCCAGCAGAAGACACCAGAATATAGAATGGGAATTTGTATTCCTTTATCTTAAGGACTTCTCAGAAGACAGTTTCAGCCAAATTATCCAAGATCTGCAGCCACTGCAGGATCTCCATGAGGCTCATGTCTTATAGCCACAGTTCCTACAGATCTCCTATTGGTCTCTGGCTTAAGTGCGGGGTGGCCAGCTCTCCACTTACTGCCAAGCCAAGATGTTTATGTACCATCAAGTTTAACTCTATGCCCAGGTGCCATGATGAATTCAGACACAGAGGATTGGCCTCTGAGAAAGGGTCAGACTTTGGCATTTCACGAACCCAGAGCACAAAGCCACTTTCAGAAATGTTTGCACATTTAAATTCAAATAACACAGCTTTCCAGTGTCTGAAAGCAGAGTTGATTTTGATGAGCTGATGTGAATTTCCTGTGCGTCTGTGGCACAGTTGCTGGAGAAGGCACATTAGCCTTCTATTTATGTACAATGTATATTTTGCCATACATGCTAAATTGTGGGGATTAGTTTTCAAGTTACTAAGGTTATTTTTATTTCTCACTTTTAATAAACTTTTCAGTTCATTGAGATTGAGTGGATGAGAAAGGGAACTTGAAAAGACCCTTGGGTGACCAAAGTTGGGTGGAGTGGGACTGAACTGGAATATAGTACTGGGGTTTGCCCCTTCCAAAGAAATATCCCTAAAGCACAGACGGAGAGTGGAGCTGTCATAACCTGGAGGGGAGGGAAGAGGCACACTTCCATTGGAAAGACCCAGAAAACTTGCATGAAAGGAAAATACCTAAAGCTTTGAAGTTAAGCCTGACAGGTTTTTGAAGCACTGTTGTTTGTTTTTTAATGATGATTTTATAAAGATGTTTCCTGTGGAGATTAGGGGGATATTCATGGAGACACAGGAGAAAAGAGTAGGGAGGTGACCTCAGGGCAGAGTGGATGGTTTGAAAGAGACAGAAAAGTAGGAGTTGTGGTTTGGGGGTCAGCACATCACAGTGCGGACCTCTCTGAGGAATCGCTGTACCAGGATGTGTCCCAAGAGAAAGAACAATTAGCTTCTTGGAACTGACTTGGTCATTGTGACCACACTGTAACAAACCTAGATTGGACTTGCTTCTGGAGTCTTCTCTAACTTGTTAAACTTCCTGAAGAAACCCTAAATCATTAAAGATAAAATAACCCTTTTATCCAGACAAAAACGAAAGGTCCTCTTCACAGCCCCAACAAGAAGAAACTTTAGCCAGACTTGTATATGGTTAATGGGAAGAAAACTAGAAGATGTGATCAAGTAAGAGGAATAGAAAAAAACGAGTAAATGAACCTACTGTTCACCTACCATTCATTCTCTGAATGAATCAGTACTAATAGTCTGGTTGAAAGTGGTGGCTTTATAATAAATAATTTGAGTGCTTCCCAAATTGACCAAAATCTATGATGTTTTGTGTATTTAAAAGAGGTACAGCAGCAGATCATAACTGAGCTTTGTAAATGATTGCTGTGTATCCCCAAGAATAAATTAGAGGAAACAGAGAAAAGGGAAAGGCCACATGCAGGCCCAGTGGGATGACACAGATGGGATGGAAGTGGTACAAGTCTGGGAGGAAGGGCCGGCTGAGTGGAGTCAGGATCTGGTGGGACAGGAAGCTTGGGCTTTCTACTTTTAGTCTTTGGATTGACTCTTCTAGGTACTTCCTACAATGGAATCCTGCAGTACTTACCCTTTCTCAATTGGCTCATTTCACTTAGCGTAGCGTCCCCAAGGTTTATCTATGTGACAACACCATCAGGTTTTCTTCCTTTTGCGTGCTGAGTGTTATTTTAGTGCATGTGTTTGCCACATTGTGGCTTTCCATTCATGTGTCAGTAGTGTTTGTATCTTTGGGCTACTATGAACAGCACATCTGTGGACATTGGGGGTGGATTTTTTTTTTCTTTTTTGTGCAGCGAATAAGATTGAATCTACAGTTTGAAAGAAAGGTACAAGAATGACCTCTCCTTTTCAACCAGAGCAGTTGGAGGATAAAGTTCATATCTGCCACAATAAGGAAGATTGAGATATTTATATTCTTCTCCCTTTTGACATAGCAAAATATTCATGTTGAACTGTCCACAAAGGATCTTCACTGAAAATGGCATAAGACTTCCTCTCACCAACTCCACATCTCCTCACCACTCTCACCCTCCAGAAAAGCTGTATTCTGACCATGATACTTTCTTTGGACTCATTAAAATATTTTTGTGAATTCAGACCTCACAGACTTTAAGTTTCTTAACTTTTAATGTATGTTGCTCAGCCTTTTTTGAAGAAAAAAGAGAAAAGACAGCCTGCATTTTAAAAGGAGGTTTAGGGAGCTAGATCTGTCTCTCCAAAACACATAAATATCTGTAACTCCTTCCATGAAAGCTTCTTCTGAGAACACAAAACCAAGCAAACAGTAACCACCCCTTCTCCAGAACAGTCGCAGGGCTCTGATGTTTTTGACTTAATGTCTCCAAACACTGGATTGTGAGAATTTATTTATCCAGCAATTATTTATTGAACATCTGTTTCATAGTTAAGCACTTGGGTTATGAGAATTAACCAAGATATATGTCTTCCTCTTACTGAAATTACATGCTAACAGGAAGACAAAAACTAGAAAGCAGACAATAACTTGGAAGTCAGAAAGAGGGGGAGCTCACCCAGTCCAAGAAAGGAGGTGATATTGGGTGGGTGAATGAAAGGGCAGGAGGGAGTCACAGGTGCCAGAGCTAGAGCCTGAGTGTCAGCATAGGTACCTTCCAGGAACACAGCCCTGGAGCTCAGCGCTGGCTGGGGAGATTGCACTGGGCAAGCAATCAAGTCAGGCAAGAAAGCCGTATTGAAGTCATGTTTGAGATTCTGTCCTCAGTTCTGGGGTGATGGGAAGCTGTTGAATGGGTTTAATCTGGAAACTACTAAAATCTACTTTGCACTTTGGAAATGACTCCCTGCTTGCAGTATAGAGGGCTGGATGCAGAGCAGTGCTGGGGTCATTAAACCCACCTAAGGGGTGATCACAGTAGTGCTGGCAAATTAGGGGGCTGGCCTAATGATGGCAAGGATGGCCAAAGGTGGTGGGTCTGAAGCTACCAGGACACAACAAAACCCCATGACCCAGGAGATGTGGCATGAAGAGACCCAAGGGTTGGACCTGGCCTTCTGCCATGGTAGCTGATGCTGAAGCTGTCCCCACGTGTGAAGTACAAGAGACAGCTGAGCCACAGATGGAGATGTGGGCTGATTCCCATGTAGATGATAACAAACTGCTGATCCCTTGAGGGAAGGCAGAAGGCTCCTGAGAAGCTACCAGAGTTTGTGGTCTTTCTTTTTAACACTCTTTCAAACAATTTTGTAATAATATTTAATCAGCCAAATGGGGTCTATTAACTTTCATTGAAAATGTTTTGTCATTAAAAAAAAAAAGCTCAACAAGTATTTGCATTCCACTAAAATTGTTTCCAGGGGACACTGGTAAACAGTTAGATTTCCTACATGGGAAAAGGGTCCCTTAGCCAGGCAGTGCATCTGCGGAATGTTGGTTTAAAAACAATGTGAAGTTCTATTTTTATGTTCAAAGGAGGCTTTTTTATTTCACAGTGCTTTTACATTTTACAGACAAAAACATTAATTATTGTTATAATTTTAAATTCTTAATAAAGTAGAACAGTATCTTATGATTTAGTAACTTTCTAGAAATTCGTTAGTTTTTCATTTAACAAGTAGTATCAACTTCATAGTTTTCATATAGCTATATGTTTCTACAGATCAAGACAAATAATTCAGAGTATAATTTCTGAAACTACTCTTATGTGAATAAGTCTTTTTCCATGTAGTTCTTGTGTAGTTTTAGGCAAAGGTAATCTCAAAAACAGCAACAATAATAGTATATCATTAGGAAATTGTGTGTACCAAATGATATTTCCTATGTAAAATTCTTTTTTAATATTAATTTTATTGAGAAAAAGCCATGAGAAAGTTTCAAAACAGGTTAGTAGGACAATTGCAATAATTAACACATTGCATATTGTTGTCTTTGGAGTAGTTATTCAAGATATTAAGTAGTACAAGATACAGACATGATATCCTGTCTAAACACTACTAGTTTAAAACCTTCTTCTCATTGAACTAAGAGAAAGTAACTGTATATCTATGCTATTTTGTGTATACAGATATATATTTTTTCACTACAAAATGGACCTTCATTTATATCCCCCTTTCTTGGGGCCGGGGAGATGGCTCAGTGGAATAAGTGCTTCCCTGACAAGCGCAAAGGCCTGAGTTCAATCACTGGTTCTGCCAAAAAAAAAAAAAAAAAAAAAGAATTACTTATATCCCCCTTTTTTTTGTTTACTTTCATCTGAGATGGATATTCCATTTCCATTCATATATTGTAGGTGAACGAATTCAGCAAAGTAATCCAATATAGTCCAGTAGTCTATAATAGTAGTTGGTTATCACATGGCTAGAAAAGGAGCAAATTGCAATCTCAGGTGCAGAGCCCACCCAAAACAAATGCAGAAGACATTAGCACAGAAGAAATTGGGAAACACAACTGAAATGTCTGAATTAATAGTGTCTAAGTAAAAAAACAACTGCAGAAAGGTATAGAGGAACTCAGATCAGAAATAACCTCTGAAATAAAAGAGAAATCTCAGAATTAATAGTGTCTGAAGTAAAAAATCAATTGCAGAAACAATATAGAGGAAATCAGATCAGAAATAATCTCTGAAGTAAAAAAAGAAAGGATAACTATAATGAAGGAATTAATAACCGCTTCTCAAGAAGACACTGATAAATTAAAGAAGAATAGAAAAATGGTGGAATCCTTCAATGAACAATATAAGAAAGAAATAGATCACATGAAGCGGAGTCAAAGAGATATAGAGGAACTTAAAATCTCAATCATAAGCTTGCGAAACCATTTGAGTGAAAAGGAAGATAGAGTTTCAGATCTTGAAGACACCATTGCAGCTAGTGAAAAGGTAAGAAGAGATCTCTTAAAAACAACTAGGATGCAGGAAAAGATAATTCATCAAGATGATGCAAAGATGAACAATGTGAGACTAATAGGCATCAGTAAGAAAGGAGTCAATATAAATGATATAAAAAGAATATGGGCAGAAGTAATGGCAGAAAACTTCCCAAATGTGAGGAAACAATCTGACGTTCAGATGACCGAAGCATATAGAATTCAAAATAACATCAACCCAATTAAAAACACACAGAGACATATAATAGTCAAGATCCCAGAAATCTAGCACAAGAACAATGTGAAATTCTTTGCTCAGACTCCTCAAAGCCTGAACTACACTGCTCTGCACTTGACTTTCTAG
The DNA here is from genome assembly GCF_000260255.1 of Octodon degus. Classification (NCBI taxonomy): domain Eukaryota; kingdom Metazoa; phylum Chordata; class Mammalia; order Rodentia; family Octodontidae; genus Octodon; species Octodon degus. The sequence continues at coordinate 6,010,286 of NW_004524734.1, read as the reverse complement.
GAGGCAGCTGCTTATGGTATGCTGAGTTTTGCAGTGCTGAAAATTACATCCAAGACCACTGTATCACAGAGCTACATCCCCATCCTGATTGATTGCCTAATCAATCAGTCAGTTGAACCAATTGACCAATCAGTTGACTGATTGATTGATTGATTGATTGAGACAAGGTCTCCCTGTGTTTGCTAGGTGGACCATGATCTTGTGATCCTTCTGCCTCAGCCTCCCTTAGCACTCATATTACCAATTTATGTGCCATACCTGGGCAGCTGCCATGGGCCATTTGTACCTTCACTAAACCCTTAGGCCCTTCTGGTAGTGATGAGTGCTTTCAGGACTAGCAACTCAGAGTACTTTTGTGGGATAGCAATAAAAACTAATTTTAACTCAATTCAGAAATTGAATTATCAAGTGAGCAGGAATGAAAATTTGTGTCACTGATACACATTGCCAGATACATTTCCCAAAGGCTAATAGGTTGCTGGTGATAATATAAATTGTTACAAATAGAACTGTTGCCCCTTACTGTACTACTCCCCAACTGCAATCATGAATTTTTTGAGTCTGGTCTAATTTGGTAGTGTTTTTATGACTATAAAGAGGCTCAGCACCATGTTCTGTTACAGATAACCTGCTGCCATTCTAGTAAAGATGTCCCTAGGTCTTTTGCTTGGCTATTGGGATTTCATCTATCCTTAGGAAGAAAAATGGGCTGTAGGGGCCAGGGAGATAGCTCGATAGTCTAAGTACCTGTCTGACAAGCGCAAGGACCTGGGTTCAATCCCCTGTACCACATGCCGTGCCAGCCCCAATACCAGAAGTGGTGGTGCACATCTGTAATCCCAGTGCTGGGGTGGCTGAGACAGGAGGATCACTGCGAGTCCAAACTGCATAGTGAAACCCTGTAACTAGAATAAAAAAAGACAAAGAAATATGGGCTATTTTTTGGAGCTGGTATTAATGCAGGACTTAACTGTATTTGTGCCACTTATTCTCTCAATTTCTTATTTGTCATTTAAAGTTATGCTCTTCTGAACATGTTAAAAGTTTTACATTTTTATGAGTCATTTCTTTTTTGTATTTTTAAGGCTTAGAAATAGAAAGCTTTATTTAGACAGTCAATAATCACTTTTATTATTGTTGCTTGTAACAGAAACTCTCAATGCTTTTCAGATTTACATTAATTTTTTGTACTGCACTGCCCCCCCGAAAAGTTTTGTAGTGAAATGTTCTGAATATTGTTCCCTTTCCAAGTTAATATGCTAAACCTGTGCAGTTCTTAATTTCTTGGAAAATAATTTCCATTTCTTAAATTAGCAAATTGAGGGCCAGGGAAGTGGCTCAGTGGAATAAGCGCTTCCCTGGCAAGCACAAGGGCCTGAGTTCAATCCCTGTTTCCGCCAAAGAAAAAAAAGAGAAAAAGATTAGCAAATTGAGGTGTATGGCATTGACCTGTATTTCAATATTACATTTCAGAATATTAGATGAAGAGCTGAAGAGATGGCTCAGTAGAATAAGCACTTGCCTGGCAAGCGCGAGGGTCTGAGTTCAATCCCTGGTTCCGCAAAAAAAAAAAAAAA